>NC_089988.1:21208597-21510746 GCF_036417845.1 Apteryx mantelli
GTCCACCTAGCAGAAATGACTGCCCTGGGGAGGGGAGGCGGTGATGGAGGTGACAGGGACCCATCTGGGTGCTGATTGTGAGGTCACCTCCACTGCAGCAGCCTGATTGGCCCTCAGCAGATGTGCTGGCCAGCAGGCTTTGGGATGTCACCCAGTGCCTCAGGGAGTCCACCTAGCAGAAATGACTGCCCTGGGGAGGGGAGGGGGTGACACAGGTGACAGGGACCCGTCTGGGTGCTGATTGTGAGGGCACCTCTGCTGCAGCCACCCCACCAGTCCACAGCCAGCAGGCAGGCAGGCAGGCACGGCTCATGACCACCCTGATCAGGACTAGCCCTCTGGGGCAAACCTGCCACCAAGCTGTGCACAGCTCCTCGCCTATGTCTCCTCTGAGCCCAGCGTGCTGACCCTGCATCCCAGAGACACCATGGACATTATCTGGAGGTTTTCTCTGGCAGCTTGACCTTCCCAAAGTAGCACGTGATGTATTACTACCCAGCAGAGAGTTGGGTTTATTTGTTTGTTTGTTTGTTTGTTTTTATAGTGTGATGCCAAGAAGGAGTCATTCTGCAGGCTCCAATGGACACTTTGATGATGGGTGGGGGAGCTGAACTGTGCAGGGCCTGCTGGGACAGCCCTGCACCACCCTACATGGAACCGACCCTCACTTGCTCTTGTCCACACCTCACTGCCAAGAGGGGACCTTTGTCCAAATCAGCCTCAGATCCACACTTGCGATTTCATCTCAGAGGGGCTTCACTTGCAAAGAAGAGTCCACGAGTGAGCTAATGCCCAGGCTGTGCATGAGCTGGTCAGGCAAGAGCTTCCGAACCTGCAGGCCTCAACCAGATCAGGGACACAGTGCAAAAGGTGCTCAGCTGAGTTGGACACCTCAACTGTCAGGTCAGAAATGACTGCCTTAGAGAAGAGAGGAGCATGTGGAAAGGTGAGGAACATAATTCTGAGGGGGCTTGCAAGTTATCTGCATAAAATAACTTCAGCTTTGCAAGCTGATTCTCAGCTATGACCCATGAAGTATTTCCTGCTGACTTGCAGGAAAGTTCTTAAGCATCACTACTCACCGTAGTAGGCACATCTGGGAGAAGTGGTTCAAAGGCCAATTATTTTCTGAAGAAATACTTTGCTTTTGGCAATCTCTCTTATTTTGCCCACTTGAAAAGCTAATGACTGTGACACTGCCACTTGAAAGGGCACCTCTGAGTGCTCCACCTTGGCAAGACCATTTCCTTGTTAACTGTGTGGGTGAAAAAAGTCCCACATGATCCAAACTGCTCTCTGAGGCCTCCTGCTGGATGTCAGCCCCTGCATGTCTTGTGTCAGAGTCCAGGGCAGTGGGCAGGGTGCAGCAGGGAGCCCTGAAAAAGCGAGGCCTTCAGCAGGAAGAGCTCAAGACCCTCTCCAGAATTCAGTGGATTGGAGGGGGGTTAATTGGCTGATTAAGTAAGGTCTAATTGGGGGATACTACTGCATTATAAGCAAAGAGTTTCTAGGGTCCTGCCACATGAGAAGAAAAGAGGGTCTGCACCAAGTATGGATACAGGTCGTATCCCCCATTAGCCTTTGCTAATAGGAGAGGGAGGCAACTGGATGCCTCTAGACTAAAAAATGGTTGTGGTTGGACAGATCCCAGAAGTGTTAACTTCAAGAATCTCCAAGAAGGAACCCTTTCTGAAAGATGACCTCTTCTACTCCAAATACTCTAAGCTGCATATTTCTATGTATTTCACAGTCTATGTGGGATATCTGGCTGCAGATCCTGGCAAGAGCTGAGGAAACACAAGGCCTCAATGTCAGCGTACAGAAGGCAGCAGGCTGCCAGCATCCCTGGCTCACACCACCAGGGCAGCCTGCGCCCTGCCAGCCAAGGCACCTCCTCACCTCCGAGTGCTCCCAATCTGTCCATCCTGGCGGCACTCCCACGCACAGCACTGCTCTCTCCAGACAGCTCTTCCTGCACGCAGCACGCAGACACTGGGGCCATTGTCTGTCCCCACCCCAGCCTACCCCACCACTGTGACATGCTGCACCCCCGTCCCACGCCTCATAGAGGGTTGCCAGCCAACATGCAGCTGTGCCTCAGGTACACACAGGGGACATGACGAGACAAGGCAGCAGCCATACAACCCCCAGGGGCCCCAAAACACACCAAGGCCACCTCTCCAGCCCTTCCATTTGCTTCTAGTCCTCCAAGGCCTTGCAACAGGCACTTCCTCTCAACAGCCACACACAGCCCTGCTCAGGCTCACTTCCCACCTCCAGGAAGCAAAACCACAGTGCTCTCCCAGGGGCTCAGCAGGCCAGCTCTTGCCTCTCCCTTTTGCCTCACATGCCCTCAAGGCACTCACCCAAACAGCCTCCCTACTCAGGTCTCCTTTGGGGCTTCAATGCAGGAGGACCAGTCTCTTCGCACCACTCCCCCTCTCTCTGCATTTGCTTCAAGGGCTCACAAATGACCACATGGCAGCACACACACACACTGACCAGCATGCACAGGGCCAGGGCACCAGTCCCACACAAGCAGGCTTCCAACAAGGAAAATGGCACAAGGCTTCCGCTGCTCTCAAGCATTTGCATTCCCCTGTCTCACCAAGGGCTGCCATTCCTCTCCTGGGTAAAGCCTTGAGAAAAGCCAGCAGGTTTCAGCACTGTGGTGACACATGGAGAAGCCAGAGAAGCCTTGCCCTCCAGGGTCCCACATGGCACGGCACAGGGAGAGTCCGAGAGCACCAGCAAAATCACCCACTGAAGGAGCTTGGGGTGTGGCAGAGCAAAACTTGTTAGTCCTCAGTTTTGGTACAAGGAGGTTTCCTGTACACCAGCACCAGGGGACAGGCTGAAGGAAGAACCACTTCTCTTTCCTTAGCAAGCAATTGACCCCCAGCGCTCCACTCATTGGCACCTGGATTGTTCAGGGCTGCAGGGAGACGATGCCATCAGGGCCTCAGGGGGCACAAGTCAGAGAAAAAGAGTGGTCACAATGCAAAAACTCTAGGAATCTCCCCTCAAAAAAGGAGGGGCAACTCTAAAGTGCTCACGTAGAAAACACCGACAGTCAAGTGCTTCAAGCACTCAGGGTCTACAATGCCTGCCAAAAAGCCAGGCACCTCAGTGGAGGATGGCTGTACTCACCACCACTCCCTTGACTCCTGCTACTCGCAGCAATGCATCTAGAGCTAAGTGGGGCTCCTCACACCCACCCAAAGATCACGCAGAAAACCCACTCCTTGCCTGTGGCAGCAGTGCCAGCACCTGATGACACCACAACTAGCACACTCATGCGTGCACATGGGGTGCTCTCTCACTGCCCTGCTGCAGCACAACAAGGTCACACCACAGCAGGACGGTGGAGGAACTTGCAGAGGCTGCAAGGGGAAGGAAGAGAGACCTGGGCTGCGCAGCCCTTGCAGGGTACTCTGGCCTTGCCTTGCCTACTCAAAGGGACTCCTTGTCTAGGGAGATTGTGCACAGGAAGGCATCAGCCTCCCTTAGAAGTCATCTGCCAAGAACATACCTGCCAGTCTCCAAAGGCCACCTCACCACAAGGCCTTCACTCACCCAAAGAGCTGCTAGCACGCTAACACACAGCCAGCAATGAGCAACCCCCACAGCCTCCTCCTCCCTCAGTAAACACTGCTGCAGAGGAAAGCTCTCACTAGGAAAAGTAAATGAGATGAAAGCAGGGAAAAAGCAGGCTAGGTTTTCATCTCGGAGCAAGCAGAAACACTCTTTCGCCTTTAATCAGCATCCTGGCTGCACATCTTGGCAAGAATTTTGGAAAGTCAAGTCCTGAACCTCAGCACACACAAGGCAGCAGGGTGCCAGCACCCCTGGCTCATGCCACCAGGGCAGCCTGGGCCCTGCCAGCCAAGGCACCTCCTCACCTCGCAGTGCTCCCCAGCTCCCCAGCCTGACAGGGCTCCCCACGCACAGCACTGCTCTCTCCAGACACCTCCTCCTGCGTGCAGCACCAAGACACTGCGGCCCCTCCCGTCCCCAACACAGGCCACCCCCCACCACTGTGACACACCGCACCCCCACCTCACGCCTCACAGAGTGTTGCCAGCCAACATGCAGCTGTGCATCAGGGACACACAGGACACATGACCACACATGGCAGCAGCCAGGGCACCCCCAAAGGCTCTAAAACACAGGTCAGATCGCCAGACCTTCCATTTGCTTTTAGTCCTCCAAGGCCTTGCAACAGGCACTTCCTCTCAAAAGCCAGGCACAGCCCTGCTCAGGCTCACTTCCCACCTCCAGGAAGCAAACCCACACTGCTCTCCCAGGGGCTCAGAGGCCAGCTCTTGCCTCTCGCTTTTGCCTCACATGCCCTCAAGGCACTCACCCAAACAGCCTCCCTACTGAGAGGCCCTTTGGGGCTTCAATGGAGTAGGACCGGTCCCTTCGGCACCACTCTCCCTCTCTCTCCATTTGCTCTGGCGGCTCACAAACGACCACATGGCAGCACACACACACACACACACACACACACACACACACACCCTGACCAGCATGCACAGGGCCAGGTCACCAGTTCCACACAAGCAGGCTTCCAACAAGGAAAATGGCACAAGCCTTCTGCTGCTCTCAAGCATTTGCATTCCCCTGTCTCAGCAAGGGCTGCCATTTCTCTCCCAGGCAAAGCCTTGAGACAAACCAGCAGGCTTCAGCAACGTCCGCGTGACACATGGACAAGCCAGCCAAGGCTCTGCCTCCAGGGTCCCACATGGCATGGCACAGAGAGAATCCGAGAGCACCAGCAAAGTCATCCACTGAAGGAGTTGGGGTGTGGCAGAGCAAAAGTTGTTTGTCCTCAGTTTTGGCACAAGGAGCTCTCCTCTAAACCAGCACCAGGGGGCAGGCTGCAGGAAGGACCACTGCTCTCTCTTTCCTTAGCAAGCAATTGACCCCCAGCGCTCCACTCATTGGCACCTGGATTGTTCAGGGCTGCAGGGAGACGATGCCATCAGGGCCTCAGGGGGCACAAGTCAGAGAAAAAGAGTGGTCACAATGCAAAAACTCTAGGAATCTCCCCTCAAAAAAGGAGGGGCAACTCTAAAGTGCTCACGTAGAAAACACCGACAGTCAAGTGCTTCAAGCACTCAGGGTCTACAATGCCTGCCAAAAAGCCAGGCACCTCAGTGGAGGATGGCTGTACTCACCACCACTCCCTTGACTCCTGCTACTCGCAGCAATGCATCTAGAGCTAAGTGGGGCTCCTCACACCCACCTAAAGATCACGCAGAAAACCCACTCCTTGCCCGTGGCAGCAGTGCCAGCACCTGATGACACCACAACTAGCACACTCATGCGTGCACATGGGCTGCTCTCTCACTGCCCTGCTGCAGCACAACAAGGTCACACCACAGCAGGACAGTGGAGGAACTTGCAGAGGCTGCAAGGGGAAGGAAGAGAGACCTGGGCTGCGCAGCCCTTGCAGGGTACTCTGGCCTTGCCTTGCCTACTCAAAGGGACTCCTTGTCTAGGGAGATTGTGCACAGGAAGGCAGCAGCCTCCCTTAGAAGTCATCTGCCAAGAACATACCTGCCAG
The DNA here is from genome assembly GCF_036417845.1 of Apteryx mantelli. Taxonomy (NCBI): domain Eukaryota; kingdom Metazoa; phylum Chordata; class Aves; order Apterygiformes; family Apterygidae; genus Apteryx; species Apteryx mantelli. The sequence continues at coordinate 21,214,170 of NC_089988.1, forward strand.
TCTCCAAAGACCACCTCTCCACAAGGCCTTCACTCACCCAAAGAGCTGCCAGCATGCTAACACCCAGCCAGCAATGAGCAACCCCCACAGCCTCCTCCTCCCTCAGTAAACACTGCTGCAGAAGAAAGCTCTCACTAGGAAAAGCAAATGAGATGAAAGCAGGGAAAAAGCAGGCTAGGTTTTCATCTCGGAGCAAGCAGAAACACTCTTTCGCCTTTAATCAGCATCCTGGCTGCACATCTTGGCAAGAATTTTGGAAAGTCAAGTCCTGAACCTCAGCACACACAAGGCAGCAGGGTGCCAGCACCCCTGGCTCATGCCACCAGGGCAGCCTGGGCCCTGCCAGCCAAGGCACCTCCTCACCTCGCAGTGCTCCCCAGCTCCCCAGCCTGACAGGGCTCCCCACGCACAGCACTGCTCTCTCCAGACACCTCCTCCTGCGTGCAGCACCAAGACACTGCGGCCCCTCCCGTCCCCAACACAGGCCACCCCCCACCACTGTGACACACCGCACCCCCACCTCGTGCCTCACAGAGTGTTGCCAGCCAACATGCAGCTGTGCATCAGGGACACACAGGACACATGACCACACATGGCAGCAGCCAGGGCACCCCCAAAGGCTCTAAAACACAGGTCAGATCGCCAGACCTTCCATTTGCTTTTAGTCCTCCAAGGCCTTGCAACAGGCACTTCCTCTCAACAGCCAGGCACAGCCCTGCTCAGGCTCACTTCCCACCTCCAGGAAGCAGACCCACAGTGCTCTCCCAGGGGCTCAGCAGGACAGCTCTGGCCTCTCGCTTTTGCCTCACATGCCCTCAAGGCACTCACCCAACAGGCCTCCCTACTGAGGTCTCCTTTGTGGCTTCAATGGATATGGAGCAGTCTCTTTGGCACCACTCGCCCTCTCTCGCGCCTTGCTCAGCGGGTTCACAAAGGAGCACATGGAGGCACAAAAATCAAGGGGCAGCTCTAAAAGCGCTCGGGCAGAAAACGCCAAGAGTCAAGTGCTTCAAGCACACGGGGTCCACAATTCCTCCCCCAAAAACCGGGAGACTCATTGGAGGATGGGTGTGTGGAGGATGGGATGCTCCCTTGGCTCCAGCTACTCGCAGCAATGCATCTAGAGCTCCTCACACCCACCCAAAGCTCCGGCAAAAAAACAGTGCTTTGCCCACATCAGCAGTGGTAGCACCTAATGACATCACACCTACCACACTCATGCCTGCACATGAGCTGCTGTCTCGTTGCCCTGCTGCATGACAGACAGGTCACACTCCAGCAGGACGGTGGAAGAACTTGCAGAGACCTGGGCTGCACATCCTTTGCAGAGCACTCTTGCCTGGGCTTTCCTCCTCAAAGGGACTCCTTCTCTAAGGAGATTGTGCACAGGAGGGCAGCAGACCCTTTCAGTTCATCTCCCAAGAACATACCTGCCCATCTCCAAACACCACCTCACCACAAGGCCTTCATTCCTCCAAAGAGCTTCCAGCATGCTAACACCCAGCCAGCAATGAGCAACGCCCACAGCCTCCTCCTCCCTCAGCAAACACTGCTGCAGAGGAAAGCTCTCACTAGGAAAAGTAAATGAGATGAAAGGAGGGAAAAAGCAGGCTTGGTTCGCATCTCAGAGCAAGCAGAAACACTCCCTGGCCTTTGGTCAGCACCCTGCCTGCACATCCTGGCAAGAGCTGAGGAAACTCAAGGCCTCAACCTCAGCACACAGAAGGCAGCAGGTTGCCAGCATCCCTGGCTCACACCACCAGGGCAGCCTGGGCCCTGCCAGCCAAGGCACATCTTCACCTCGCAGTGCTCCCCAGCTCCCCAGCCTGGCAGGGCTCCCCACGCACAGCACTGCTCTCTCCAGACACCTCCTCCCATGTGCAGCACCAAGACACTGGGGCCACCATCCATCCCCACCACAGGCCACCCTCCACCACTGTGACATGCTGCACCCCCACCCCATGCCTCACAGAGGGTTGCCAGCCAACACGCAGCTGTGCATCGGGGACTCACAGGGGACACAACCAGACATGGCAGCAGCCAGGAAACCCCCAGGGATGCCAAAACATACCAAGGTCACCTCTCCAGACCTTCTGTTTCCTTCTAGTCCTCCAGGGACACACAGGGCACATAACCAGACATGGCAGCAACCAGAAGATGCCAGCATGTTAATGCCCACTCTCATGCCCCCTCCTCTCTCCGCAAACACTGCTGCACAGGAAAGCTCTCTTTAGGAAAAGCAAATGGAAAATCCCTGGCTCACGCCACCAGGGCAGCCTGGGCCCTGCAAGCCAAGGCACCTCCTCACCTCGCAGCGCTCCCCAGCTCCCCAGCCTGGCAGGGCTCCCCACGCACAGCACTGCTCTCTCCAGACACCTCCTCCCATGTGCAGCACCAAGACACTGGGGCCACCATCCATCCCCACCGCAGGCCACCCTCCACCACTGTGACATGCTGCACCCCCACCCCACGCCTCACAGAGGGTTGCCAGCCAACACGCGCCAGTGTCTCAGGGACACACAAGGCACAGCACCACACATGGCAGCAGCCAGGGCAACCCCAAGGGCCTCAAATCACACAAAGATCAACTCTACAGCCCTTCCAGGTGCTTCTAGCCCTCCAAGACCTTGCAACAGGCATTTCATCTCAACAGCCAGGCACAGCCAGGGTCCTCTTCAGTTCCCACATTGAGGAATCAGAGCACAGAGATGCCATTCAGACCTTGAAGATAAATGTCACAGCCCCTGGGGTTTGGATGGGGCAGAATTTCTACAGCACATGGACACTGGACATCAGAGATTAATAACACCACTGCTCACACCGGTGCTAGATTCATTTAGCAGCCTAAAAATTCAAGCTGGACTCCCCGGGCACCCGTAGAAGGTTGTAAGAAGTGCAAAGTCAAACTCCCTGTCTATGTTTACCAGAGAACATCATCTTCATTTGAAATGGAGCACTACGAACTCATGATGACAGAGTGGAATAAAATATGTGCCAGATGATGTGGAACATTATCATCTACTTCTGCTTGATTTATTAGCTGCATTTCTGTATTGCTGTAGAGCTCTGCAGGCGTCAATCCCTCCTCTGGGCCCAATCAGCAAACCCAGAAGTGACCTCACCACCAACATCCAAGCCATGCGCCTTCTCCTGCCCTATCAGCTGCTCAGGTATAGCGACCTCACAAGCACCTACCCCCAGCATGTGCCTGCTGCTGGCCAATGGGCTTCAGAGCCAGAACTTTCCTCAAGGTAACTTCCCCAGCCATTTGCTACTGCTGGCCTATCAGGTACTTTGACAAAAGAGACCTCCCAATCAATGTCCATGCCTATCTGCCTGCTGCTGGCCTATCAGGGACTCAGAAGGAGATGACCTCCCAGTCACCACCACAGCCATGTGTCTGTCACTGGCCTACAAGCCTTTGAGACAGCAGTTACCTCACTATAGCTTCCCCAGCCATGAGCCAAATGCTGACCTATCAACTGCTCAGGCAGAAGTGATCTCCAAAGCACATGTCCCAGCCGGGGACCTGCTGCTTCCCCATCAGCTGCTCAGCTGGAAGTGACCTCACAAGCACCTTTCCAGACACAGGTCTCTTGCTGTGCAATCAGTTCATCACTCAGAAATGACCTCACCATCAACATCCAAGCCTTGTTCCTGCTGCTGGCCTATCAGGTCCTCGGACAGAAGTGACCTCATCTTCACCAGCCGAGCCACGTGCCTCCTGCTGGCCTGTCAGCTGCTGACACAGAACTGATTTGACCCTGGGGATTTCCTGGCACAGCTCTCGCACACAGCCATGACCTCTCTGCCCACACCCCGGCCACGCGGCTGTTGCCGCCTGCAGCTGCCCCTGCCCTGCCCCAAGGCTGAGCCAGCTCCTGAGTGGCCTCCCTGCCTCATCCCAGGGCCTCACAGCCATCAGTGCAGCCCCGCCCTCCTGCCCTGGCCGGCCAATAGGAGGGCAGCACTGGGGCGATGCCATGGCAACGCTGGGGCCCTGTGTGACCCTGCAGGCAGCCCCCTCCCCTCCCCCACGGTGGGTCACCATGTTGTGGGTGGCAGCACAGGGCATCATGGGGCGTCACAGGGCCTGGGGGCAGTGCAGTCCCGTGTGGCCAGGCAGTGTGGGGCCCCGGGGCCCGGCTGCTGCCCCGCTGGGGCTGGGCTCTGCTGCAGGGACTTGTGGGGTGGTGATGGCACCCCCACCTGTTTCCAAGCTGCTCTCCCAAACAGACTGTCTTTTGGGTGCAGAGGTCTGACCTCAGTTTGCAGGAGGACAGGGGCTGTGGCCATCTGAGGACAACATCTCTGAGCCCAAACCATGCTCTGCCAAGTTGGAAGCGTAAAAGGATCCACAGGGAAGGAGCAGAGGTTCTCCCAAACAAGTAGATGCCTTGGGGTTATTACAAGGTGAAGGATCCATTTCCAACATGGGCATTTCCAGCAGTCTCTTGAGAGCCCCACAGGAGCTGCAGGACACCCCAGCCCCCAGGACACAGGCCCCCTTTCCTGCCAGAGACAGATCCCAAAGGAGGACCCACTCCCAGGGGAACCTAGACCTGGATTTCCCCCTGCCATGAGGGGATGGAGCTGGCCCCAGAGGAGCCTTGGTGCTCAGGGCAGCCCCAGCCACAGGACCCAGGATTCCTGGCTGCCACATTGTCCCCTGAACCAGGTGGGACCCTCAGGTAGGGCTTTTGTGGCAGCCCCCAGCCCTGTCCAGTCACCCCCACAGCAAAGAACCCACAGCTGTTTTTGGATTTAACACTTTGTACGACACCTCGGGAAGGAGCTCCCAAAGCCCTTACCCTTGGTGGAGAGCCACAGGAGCGTTAGGAACAAGGAACTGTGGTGCAGGCTGATGGTCTTGGTCCAGCAGCCCTCCATCTCGCTTGCCCCCTTGCTCTCGGCTCACCTGTCCAGGCAGGGAGGAAGGATGCTCTTCCTGTCTCGTCACCCAAAACTCCTCTCCAATGCGTATCTGCTCCTCTGCCTGTCAGCAAGGGGCCCCAACGTGGCCCCGCTGCCTCCTGTCCCCACTCCATGCCATAGAGCAGTTCTGAAAGGCAGCAGTGGGGAGCACGTAAGCAGTGTCCAGCAGTGCCCAGGCCTCGCAGGGAAGTGAGGACTCTGCCATGGCACCAGGGAGACCTCCCTGTGATGCAGCACATCCCACTGTGACCTCAGCTGGTGTCATCTGGGGGCTCAGTAGGTCACCGCCATGGAGATGGCACAGACCAGGAGAGAGCAGAGAGATTTCCCCTCATGTCCTGGAAAGTGGCCACCTCCCTTCAGTTCCCAGTTACGTTCCAAAATTGCTGATAAATCCTTCTGGAACGTCTCCAGACAGTGCCAAAGGCTGTGAAATATCTCAAATGGGGCACTGGAGAGGTCACTTCTGCACCCCTGCACCAACAGGTCTCTACACTGGGCACAACTGTGTAGTAACCTGGAGTCTGGGAGTTGGTTTGGGGTTTGAGACTTTTCAAAGACAGAATCAAAGTCATGTGGGATAAAACAGCACAAAGTATGGCCATATGCTGAGATGCTTTGATGAGCCTCAAAACTGGTTTCTCCTGTGGGTTGCTCTTTTTGTAGAAGTAGGATGTAGGACAGCATGGAACAGGATGCAGCCTTCCTCCTTGAGGCACCAAAGCAGGGTCTTTGCTTTTAGAAGTCCTCAGCAAGGTTTCTTGGTCTGGAGTGCTTAAGATAGAGATGATGCACCAGAAAAGAGCAAACGTGCCCTCAACAAACATCATCCAGAGAGCTTTATCTGGGACACTGCTCCCTGCCATGCTCCAAAGCCATGGGCAAGGCCAGGTAGCAAATTTGGGAGTGTTTTCCTATTCCCCATGAATTTTGCCCAACTCTCCTTTGGGCTGAGCCCTGGCCTCCAAGAAGAGTACTACCCATTCACCACTGCCCTCTCAGCCCCTGGTCATCCAAGCAGCTTTTTACCCTTCCGCTTCTCTACTCTTCTAGATTGTAACGTTTAAACGTGCATGCAAGAATATTGTGGGAGACAGTGTCAAATACATTGCTAAAGTCTAGGAAAAGGACATTTACCACACATCCAAGCTGCCCCTTCACACAAAAGACATCCTCCCTCCTCAGCTTCTCTGACAGTCTCTCCTGAAGACATTGTACCCTACAAGAATCGCCCTCCAATCATGTGAGTGATCCCCCCACATCTCAGTCATTCCCATGATGTTTCACACCTGTGAAAGCTTGTACATCTCCATCTGCTCCTGTCTCTACCCCAGGCTGCATACATTTGCATATATTTGGGCTGCAGAGCATCAACTGTGGCACAGAGAGCAGACTGGTTCTGGTGCAACCTGTTACCAAGAGCCAAAGACACTGTGTGTGCAATGGCCCCACTTCAGAGCAGAGCCATGGTGGCCTACGCAGCAGGTGGCAATATAGTAGTGAAAGGAGGTTCCCACTGAGATAGCAAAGCCTGCAGTGCCCAAGGCCAGCGAGAAACAGAGCTGGGCTGTTCAGGAATGGCAGGAAAGGGCTTGTAGCACCTTGGGGCCTATGACAGAGGTGAAGTGATCTCCAGGCAGGACAAGGTGCCACTGAAGAAGTCCATGGGCCTGGGCAGCCTGTGATCGAGCCACCCTGAGGTTATCATTAGCCCAGTCCTGGTCCATATCATCCTGGTGTTAGAAGAGGTTCCAGCAGAGAGGAGCAAGAAGGCTCTGAGAGTGCAGAGACTTGAGCAGAGACCTTGGTGTGATGTGCCTCCCACTTATGCAGCATACTTGAATGCAGTTGGGATGGACTTTGCCTAAAGGCAGTGGTGGGATCCAGTTGTCTGGGCACAGGTAGGAAAGCCTGAGATAACCTGGGTTGTCTGCCCAGCAACCACTCCAAAGGGGCATGGTTTTCCCATAGGTCCCATCCATGTGGTTGTGCTAGAAACCCCCAGGCATCTGACATGGTCCTGCCAGCCAATTTCTATGTCATTACATCAAGCGTGTGCACTGATTTACATTAGCAGTTTGCACTGTAGGCATCTCCATGTGTCTCAGCATCATAGTGAGGGGTGCTCTAACAGTAGTGGGCATCTAGTGTCATTTGAGGTGGGCAAGGAAATTCTCCAGCTGGCCCCCACCTCAGGCTCTAGAAGGATGTGGGTCTCCCAGTTGCTCCGTCAGAGCAAGCAGACACTGGCACATGCCTGGGACCACCTCTGTCTCTTCCAATGTCACCAGGTGTTTCTGTGTGGGGAACTGACTCCCACCCTCCATCTCCAGGGATTATAACTGGAGCTTAGAGAAAGAGCTCCCATGCAGACATCTATGTTATGCTCACTTCAGCTTGGGAAGGGGAATCCCACCTACTTTGTATTTGTGCAGTTCACAGGAGTTTGCTGAATCCCCCTCCAGCCCAGGGCCTTCCAAACCAGAATGAGATGCCCTGATTGATTCATCTGAGTCAGCACCTGAACCAGGTGTCAATGAGCTCCCTTCTTGCTTCTTTCTACATGTCCTGCCTAGTTAAGAGATGGGAATAGGGGCTTCCAGAGTGGGACATTTCCACCTCTTGCAGATAACCATGCTCTGACGAAACAATCTATAATGCTGGAATCAGTCTTCCTGCAGTGCTTAGAGAGGGCCCATTGGTGATTATTTTAGTTTATTGGAGTGAACATTTCCCAGGAGGAGGGAGCACAAGGGACACAGAAATTCATGAGCTCAGCTGGGCCTCTGGTCCTGAGTGAGGCCAGTCTCTGGGGATGGAGGAAGCTCATGGCAAGCAGGCAGCACTGCCCAGAGACAGCTGTGTGCAGGAGCAGCTCCTCTGCAAAGAGCAGTGGGGCTCCGGGCACTGCCTGCTGCTGCTGACATGAGAGGAGAGAAGGCAGAGAGAAGTGCAAGGCAGTGTGGAGTGGGAGGAGAGAGGAGAGCTCCTTGTGGGAGAAATCTTCGCAGCCCTTGACACAGTAAGTCTCTGGCTGCAGGGCAATGCTACTGATGTTCCTGGAGGGGTCTTCCGAACCCATCCCGCCCTATAACTGATAGGCTTTTTAAGGAACCCTCTCCTGGCTCCTCCAGTGCATAGGCAGAGGAGGAGATGCTTCAGAGCAGGGATTCCCTGCCAGACTGTCATAGGGACAGGGCGTGCAGCTCCCTTCTGCCAGGGGTGCCTGCAGGGTGTGAAGCCATGGAGCACACACAGGTCTGCGCAGGGCTGTGATTCAGAGCAGTGTCTGTGCACCCCAGGGTGCTGTGTGCCTGGGACAGTGACTGTGCTGCCAGCGATGGTCAGCCCTCAGCCTGCCTGGGGAGCTCCCCACATCACTACGGGGAGAAACTCTGTGAGAGAGGAGTGACCCCCGGCAGGGCAGGTTCATTCTCCTGCTGAGAGGTTGCTGCGTGGGTCAGGGCTGCTCACAGCTCTAGCTGAAGCGCAGGATATGTGCAAGGGTATTTTTCAGGAGGAGATCAAGAGAAGGGCTTCTTGAAAGGGAAGGAGCTTTCCTTCAGGTGTCTGCACTTTCAGGTTCCTACATTTGGCAGGGAGAATGAATGAACAAGCTTTCTATTTTGTGAAGGAAGTGGGACTCCTAAACCTTCACTTTCAGACATCAATAGGTCAGTGAGAAACCTCAGAAACTTGCTTCATCCCCACCTTAGTCTAAAGACAGCATCAACATCACCATCACGTTGTGGCCTCATTGGAGTTTTGTGACCTGCTCCTTAGGATGTGCATGCACAGAGATGCCCCTAGACAGTGCCCTGATCTAGGAGGTTTCTGCAGGGCAGAAGTGAGCACACAACGTGTGGGATGGTGTCCGTGAGCACTGACTGGGAGAAGATGTTGGGACACAGAAAGAGCTGCCAGCAGGGACAGCTCCAAGCAGCAGGGATGGGCAGGGAATGAGAGGGAACTCCAGGGCATGAGCTGCCTCCTCTGCAGCCAGACCTCCAGCAGAGGAGAGGGTCATCTCTCCTGCTCTGGGCTCATTTCATGCTGCCTGACAGAGGGGCTGAGATTGACTGCCCTGCGATGTCACCGTCTGCGAGGTGGCATGCCCAGCTGGGTAAGGGGAAGGCTTTCCAGAATGCCTCTCTGTCTCTCTTCTTGCCTCGCTTAGCAGCAGGATCATGGTGCTGCTCCTTGTTTCCCCTCCTGGCCATGATGCTCCTGTTCTTCTCAGGCTTTCTGGCATTGGAGCCTTTTCAGCTGCACTTCAGACACTGATGCTGCAAGCTGTGCAGCAGAGGGGTCTGCATGGGAATGAGGTTGCCCCAGCCCCCTTCTAACCTGTGGAGCTCCAGGAAATGCAGTCAGTGGGGCTGGGAAATGAACTGACTCTCCCTTAAGGAGAACCCATCTCCAGTCCTAAGAGTCCTTTGACCATTTCCCTGTCGTGTCCTAGCAGACTGCATGCTGCCCTCTAGAAAGGCACTGCTGTCTCATAGCACCTCTGTGATATCTGAGAGCCCCATGAGGAAGGTGCAGAGATGTTGAGAGTATGGAGATGGTGGTGGGAGGCTGTATGTGGGCATCCAAAAGGAGCCCTGTGTGTCCTTGGCTAGAAGGGGAGTGTGGAGAGCTGCCTCAGGTGCCCGGAGAAAGGGTGAGAAGTTTGGAGATGTGCACTTTGAAACTGGACTCGTCTGCTGTCAGTAGGGGCTCATTTCTTTAAGGGCAACATATGAGTGTGATCATCCTCCAGCTCAAAGAGGTGGAAGCACAGGAGAGCTGGGAACAAGACTGATAGACTAGCTGTCCTCACTCTGCAACAAGGTACAGTGAATCCATTTTTCTCAGGATTCAGTGGAAATGCCAAGGATTTCTACCTTTGAGGAACACTCCCCAGGGGTCACAAGACCATCTGAAAGAAAATAAAAAATCCCTGAAACTCTGTTCCTCAAACCTCATTCTTTACAATTCTGAGAGGAGATGCTGAAAAGCCCTTCTGCACGATGAGTGGATTTCACCTGACGGAACTTGTGACTATGAGAGCAGGTCACCCCCATTCCCCTGTGCCCACAGCTTTACTGCAGGATTGACTCCTGCAGAGCCCATGGGCAGAGTTCCCTGCTCCTCACAGCACACTCAGCCAGTGCAAAGCAGAGCTCAGACAAGGGACCTGGGCAAAGACCCTTTCAGTAAAGAGAGAGGCAATGTGGGGGGTTGTATGAGAACTGCAACATTCGGAGCATTTTTGCTTGAAAAGTCTCTCCTATCTTCTCAATGTCTCTTCTCCTTTGGACAGTCCCCCATGCTCGGAGATAGCAAAATGTCCAACGGCAGCTCCCCCAAAGAGTTCCTCCTCCTGGCATTTGCGGACACGCGGGAGCTGCAGCTCTTGCACTTCTCGCTCTTCCTGGGCATCTACCTGGCTGCCCTCCTGGGCAATGGCCTCATCATCATAGCTGTAGCCTGCGACCACCACCTCCACACCCCCATGTACTTTTTCCTCCTCAATCTTTCTGTTCTGGACCTTGGCACTGTCTCCACCACTGTCCCCAAATCCATGGACAATTCCCTGTGGGACACAAGGGCCATTTCCTACTCAGGATGTGCTGCCCAGGTCGTTCTGTTTGACTTCTTGTTAGCAGGAGAGTATGTTCTTCTCACTGTTATGGCCTATGACCGCTTTGTTGCTATCTGCAGACCCCTGCACTACGGGACCCTCATGGGCAGCAGAGCTTGTGTGAGACTGGCAGCTGCTGCCTGGGCCAGTGGTTTTCTCTATTCTGCGCTGCACACTGCTAACACATTTTCCATACCACTCTGCCAAGGCAACACAGTGGACCAGTTCTTCTGTGAAGTTCCCCAGATCCTCAAGCTCTCCTGCTCAGACTCCTACCTCAGGGAAGCTGGGCTTCTTGCGTTTAGTGCCTGTTTAGCCTTTGGGTGTTTCATTTTCATTGTGCTGTCCTACGTGCAGATCTTCACTGCTGTGCTGAGGATCCCCTCTGAGCAGGGACGACACAAAGCCTTTTCCATGTGCCTCCCTCACCTGGCTGTGGTCTCCCTGTTTGTGAGCACTAACATGTTTGCCTACCTGAAGCCTCCTTCCATCTCCTCCCCAGCTCTGGATCTGGTGGTGGCTGTTCTGTATGCGGTGGTGCCTCCAGCAGTGAACCCTCTCATCTACAGCATGAGGAACAAGGAGCTCCAGGATGCAGTGAAAAAACTCATTCAGTGTGTACAATGTCAGCATCAATAACTGTCCATTCTGCATCCACTCCTTAGGGTGTGTGGCATCAAGGCTGTGTGTTTTGCATTTCTTTCTTGTTTTTCTCTCTTTTCTTAAAAAAAAAAAAAAAAAAAAAAAGGTTCTTTTATGTCTACTCAGGCATCCCTTTTTTGAATCTGACCCAGAGACCATGTTGAAGCAGGAAGCCAGGCTTCCCCCTTCATCAGCAGAGATGGGGAACCTGAGAACCCACTACTCTGAGCTCCTTCGGATGCCTCCAGTGCAATGTGGAGAGTTTCCTTTTGCAGGGTCTCTTGCGGCACTAACACTGAGGGAGTTCAGGAGCACAGGGTCAGGCTCCGATGAGTACAGGCGGGGTGAGACCATGGGTCCCATGTCCATTAGAAAAGCTCAGCTCCCCTGGACACAGTCAGGGTGTGATCTCACACCCCTCTCCTGTGAGGGTGGCAGCCAAGTGTCACCACAGGCTGGTTCCTTCCCTTTCCAGCACTCCAACACTACAAGTGGAGGAGGAGTGGAGGGGAGGGGAGTCAGGCAGCAGCTTGTGGCGACAAACCCTGTGCTTGATCCCCCCCACTGCCACAGCAAGCATTTTCTCACTGCAGCCTTCCCGTGGGGGCTGCAGCTTTCCTGGAGACGCATCCCCACACAGCAGTAGGACTTTCTCTTTTTAGAGTTGTTCCTCCTGTTCATTTTCATGCTGTCTTTCTGTGCTCTATTCTGTGGATATGGCCCAGGAGTTCTCATAACCTGGTGGTGGTAGGGTTGTGTTTCTATGTTCATGTGTCCTGAGAACTCAGACAAGACCAGGAAAAGGGCACCCTTATGCCACACCTGGCCTCCAGAATAACATTTCCATAATAAAAGAAGATGTCCCCTGTGAGGTGCCTGAAGTCTGACCTTTCTTCAGAAGATGGAGTCAAAAATATGCCCAAGGAAATTGTACCCTAAAAGGGCCTGCTCTTCTGCTTGTGAACTCCATGGGATCTGCGGGACAATCTCAGAGTCCCTGTGTGATTTGTTAGGGACCAAGGGCTCCACTCAGATACCATTTCTCTGTGGCCAGTGTCAGTGGAGACAGTGAATGGTGTCTGAATTGCCTGCCCTGGGCTGTCCCCCAGGTGACAGTGCTGATGAGAGATGCCCATCCTTCTGGAGGGGAATCAGAGCCCCCAGGAAAGCTCAGGGGATCTCCAGGGACAGTGTGTGCCTGGTGTGGGCAGTGAGTGGAGCCTCACAAAGTGAGGGATGGTCCATGGTGAAGTAAGCAGAAGGTAAAGCACTAAATCCAGGTACGCATGGGGAAAGGAGGACTCTGCAATCCCCAGAGAGGCAGTGGGGACCCAGGAGACCCAGGGAAGGGGCACTGGAGAGTGATTCCTGCACCCTCAGTGAAACACCACAGGCTGGAGCTAGTGCACACCCAAACACATCTCCTGCCATTGCAAATGCCCTGGGGTCACTCTGGGCACTGTCCATGAGCACAGACATGTGTCAGCAGTATCAGCGGTGTTGATTCCTGTCCATCTGGGTCCACATGGCCAGAGCTGAGTCAGGAGTCACCCCATGGCCTCATGACCACACAACCTAATCGGTCTGCAGAGTACCACCAACAGCCCAGGGCCCTGTGGGGAGCACAGGGCAGGGGTGCAGGAACAGCCAGGCCAGCACGGACACACTGACCTGGGGAAAGGCTCTCTGGGGAGCAGGGATGTCCCAGGAGAGAAGCAGGGCAGCGTTCAGAAATAGGAAATGAGAACGAGAAGCAGCTTTCTCTGCTCACCAGCTCAGGGCAGACAAGTCTGTCCTTGAGGCAACAGGAGCAGACGGAGGGGCTGCAGGACCAGGGCTCTCGTGCTGTGCTGTGCTGTGCAGCGGCGTGGGCATGGAGGGGCTGCAGGCAGACAGGGAGGGGGATGTGCTGGGCACAAGAGGACGGCAGACAGAGAGTGACCGGCCTCATTGAGGGGTCTCTCGCCCCTGCTGGGGGCCTTGGGCCATGCCTGAGATGCACTGTGGACATGGCTGTGCCTGGCCCTGCACCTCTCGGGTCCTGACCCGTTCCTGTCCCCATCCTGCTGACCTGACGCCCCATCTCTACCTCGGACCTGCCTCCAACTACAGCCAAGAAAGCCTTGGCAAGGGAAGCTGGCATCCAAGGAGATCCCAAAGAAGGCTGTAAATGCAGAAGGTGGCCCTATATCCATAGCAGCAACTCTTGCCTGACAGGCAATTTAAAGGTGTCAGGAGAGCTTCAGCTTTGGACCCTCTACCCAGGGAACACTGCAAGCAGAGTCTTAGCTGCATGAAGAAGCAAAAGCAGTCACTTGTTGTCTGATTTGATGATGCCCGGTTATGACAACAGGTCTTTCTGTGTCACAGCTCGACTGTTTATGAGCCATTTGTGACTGGGTTCCTGCTAGAAAGAGGATGTTGTCAGGAGCAGCAAGAGTGGGGCTGCTCCATGCGGGAAGCAGAGGCGGGAGCTGAGGGTGCCTGCAAGGCAGGCAGGGCAGGGACCCACCGACGAGACGTGCCATCCCACAGTGCCCGGACAAGAAGAGCAGAGCAGATTTGGGGATGGGAACTGGGGTCAGGCACAGTTCAGCGATGGCCAGATGGGACTGGAGGGCTCCATCCAGCCCTGGTTTGTGTGGGAGCTTGGACTGGAGACCTCCAGAGGTCACTTCCACCAAAACTCCTCTGTGATTCCATGAATTCTTGATCCTCAACCTCTGCTCCAGCATGGCTGGCATGGGGATGAGAGCACCTAAGGCAGAGCAGAATGAGCCCAGCTGGGAGAGCATCAGGGGGAAGATCCAAAGGTTCTTGGCTCAGCCCTGGCCTTTGGAAAACTCCCTCATGCACCCTGAGAGGCTCCATCTGCCTCTTCCACCCTGCCCTGTGCTCCCTTCCTGTCGGCCAAAGCAGAGTCCAGTATCGCCTGGGGACTCTCTTCCCCAAGGGGAGCAGAGAGAGGGCCTTCACCAGCCCCACACTGCCTTTTCCACCCCTGGCCTTTGCAATTGTGTGTGCCTGGGTCTGCCCACTTACCTTCACCACAGTCACAGCTGCACAGGAAGCCCATGAAGATCCTGGAGCACCTACCTGGCATGCACCCTGCACCTCGAGCCTGGCCAGCCACAAAGGCCTCACCTGTCCAGTGCCCCAGCCATGCAGCCAAGGGCAGGGGTCTTTGCCCCAATTTCCCTGGCCTTCCTGTGCTCTGGGCACCATTCGTGCACGGTTACTGCCTGCTGGCATTTTTCCTCTCCTGGGTCCTTTCCAGCCCAGCCCAGACCCTCCCTGGCTCTCCCCACCTCTCCTGCCCTCTTCCCAACCCACCCAACAGAGCAGCCCTGGCTGGGGGTGGCCCCTCAGCAGTGTCTTCCATAGGGGGTTGCAGAACTCTGGGCACTCAGACCACAGCCCCAGACCCTCCGCAGGACAGCACTGGAGTCCTGGCCCCAGGGTCCTCAGGCAGATCCTGCTGCCCCAGTGACAGAGACACCTGCCCCGAGCTGGTGCTGGTTTCTCTTTGTATTCCTCCCCTATACACACATGCACACCTACTCTTCTCTTGCATGTCCTTGCTCCCTGGAGAACCTTTCCTCAGGTCAGTGTGTCCATGTGGGCCTGGCCAGCCATTCCCGCGCCCCTCCCCTGTGCTCCCCGCAGGGCTCTGGGCTGGTAGTGCTGCTCTGCAGCGTGAGAAGGCTGTGGGACCATGGAGTGACTCCGCACTGGCTGTGCTGATTGGCACTGGAAGCAGAGTCAGCCAGAGGGGGATTTCTGTTGCTGAGCCCCTTTCCATTCTCCCCTACCTGTTGGGTGTATGGCCAAGGAAGGTGCTTGGATGGACAATGGAGCATCACGAATGGCATGACAGGCATTTGGGTGCTGCACTAGATCCAGCCTGTGGTGTTTAAAGACAATGTCATGAATCACTCTCCAGTTTGACCTCCCCTGGCCTGCTGGGTCCTAACAGCCTCTCCTGGCACTGCCGAGCCCTCATTAGCCTGTGGATTCCTCAGGTTAGCCCTTTTCCTTTTGGGGACTCCACCTTGAGTGGTCTCTCATCTTGTGAGGTCCCACTCAGGTTCACAAGCTATCCTGGGACATCCCCTGAGCTCTCATGGCAGTCCAGTTTCCTCTCAGTCCTGTTGCATCTGGGAGGCAGTCCCAATCAGACAAGTCAGAGACCTTGGCTTTCTGCTTGGGCACTTGCCACCAAGAAGCACGCTCTCCGTCTAGGTCCTGGTCCCTAACAGATCCCACTGGGACTCTGAGCTCATACCCCCAAATCTGTGGGGAACCCCAGAAAAGCAAGAGGCCCTTGTAGGATGCAATTCCTTGGACATATTCTTGACACCAGCTTTGGAAGAGGAGTCCAGCCTCCCGGCATTGCACTGAGGAGAGCACCTTTCAGTACAGTGGTGCTCACAGGGAGGTCAGCTCTGATGCAGCTGGTTCGCATTGCCTGGTCCTGCCCATAGTCACAGCAATATGACTGTAGACACAGCAGTGCTGTCACCAAGGTACAAGAGACCTAAGGGCCGACACAAGTACAAAGGCACAACAGGACAGTGCAGGAGTGAAAAGAGAACAGCTCTGAATAGACCAAGCCCTGCTGCGGTCAACAGATGTGGCTCAAGGAAACCAGCAGCCCCGACTTGAAGGTTGCGGAGGGGAACTGCCTGCCGAGGTGGTGAGGGACAGCCCTGAGGGCCACAGGGGCTGCTCCTCTGTGCCCTGCCTGGACTCTTCACCCCTCAACCACTTCTGCATGCCTGGTGCTGCTCTTTGCGTTCAAGAGAAGTTAACAGGGGTGTGAGCTGATTTTCTGCTTGTTCCTTTCTTTTGTCGGATTATGCAGTGAACCACATTTCCCATGAACATGAGATACTTGCATCAGAAAAAAACAGGCACATGCTTAAGAAGAAGTAGGATAAATAATTAATAAACATTTGGGAACAAATCTATCACAGGTATAACAAATAATAAAAAAGGAAGAAACATATGAACAAAAGATAAACTTGGCTTTTCCTGAGATAGCTTGAAAGTCATAGAGGGAGATGCTGAAATATTGTGTATTCAAATAGTTTCCTCAGTGCATCTTTGAGCTCCTTGTTCCTCATGCTGTAGATGAGGGGGTTCACTGCTGGAGGCACCACTGAGTACAGAACAGCCACCACCAGATCCAGAGCTGGGGAGGAGATGGAGGGGGGCTTCAGGTGGGCAAAAAATGAGGTACTGATGTACAGGGAGACCACGGCCAGGTGAGGCAGGCACATGGAAAAGGCTTTGTGCCGGCCCTGCTCAGAGGGGATCCTCAGCACAGCAGTGAAGATCTGCACGTAGGACAGCACAATGAAAATGAAACACCCAAAGACTATACAGGCACTAACCATGATAAGCCCAACTTCCCTGAGGTAGGCGTCTGAGCAGGAGAGCTTGAGGATCTGGGGAATCTCACAGAAGAACTGGTCCACTGTGTTGCCTTGGCAGAGTGGTATTGAAAATGTGTTAGCAGTGTGCAGGAGAGCATGGAGAAAACCACTGCTCCAGGCAGCTGCTGCCATTCTGACACAAGATCTGGTGTCTATGATGGTTCCATAGTGCAGGGGCTTGCAGATGGCAACGTAGCGGTCATAGGCCATGACGGTGAGAAGAGAACACTCTGCTGAAGATAAGAAAAAGAGGGAAAAGAGCTGGGTAACACACCCTGAGTAGGAAATGGCCCTGGTGTCCCACAGGGAATTGGCCATGGATTTGGGGACAGTGGTGGAGATGGAGCCAAGGTCAATGAGGGAGAGGTTGAGGAGGAAGAAGTACATGGGGGTGTGGAGGCGGTGGTCGCAGGCTACAGCTGTGATGATGAGGCCGTTGCCCAGGAGGGCAGCCAGGTAGATGCCCAGGAAGAGTGAGAAGTGCAAGAGCTGCAGGTCCCTTGTGTCTGTGAACGCCAAGAGGAGGAACTCGTTGAGGGAACTGCTGTTAGGCATTTGCTCCCTCTGGGCACAGGGGGACTGTCCAAGGAGAAAAAGACAGGGGCAAGTTAGGACAGGCTTCTCTGAGAAAAAACTTTCCATTTTTCAGAGAAATCCCTCCCAAATACAAATGCATTTCCTTTCTCCTTCTCAGGAGGACCTTTGTTCAGCTCCCCAGCTTCAGCTCCAGCTGAGTGTGCTGTGCAGAGCAGGGGCCTGTCCTGCTTTAAACCAGTGGGTACATGGGAACTGGTTTGTAACATCTACATCTCTGATGTCAGAGGACATCCACCTTTAATGGAAAAGGTCTGCTAATATTATTACACATAATTCTAAATAGTGTGGCCTCCAGCAGAGAGATTTAGCACATTTTTCTGGGTGATTTTTAAGTTCTGTCATGACATGTGGTGAGTGCTTTGCTGCAAGAATGAACCTTATAAAGACCAGAGTGGCAAATGGGTTCTCAGTGGCTTAGTGCAGAATCAGGAGTGCTGCTGGGTCCATCCATCTTGTTCCCAGCTGCCCTGTGCTCGCACTTGTGTCACCCAGAGGATGATTTCACACACAAGTTACTCTAAAAAAAGACACTGGACTCTGATGAGATCACGGGAGGCTGGTTTCAAAGTACAGATCTAACTCTGCTCTATTTCTCAGCCTGAGGTGGAGATGTGATGGAGAGAACAGGACTTTCCTCCTGACACAGATGATCAGAACAAGGACTCTGTGAGGTGAGTGCCAACAGCCAAGGAAATTCTCAACACTCCCATTCTAGCCGAGGAAATGCCGGGTTCACTTCAGCTGCGCACATACAAAACCACTCAGGAGAATTTTGTGGCATTAGCCTCTCCTGAGCTTCTTGAAATGGCTCTCCAGTGCTGCTAAGATCCTATGGGAGAGCTGTGCCCTCCTGGAAGGCAGCTCGCAAACCCAGCAGGACACCTGAAGGACACAGTCAAGTGTCCTGAAATGGGGTCTCCTAAAGGGAGAGTCAACTCCTTCCCCAGCCCCTCCGGCTGCATCGCTCAGCACCCTGGGGTTCGAACAGGGCTTGGGCACCTAACCTCTCTGCAGACACCTCCACGGCAAGACCTCAGGGTGCGTGTCTGAATATGTAGCTGACCTCCCAGCTGAGAGCAAATACAAGAACAGTAAGGAGAGGTAGGGAAACAAGGAGAAACACTGTGATCCTGCTGCCAAGGGAGGAGAGAAAGGGACAGAGAGACACCTTCCCTAGATTGCACCTCCTAGACAGTGTGTCCTCCCAGGGCAGTCATTCTTAGCCCCTTTGCCTTGCAGTGGGAAATGGGCACGTGGCAGGAGAGAGGAGAAAAGGGTGGCTTGCTCGGAGGAAGACATCTCCAAGGAAGGACCACAAGAGAGTTGCCTGAATCCAGCCTACCACAGTGTTTGTGTGGGCACTTTCCAGCATTCCCTGAGCATCTCTTGGCTGCCTGGAGCTGTCCCCGCTGGGAGCTCTTTCTCCATCTCCATGTCTCCCCCTGTCAGTACTCACAGACCCCATCCCACCCCCTGGGCGTTTGGCTCTGCCCTACGGAAACCTTGTGGCCAAAGGGCACTGCCCAGAGGCATCTCTGTGTTTGCAGGACCTAAGGAGCAGGTGAGACTATGCATGATGAGAATGATGAGAGCTGCAAAGGTGCTATTGCTGCTGCCGGCAGGTAAAAAGATGGTTGAAGGAGCTTTCTGGGATCCTTGCAGACCTATTGATCCCTCACAGTAACTAGGGAGAACTCTCCTTCAGTCACCTAAACCTAAACCATCCTTTTTGATTTGTGCCCTGTCAAAGATATAAAACAAAATCAGAGCCTCAGGAGAGTGCGTTCCCTTTCAGGTAAGCCTGCCATGAGTGTCCCCTTGAAAAGTCCCCTCCAGACATATCCTGGGGGTGAGCTAGAGCTGTGAGAAGCCCTGACCCACGCAGCATCCTCTCGACGAGAGAATGTACCTGCCCTGCCGGAAGTCACTCCTCCCACTCAGAGCTTCACCCCACAGCGCCGTGGGGAGCTCCTTGGGCAGGCTGAGTGCTGACCCTCGCAGGCACAGAGTCACTGCTCTGGGCACAGAGCACCCTGCAGCACAGGGACACCACTCTGAACAACAAATCTGCAGAGACCTATGTGCACAACCTGGCTTCACTCCCCTGCACCAGTCCTAGAAGGGAGTAACCATGATGCCCTGTCCCTGTGGCAGTGTGGCAGGGAATCCCTGCTCTGAAGCATCTCCCCCTCCTCTGCAAAGGAGAAGCTGGGAGAATGATCCTTAAAAAAAGTCATGGGGTGGAATGGTTCAGAAGAGCCCTCCAGGAACCTCAGTAGCTTTGCCCTGCAGCCAAAGACTTACCGTGTCAGGGGCTGTGAAGATTTCTCCCACAAGGACCTCTCCTCTGGCCTCCCACTCCACACTGCCTTGCACTTCTCTCTGCCTTCTCTCCTCTCATGTCAGCAGCAACAGGCAGTGCCCGGAGCCCTGCTGCTCTTTACAGAGGAGCTGGTCCTGCACACAGCTGTCTCTGGGCAGTGCTGCCCGGTTGCTGTGAGCTCCCTCCAACCCCAGAGCCTGGCCCCACTCAGGAGCAGAGGCCCAGCTGAGCTCATGAATTTCTCTGTCCCTTGTGCTCCCTCCTCCTGGGAAATGTTCACTGCAATAAACTAAAATAATCAGCTATTTTCCTTTTTTAAAGAGTGGAGAGAGAAGGACTGCAATATCGCAATTTATTTCATCAGAGGATGGCTATCTAGGAAAGGTGGAAATGTCCCACTCTGGAAGCCCCTATTGCATCTCTTAACTAGGCAGGACACCTAGATGGGGACAAGAAGGGAGCTCATGGACACATGGTTCAGGTTTTCATTCTGATGAGTCAGTCTGGGCATTGCATGCTGCTTTAGAAGCCCCTGGGCTGGACTGGGATTCAGATCCCTCCCGTGAACCCAGACACACAGCAGGCGGGATTGTCCTTGCCAAGCTGAAGTGAGCATAACATAGATGTCTGCACATGAGCTCCTTGTCTACACTCCCATTGTAATCACTGGAGATGGACGGTTGGGAGTCAGTAGCTCGCAAACAAATACTTGGTGACATTAGCTAGGACCAGCTCCAGCCCCAGCTGAGCTTTGGCTTGCCTAACTCCATCCCAAACAAGATGAAATCCTCTCTGCTGCAGTCCAGGGCAGTGACTCTGTTATTCCTCTTGCCTCTCCACCATCTCACAGTCACTGCAGTGACAGACAATCTACACATTCACATCCCCATCCAGCCTGAGCTTCAGGCAAGAAACCAAGGGGAGGATGGCACCATCTACTTAGAGGCACAAACTACAGAGGTACAGAAATCACACTGCAGAAAAACCTTCATTTCTCCCCTCACCCCTGAGGGGATCCAGGCAATGAATTTTCAGGTGGTTAAAGGTGGATGCAAAAAATTTCCATTGTAATGTAGATACGCCTGAGGCAGTGCCTCCCAGGCTGCCCTTACAGGCAACGGGGAGGAGGAGGTGTTCACCTGTCTTCTTTTAGATGGTCACATAAAGCACAAAGGACTCCTGTCCCAGAGACATTTGCTCTGTGCTTGAAATGGGCCCTGAGATCGTAGGCGTTCAGGATAATTCAGGTTGAAGGGACCACAGGAGGCCTGTAGTACAACGTGCTGCTCAAACCAGGGTCAGATATATGTTCAGAAACCAAAAAAATGCTGCTGCCAAAGGATTTTGGGGGTGATACATCAGGAGAAGGCAGTAGAGGGTTGATGGGGTGATCCCATGGACAAAAGGCTTTCCTTTTTCCCCTTCTCCTGAGAATGAAATCCTCAGCTCTCCACAAAGAAGAACCTGGGACATGAACTTTGCCACTAACATGGAGGTGGAGAATCTCCTGAGTCCGTTACAGACAGAGGCTGGTCCAAAGGCCACCACCCCAATGGCACCAGACCCCCAGGCATGCCTGCCTTGCTGCTGGGCACCCTGCAGCCACAGGCAGGAGGTCTGTGAGAAACAGAGTGGGGTGTGCAGGCTGCAGCCCTGGCCACCCAGCAGGTGTGGTGGGACCCTGCTCCTCTAGATGAGACTTGGCTCTCCTGCATTTCCCCAGTGTGAAGCCTGCATCCCTTCCAGCTGGGAATACAGCCCGGCAGGGAGGGCCGACACGGGAAACAAAATCTCTGTTCCGGGGTGTGAAGAGAGAGGGGAGGGCAGAGGGGGATCTGCTCATGCCCTGGGCAGTGATTCCCTTGTTGCAGTCGCTACAGCCCTGCTGATGCCCTGTAACCCGTGAGCCCAGGAGATGGGACTCCGATCTGCTCTCTCTCTAAGGATTTCTCAGCCCTTCAGAGCCAGGATGCAAAGCACTGGTCTGGGGACACCTCAGCAGTCAAAGGGCCTGAATGCCTGGTGTGTTCCTGAGAACTTTTCTGCAGTCTTCCAGCACTGGTTTGATTCCTGTTGCCCATGGAGCAGAGACTCCTTTTGAGGATGGATGAACTTGCTCACTGTGTCACTCTGAGTACAGGCTTGACCAGGCAGTACAGATACCAGCAAGGCCTCACCCCACAACAGTGTCCCCTGCCCAGAACTCTGCCTTCCAGCCCTTTTCTCCTAGAGGATTTGTGTTGGGAGGGACCACCAGAGATCTTCAGCAGCATGATCTGCTCTGAGCTGGGCTAACTTGACAGTTAGATCAGGTTGGTAGGTGCTTTCTCCAGGAGAGTTTTTAAAGCTTTCCTGTCCCCTGCCCCAGTGCTACTCAGCTGACATGGTTATTTCTTTATTTTTTTCCTTCAACTCATTTGAAATTTCCCTTACTGCATCTTCTCTTTGTTGTCCCTTTTCCTTTCCTCCCCTTGGCCCCCAGCCAGGTCATCCTGTCTACTTTGACTGAGGACAATCACAGCCTCACCTCCAAGCACAGCCTTGCTGGGATCTGCTGGGACCATGCAGGCAGGCCGTGGTGGCCAGCTCCAAGCAGAGCTATGCCCTGCAGGTCCCTACATGGTCTCAGACAAGAGCAAATGGAGACATGACATGACCCATGGCAGAGCCTGTGGGCCGATGCCAGGGCAGAGACAGGATCAGCAGGCGTGAGAAATGAAGACCTCCAGCAGCTCCTCTCCACACCTGGACAGGGAGTGATGCACCTGGTGGTGCTCCTGAGACAGTGACACAGGACGGGGGGCACTGTGAGCTGCAGTGCTGGGCACTGACCATCTGTGCTGGGTCTGGGAGTCCTGGCAGGTGGTGCTGGTGGTAGTAGTACTTGGGAAACCCCCAACCCTGCTAGCAGCAGTGAGTCCCCTCCATGACCGTCGGGAGCTTCTGGAGTTTTGTGACTCTCATCAGCACCTCATCCCTCCACTGCTCCAACCCTGCTACCTTCCATGTGGCCCCCACAGCCCCACTGTGCAGGCATCGCATAGGACAGGGTGCATTCTGGGGTGGGGAAACATCCCCCCACCATGGTCCCCATGACAGCCCTTGCTGCCCCGTCCCCCTTGACCCTTCTGCCTGGCAGCCTCCCACCAGTCCCCAGACCCTGCCCAGCCCTGATCCTGTCCCCCCTGGGTTATCAGAATGCATGCTCTGGGGTCTGCTGGGATCTGAGCCCAAAGGGAGAGGCCAGGCAGGGCTGGCCATTACCCCCATACAGCTGCTGAGCCCAGGAGGCAGATGGAGCTGGTCACATTCAGAGATCACCCCTCACCAGGACCATGGGGAATGGCCAGTGATGGAAATGGCTGGTATGAGGGTCTGGGTGTGTGAGGAGTTTCCTGGGACAACTTTTCATCTCTGTTCATGCAGCAACAAGATGGGATGGATTTTTGCACTGAGGCACACTGCTTGAGGCCCCCCATGGCAGGAACATGGTCTACAGGCCCAGGAGATAGCCCCAGGACCTCCTCTGCATGCTCCCTGACAACCCTGCAGAGGAACCAGCAGAGGGTTCTCCTCCCAGGGATCACAGCTGGACATCCAGTCCTCCAGCTGGGCAGGGGCCCTTGTCTGGGGGTGACTTTGGGGATTAGGACCAGCACACAGGATGGGCAAGGTTGTCTCAAGGAAATGTGCTGGGGACACTGCACAAGGGACAGCAGCTTTTGAGAAAGAGCCCAGCCTTCAGGCACTGCACCTGCAAGAACCTACTTATTAAAGAGAGAGTGCAATGGAGTCAGCTCTGAACCAGTGTTGGACACAACTTTATATGGGCACCAGGTGAGACAGAGCAGTCTCAATAAAGGTGGAAGGAATCTCAGCATTTGTGTAGCAACATGGTGACAAATAATAATAACAACAATAATAGTAGTCATAATACAAATAAAGTGAACAAACAAAGCTCAGTCCTGGTACGGGACACAGGGGAGTCATTTGTGGAGAGCAATGTTACCTCTGCTGAAAAATGTCCATGAAATCACTTTCCTCAGGGCATCTTTGAGCTCCTTGTTCCTCATGCTGTAGATGAGGGGGTTCACTGCTGGAGGCACCACTGCATACAGAACAGACACCACCAGATCCAGAGCTGGTGAGGAGATGGAGGGGGGCTTCAGGTAGGCAAACATGACAGTGCTGACAAACAGGGAGACCACGGCCAGGTGAGGCAGGCACGTGGAAAAGGCTTTGTGCCGTCCCTGCTCAGAGGGGATCCTCAGCACAGCAGTGAAGATCTGCACATAGGACAGCACAATGAAAACAAAACACCCAAAGGCTACACAGGCAGTAAACACAATAAGCCCAACTTCCCTGAGGTAGGCGTCTGAGCAGGAGAGCTTGAGGATCTGGGGAACTTCACAGAAGAACTGGTCCACTGTGTTGCCTTGGCAGAGTGGTATGGAAAATGTGTTAGCAGTGTGCAGGAGAGCATGGAGAAAACCACTGGCCCAGGCAGCTGCTGCCATTTTGACACAGGCTCTGGTGCCCATGAGGGTCCCATAGTGCAGGGGTCTGCAGATGGCAACAAAGCGGTCATAGGCCATGACAGTGAGAAGAAAATACTCTCCTCCTAATAAGAAGACAAACAGGAAGACTTGAGCAGCACATCCTGAGTAGGAAATGGCCCTGGTGTCCCACAGGGAATTGGCCATGGATTTGGGGACAGTGGTAGAGATGGAGCCAAGGTCAAGGAGGGAGAGATTGAGGAGGAAGAAGTACATGGGGGTGTGGAGGTGGTGGTCACATGCTACAGCAGTGATGATGAGGCCATTGCCCAGGAGGGCAGCCAGGTAGATGCCCAGGAAGAGCGAGAAGTGCAAGAGCTGCAGCTCCCGTGTGTCGGCGAACGCCAGGAGGAGGAACTCATTGAAGGAACTACTGTTGGACATTTCACTCCCTGCAGGCATTCAGGACTGTCCAGGGAAGAAGAGATAGAGAGTAATGAGGACAGGCTTTTCTGAGCAAAACTTTCTCATAAAACCCTCCGAAACACATGCACATTACCTATCCCCATATCAACAGCACCTTTATGGACCTCCAGGGCTTGAGGTATGGTTCGGGCTGGCTGGGTTTGCTGTGAGAAGCAGGGACCTCTGCCCATGGACTACAGAGGAGTCAGCCCTGACCTACAACACTGCAGACATGGGAACAGGGGTGACTAAAATTTATATTCCCAGTTCAAGTCAGATTTCATCCACACATAATGTTGAAGGCATTCTCAAAATCTCTTCACTCCCACTTCTAAATAATGTGGGTGCATTAAGAGTTTTAAGACTTCTTTTGTTTCCTTTAGCTGACCCTGTCACACCTGAGGAGCATTCCTGGAGGTAGAAATCCTCAGCATTGCTGCTGCACTCAGAGTGAGCAGCTGTGATTCCCAAGAGGCAAAAGGATTCCCTCCGGCTTGAGCACAGAGGGAGCAGAGCTGGCCTGTCCATCTAACTTCTTCCCAGCTGTCCTGTCCTCAGACCTCGGAGGTGGAGGACAGTTGCACTCATGTTACCCCAAAAAGAAACGACACCGCGGAGAGCAGAGGAATGCACTTGCAAAGTGCCCATCAGCACTCTTTCTGAGGGGACGTGAGGCAGGTCTCAGCCCTCCCCTTCTAGCCAGCAACACATCTGCCTCCTTCCAGCTGCCCACATCTAGCTTCCCGCCAGCATGTCCCAGCATGGCCTCAGTATGTATGTGGCTTCTCCCTGGGGCACCTAGATAACACGCAGCTGCAATGGGAGAGCTGTGTCCTTGTGGAGGGCAGCTTGCAGCCCAGGCAGACACCCCAGGGAAATGGCGGAATGTCCTAAGGATGGGGTGTCCGGACGAGAGAGTTGGCTCACTCCCAGCACACACCCCCACTGCATTGCCCAAAGCCCCACAGGTTAGAGGGACATTTGGGCACCTCACTGTCAAGGACACATTTGTGTGGCAGCACCCGCAGGGTCATTGTCTGAACTGCATCAGAAACCCCCCTGCCAAGAGAGTCCAAGGGGAAGGACGAGGGCAGCATGGACAGGTGGGAAACATGGAGCAATACCATGATATTTGTGTGGAGGGAGGCAGGCCAGGGAGGGACAGAGGAGCATTCAGGAGTGTCTCCTCTCCTGCATGTCCGGCTGCTGAGGAAACGACTCCTGCCCTGCACCCCACAGCCTTGAGAGCAGAGGGCTGTGCTGGCTGGGAGAGGAGAGGAGGCCTTGGAGTTGACAGTTTCCTCTCACACTTTGAGCATGACTCTGCTGCCTGGAGCTGTCCCTGTGGGGAACTGTTTCTCTGTCCCCACGTCTCTCCCCTCTCAGTGCTCACACACCCCATCCCACCCGCTGAGAGCTCAGCTCTGCCCTGCAGAAACCTCCCGGGGGCAGGACACTGCCCAGGGCACCTCCGTGTTTGCAGGTGCTATGGAGCAGGGGAGAGAAACCTTGCTGAGGCTGGAAAGGTGATGCTGGTTCTGTCCTTAGACGGAGGGGTGGATGAAGGCATTTGCTGAGTCCCTCCCAGAACTGCTCCTCTCGCAGTGTCACTGTCTCAGTCCCCTGTCTAAAGCTGACAGATCCAATCCCATTTCACCCCAGCTAGAGAGAATCAAAGTGAAAGCACAGACTCATGACACCTCCTTCCCTTTCATGTATCCCCTGCCTTGACCTTCCTTTTGGAAAGTCCCTTCCAGAAATGTCCTGCAAGTGAGCTGGAGCTGTAGGCAGACCTGACCCACATAGCATCCTCTTGACAGGAGGCTCAAGCTGCCCTGCCAGGGATCTCTCCTCCTGCCCAGAGCTTCTCCCTGTGGGAAGGTCCTTGGGAAGGCTGAGTGCTGACCCTCAAAGGCAGCAGAGTCACTGCTCCAGGCACACAGCACCCTGGGGCACAGGGACACTGCTCTGAATTACAGTCCTGGACAGCTCTGCGAGCACACCCAGGCTTCACCCCCCTGCAGTGTCCCTGGGAGAAGGTAGCAGCATACCCTGTCCCTGTGGCACTGTGACTGGGAATCCCTGCTCTGAAGCATCTCCTCCTACTCTGTAAAGGTGAAACTGATAAAGCGATCCTTAAAAATCCAGTCGTGTGACTGGATGGGTTTCTAGACCTTGCCAGGAACTGCAATAGCATTGTCCTGAAGCCAGAGACTTACTGTGTCAGGGGCTGTGAAGATTTCTCCCACAAGGAGCTCTCTTCTGTCCTTCTGCTGTACGCTGCCTTTCACTTCTCCCTATCTTGTCTCATCTTCTGGCAGAAACTGCAGGCAGTGCCTGGAGCCCTGCTGCTCTTTGCAGAGCAGCTGATCCTGACAGCGCTGTGTCTCAGCAGTGCTGCCCGGTTGCCATGACCTCCCTCCATTCCTGCAGCCTGGCCCCACTCAGGAGCAGAGGCCAGCTGAAGACGTGACTTTCTCTGTCCCTTGTGCTCCCTCCTCCTGGGAAATGTTCCCTGCAATAAACTAAAATAATCACTGATCGTCCCTCTCTAAGCACTGAAGGAAGACTGATTCCAGCATTGCAATTTGTCCTATGAAAAGTGGAAATGTCCCACTCAGGAAGCCCCTAGTCCCATCTCTTAGCTAGGCAGCACACCTAGATGGGCAGAAGAATACAGTTCCTTTTCCCATTGTTCAGGTAATGATTCATATAAGTTAGTTTGGGCTTCTCAGGCTGCTTTAGAAGGCCCTGGGCTGGCATAGGATTCAGATTCTCCCGTGAGTTCCACAAAAAACACAGAGGAGGTGGGATTCCCCTTGCCCAGGCAAAAGTGAGCACAGCATGGATGTCTGCCTGCAAGATGTTGGTCTATGCATGACCATGCAGGTCTTCTGCTCCATCCTCCTGGGAAATGTTCACTGAGGTAGACTAAAATAATCAGCTATTGTCCTTTGCTAAAGAGTGGAGAGAGACTGATTCCAGCACTGCAATTTATTTCATCAGAGGATGGCTATATCTATGATAGCTGGAAATGTCCCACTCTGGAAGTTCCTATTCCCACCTCTTAACTAGGCAGGACACCTAAGTGGGGACAAGAAGGGAGTTCACTGACACATGGTTCAGGTGTTGATTCAGATGAGTCATTTTGGGCTTCTCAGGGTGCTTTAGAAGGCCCTGGGATGCAGAGGGATTCAGATCCTTCTCGTGAGCTCCATAAAAAACACAAAGGGGGTGGGATTCCCCTTGCCCAGGCAGGAGTGAGCACAGCATGGATGCCTGCATGCATGATTTTGGTCTATGCTCCTGTCATAATCAATGGAGATGGAGGGTGGCAGTCAGTTGCTCACACACAAACACCTGGTGACATTGGAAGAGATAGATGTGCTGGAGGACATGTGCCAGTGTCTGCTTGCTCTGATGGAGCAAGTGTGACACCCACATCCTTCCAGAGCATGAGTTGGGGGCCAGGTACGGAATTGCCTTGGCCACCTGCAATGATATTAGATGCCCACTGCTACCAGAGCTCCACTCACCGGGAAGCTGAGACACATGCAGACCCAAACACTGCAAAGAGCTGATGTCATCCAGTGCAGGCACTTGATTCAGTGACACAGAAATAGGCCTGCAGGGCCATGTCGGATGCCTGGGGATGTCCAGCCCATCCACAAGTCTCTAGCAGATACACCACGGGACCTCTAGGAAAACCATGTCCCTTTGGAGTGGTTGCTGGACAAGTACCCCAGGGCAATTCAGGTTTCCTACCAGTGCCCAAACAAGTGGATCCCACCACTGCCTTTAGGCCAAGTCCATCCCATCTGCATTCAAGCGTGCTGCATAAATGGGAGAGGCACCTCCCACCAAGGTCTCTGCTCTAGTCTCTGCACCCTTAAAACCTTCTAGCTTTCCTCCCCCTGAACCTCTTCTCATCCCCAGGTGATATGAACAGGGACTGGGCTAATGATGACCTCAGGGTGCCTGGATCACAGGCTGCCCAGTGCCAGGGACTTCTTCAGTGCCACCTTGTCCTGCCTGGAGATTGGTTCACCTCTGTCACAGGCCCGAAGGTGCTGCAAATCAGTTCAGGCAGCAATCTTCTCTCCTGCCATTTCTACATAGCCCAGCCCTGTTTCTGCCTGGCCTTGGGCACTGCAGGCTTTGCTCTCTCAGTGGGAACCTCCTTTCACCATTACATTGCCACCTATCTATGCCAGTATGTCTCTGCTCTGAGGTGGGGCCATTGCACACAGTGTCTTTGGCTCATGGTAACAGGTTTCACCACGACCAGTCTGCTATCTGTGCCACAGCTGAGGCTCTGCAACCCAAAAATACACAAGTGCATGCAGCCTGAGAGGCACAGAGAGGAGCAGATGGAGATGCACAGGCTGTCACAGGTCTGAAACATCATTGGAATAACTGAGATGCAGTCGGACTGTTAGCATGACTGGAGGGCTGTGATGGCAGGGTATAAGCTCTGCAGGCAAGACCATTAGAGAAGATGAGCAGGGGAGATGCCCCTGGTGTGAAGGGACAGCTCAGATGGATGGAGCTCTTGCATGGGATGGACAAGGGTTTGGGTGAGAGCTTGTGCATGAGCATCAGAGTAAAGATGACGTTGTGATGGGAGTTATAAAGCACCCGATGGGGGTGAGGAGGTGGATGCAGTCTCCTTTAAGCAACCTGAGGAAGTCAGTGGGTCACAGGGCCTGGTTCTTATGGGGGGGCTTTAATCTCACTGACATTCATTGGAAGGACAAACAGCAGGGTGCAAGCAGTCCTGGAGATTTCTGGAGGGTGTCAGGGACAGCTTTCAAGCACAGCTCCCTGATGGGCCAGTAAGGGTGACACTCACCTGGATCTGGTACTCACGCAAGGAAGCCCAGATCAGGGCTGTGATAATCTGTGGCAACCTTGGCAGCAGTGACTGTGGAATAGTGGAGTCCCAGATCGTGAGGACAATGAGGAATGCAATAAGGCGTTATGATAAGATGGGTAGACAACCGGGTGGGTAAAAAGCTGGTTGGATGATCAAACTTCGAGGGTTTTTTTGTTTGTTTGTTTGTTTTTTGAATGGGTCATGCTTTACCAGGAAAGCAGGTAAAGATGGAGTATACAGGGGTCTATACTACGACCCGTCCTGTCTATCAGGTTCATCAGTGACCTGGAGGATGCAACTCTCATCACATATGTAGATGACACTTAGTCAGGAGGAAGAGTCATTTGTTTGAGGGCTGCCATTCAGATGGACCTCAGCAGGCAGGAGGAACGGACTGTCAGGAAATTCAACAAGGACAAATGCAGGTCCTGCCCCTGGGACAGACCAACACCCTGCAGTGATATGGGCTGGGGGGCACTCTGCAGAAAAAGGACCTGGGAATCTTTGTGGGCAGCAAGCTGAACATCACCAAGGAGATGGAGCCAGACTCTTCACTCTTGTGCGTGATGCAAGGGTGAAGGCCAATGGGCATTAGCTGAAACAAGAGAGGTTCAGGCTGGGTATAAGGAGAAACTTTTGACCCATCCAGAGAGTCAAGCACTGGGACAGGTTGCCCTGAGAGGCTGTGCCATCTCCATCCTCAGAGGTTTTCAAGTCCGAAATGTGTAAAGCCCTGAGCAAACTGATCGGACCTGTTAGTTGACCCTGCTGTGGGAAGGAGGTTGGGCCAGAGACATCCTGGGGTTCCTTCCAGGTGGAATGATTCTGAATGTCCTTGCACCTCGAGTCTTCTCTTGATCTTGGGAAAACATTCAGCTTGCCTGTGATCATGGAAGCAGATCTCACAAAAGTATGATCCGATCAACTGCATGTTCCCTCTCCTGCTCCAGTCAAAGTAATTCAGATTCGAGACTGCTTGGCCGCTACACCCAAATAGCCGTGATTGTTCTTTTGTTTCACCTTTTATTGCATTTTTCCCTCTTTTCCAAATTCCAGGTTCTTCTAACATCCTGATACCCTCCCATGCAGGCAGCTGACCCCTGTTTACCCTTTCCCCATTGACCCTGGATTTGCTTTCTTTGTACATTCACTTGGCTTTTCTGAGCTGCTTGCCATGGTGATGCCTACTTTTGCCAGCAGTTCCTTTAAACAACTACCTCCTTTTATTATGCATAGTGTCCTGCAAGTCCTCCTGCTGTTATCCTGTCAGAGGAACCGCAAGACAGGATGAGCCATCTGCACACACTCATTTACAGCTGACGCAAGGGAGCTTTAATCAAGAGGGGCCTTGAGAAACTTGGGGATTTGGGCAACAGAAACCTCATGCTGTTGTACAAGGAGAAGTGGCCAGTCCTACATCGGGTGGCAGAACAGCCCATGCATCAGGAGAGGCTGGCACCTGACCGTCAGAGGAGTGACCCTGAGGAGAAGGGCCTGGACATTACGAGGGATGCCATATGAACCAGTGGTGCACGCTCACTGCAAATGAGGCCAGCTTCATATGAGGCTACTTCCGGAAGAGTGTGGCCACCCAGACAAGTGGAATTATTATGCCCCTCGACTCAGCCCTGGTGTGGCTGCATCTGGAATAGCGTGTCCCAGTGTGGGCTGCCCAGTGCTGGAGGAATGGGGAGCAATTGAAGGGGGTCCAGAGGAGTCTTCCAAGATGGGGTTAGTGTCCTGAAGGAGAGGCTGAGGGACCTGGGCTTCTTCAGCCTGGTGAAACGGAGGCGAAGGGCAGTACAGTAGTAGCCTCCGAGTGCTTGAAGAGATCATGGATCTCTTCTTGGTAGTGGGAAACAGCATGAGACAGAGAAACCAGGTTAAAACAGGAAGTAACAGTTCAACTCCAGGGCAAGAAGGCAGCATACAAGAGGAAGAAGGAGGGATAATCAGCAAAGGAGGAATTCAAAAATATTGTCCAGTAAAGTAGGGATGGTGTTAGGGAAGCCAAAGCTCTCAGAGGGTACACACTGGCAGGGGACATCAAAGGCATGAAGAAGAGCTGCTACTGCTTCAGGAACGGTAAAGAATAAAAGGGAAAATGTTGGCTCTTTGCTGAAAGGGGCAGAGAATCTAGTAAGAGCAGATGTAGGGAGGTCTGAGGAACTGAGTGCCTTTTTGGCTTCTGTCTTCTCCAGCAAGGTCTCCCGGTCTGTTGTGCCTAGAGTCAGGGCTCCAGACGAGAAAAGCAACCAATGGTGCATGAGGGCTGAGTGAGGGATGGCTGGCAAGAACTCCATCCCTACAAGTCAGTACGCTTGGAACGGCTGCATCCAAGGACATTGAGAGAACCGGCTGCTGTCATAGCAAGGGTGCCCTCTGTCATCCATGAGAGGTTGTAGAGATGGAGTGAGGTCCCAATAACGGCAGAAAGGCAAACATTATATCCATCTTCAAAAAAGGTCCAGAGGGCAACCCAGAGAATGAAAGGCCGTTCAGCCTCAGCTGGTTGAGGAGTGTGTCATGGAGTGAGTCCCCTCATTTCTGGGCACATGAGGGAGAAGAAGGTGATAGGGAAGAGGCAGCATGGATTGGCCCAGGGTAAATTGTGCCTCACCAACCTGATTGCCTGCTAGGATTGCACAGCTCTATTTGTGTTTGGAGAGCAGAAAATGCCTTTCAACTTGATTTGAGCAAGGGGTTTGACACTGTCTCCCACAATAGCCTTGTGGAATACAATATAGAAGTTTACCACCTAGATGGGTGGACAACCAGATGACTTGATTAGTGACATGGAAGAGGCAATACTCACTATGCTTGTTGAGGACAAAAAAACTGCGGGGGGGACCCCAGCCACATGCTTGAGGGCTGCCATTCAGAGAGACTTAGACAGGCAGGAGGAATGGGCTGTCAGTACATGGAGTCCAGGGTATGAGCCACCTCCTCTGCATCCAGACCTCTGCCAGAGGAGAGGGGCATCTCTCCTGCCACAGGCCCATTTCATGCTGCCTGACAAGGGTGCTGAGAGCGACTACCCTGCAATGTTGTTGTCTGTGAGGCGGCATGCCCACCTGGGTAAGGTGAAGGCTTTCCCAAGCCCCCTCTGTCTCTCTCTCCTTGCCTCCTTTGGCACCAGGATCATGGCGTTGCTCCTTGTTTCCCCTCCTGTCCATGCTGCTCCTCTTCTTGCTCTTGGGACTACTTCTTCACACAGCTGCCAGATAGGATGAGAAGCGTGATGCTTTTTTGTATCTGAAAATTTCAAACAAGGAGGAACTGATCAGGGATGGGATAGTGTCAGCCTTGTCTACCATGACCATGAAAATGTGGATTCTCAGATCCTGAGGAGAGTGAGGAAGGACAGTAGCAGAATACAGACCCTGGACTTGAGAGGAGCAGACTTTCACCTCTTCGAGGGACTAGTGGGGGAAACCATGGGAGGCAGATGTCAAGGGCCAGGAGCTCAGGAAAGCCGGCAGGAATTTAAGGACAGCACCTGCCAAGCACAAGGATGGTCCATCCCGATTCTCAGTAAAACTAGCAGCTATCTCAGGGGACCAACGTGGCTAAACAGGGACCTCGCACCTTAGCTCCAGGGTGATAGGGCAGCATACAGAAGGGCAAGAAGGGAGATGCAAAGGAGGCATTTAGCAATATTGTCCAGGGTCATAGGCTTGGTGTTAGGGAAGAAAAAGTTCCCCTGGCACTGACACTTGCAGGGGATGTCAAGGGCATGAAGATGAGCTGCTACTGCCTCCATAAGAATCAAAGAATAGAAAGGAAAATGTGGCCTCACTGCTAAATGGGACAGGGAATCTTGTAGCGGCAGATGCAGATAGGTCTGAGCACCCAAACCCCTTGTTAGCTTCCGTTTCCACAAGCAAGGTCTTCCGGGCTGTTGTGCCTTGAGTCAGGATTCCAGAGGAGAAAAACAGCCACCAGTGGACGAGGTTCGTGAGGGATTACTTGTGAGAACTCAAACTATCCAAGTCAATGAGGTTGGATGGGCTGCAGCCAGGGATACTGTGAGAGCTGACTGCTGTCCCTGCAAGGCCACTTGCTATCATCTTTGAAAGGTTGTGGAGAGGGGGTGAAGTCCCAATGACTGCAGAAAGGCAATTGTTACATCCATCTTCCAAAAAGGCCACAAGGGCAACCTGGGGAGCTGCAGGCAGTTCAGCCTCCCTTTGATGAGGAGAGAGTCATGGAGTGGATCCTCTCAAAACACATTTCTGGGCACATGAAGGAGAAGAAGGTGCCTGGGAACAGTTAGCATGCATTTGCCCAGGGTAAATTCTGCCTAACCAACCTGATTGACTTCTATGACTAAAAAAAAAAAACCCTCTATTTGTGGATGGAGAAGAGTAAATGTCCTTTACCTAGACTTTAGCAAGGTGTTTGACACTGTTTCCCACAATATTCCTGCATGCACATTAGAATGTTACAGTCTAGAAGAGTAGATAAAAGGATGGGTAAAAGCTGCTTGCATGATCAGAGGCTGAGAGGGCAGTGGTGAATGGGAAATAATCTTCCTGGAGGCCAGGGAGAAGTGGAGCACCACAGGGTCTCTCCAGGAACTTGTCCTTTTTATCATCTGTATTAGTTACACGGAGGATGCAACACTCATCATCCTTGTAGATGACCCCAAACTGGAGGCGGGGGTGTGGGGGGGCAGTGATATGCTGAGGGCTGCCATTCAGAGGGACCTAGACATGCAAATGCCAGGTTTTGCACCTGCGATAAACCAACACCCCACAGTGTCACAGGCTGGGGCCTGAGGGCCTGGGGAGCAGGTCTGTGGAAAAGGACGTGAGGGTGCTGGGGGACAGGAGGCAGAACATGAGCCAGCAGCATTCCCTGGCAGCAAAGAAGGCCAGAAGCATTGTGGGCTATATGAGCAGGAGCACAGGCAGGAGGTGGAGGGAAATGATGATCGCCTTCTAGTCAGTATTCATTAGACCACACCTAGAACCCTGCATCCAGGTTTGGGTTCCCAGAACAAGAAAGAGGTTGATAACTGGGAGCGAGTCTGGCTGAGGGCCCCCACAGCAGTCAGGGAGCTGGAGCACTTGCTTTGTGAGGAAGCATTGGAACTTGTTGCCCAGACAGCGCTGTGCAGTCTCCTTGCTTGGAGGTTACCAAGACCACACTGGATGAAGCTGAAAGCAACCTGCTCTGACACCAGAGATGACCCTGCTGGGAGCAAGCAGATTGGGCTGGAGACCCCCCTGAGGTCCCTTCCACCCTGAAGGAGTCCATGATTCTTCCCACTCTCCATCTTCTCTTGTGGATGTCAGGGAGAGCACGCAGGTTGCCTGTGACAGTGGAAGCAGGCCAGCTTTCTTCTCCTCCTCCAGGCAGAATTATTCAGATGCAGGGACAACCCTGATCAATCCTTGGCCTCACTTTTAATTTCCTTGGTTTTTTTTTCTTTCACTCCTTCTAAGCCTGTCTCTTTTACAACTCTGATCCCGTCCCACACAGCCCACCCCACTCCTGCTTACCCTTAGCTCATTGGCGTTGGTTTGTTTGTTTTTTTATTTGTTTGTTTTATTTTGTTTTGTTTTATTTTGACAGAGAGGAGCTTCAGTCTGAAAGGAACTTGAGAAACTCAGGTGATTTGGACAACAAATATCTCATGAAAATTTACAAGAAAAGCGTCAAGTCCTGTGACTAGGTGGCAATAACCCCATCCATGAGGAGAGGTTGAGGGAGCTGGTTTGCTTTAGCCAGGAGGCAAAGAGCAGTAGAGTAGGAGCCTGTAACTGCTTGAAGGGTGGTTTCAGAGATGATGGAGCTTTTCCTGGCAGTGGGAAAAAGCATGAGAAGGAGAAAGAGCCACAAACTGCATCTTGAGAGGTTCAGACTGGACTTCAGGTCAAAAGAATGTCACTCGTAGCATAGTGCTGTGGTGCAACAGGTCACCCAGAGGGAGTCTGTGATCAGCCCCTGGCTTTGTGTTTCAAGGAAAAGCAAGTGAGGACAGGAAGACATCAGGAGAGGTGGGGAGACTGTGCGGTGAGAGCAAGGTGGGGAAGCAGCTTGGGTGTGTGCAGTCTGCAGGGAAAGAGGCACAGGCGTGGGAAAGCATAGGACAGCCTGTGGTGGAGAAGGCCGAGGGCACTGCCAAGGCTGAAAGCTCCCAACACAGCTAGGTCTTTGTCTTTTTGGCTGTGGTTGGTGTCTCTGACACTGAGGCCCACGAGAAGATGCTGTTTCCATAATGCACCATGCCCTTGCTGCCTCCTGTCCCTTGGGAGCCCAGGAAGTGCCGTATAATGGTCCTGCACTCGGTGCTGTGCACCTCCACCCTGACACTGCCCCCAGGAAGAGCCTTGAGCAATGCGTGATGGAAAGCGTCACTCTACCCAGGGACTGGCTGTCAGTGCCTGGTCTCTCTGCTTGATAACACACATCAAGGTGGACTTGGCATCACAGCCACCCTCACATTGCCTTTGCCTACCTGCAGTCAGGGCCTCCAACTTTCTGCTCTAATCAGCCCCTGGGGAGACTTTCTTGGTAATGGCCCTCAGTGGGACCTGTTAACACTCTAAGAAACTTGGGATTTGCTTCTGACATTAAGTTTTGAGAAGTTGCTTCAGCCTCCTCTTAGTATCTGAAGTTCATGGGCTCAGCACCAAATACACTGAGGGGTCATTAAAATACAAAAAAACCTAAGGAGCCATGCCTCTTTCCATAATTTTCTTCAGCTCTTCAATTCTTGTGTGATTAATTGGAAATTTTGCCAGAGTGTATTGAAATTAGGCAGATTTCAATGAGCACCTGAGAAAGAAAGATATCTGCCCCTTAAGCTTTCTTCATTCTCACTTTTCAGAATAAGTCACACCCACAGTTCCCAATTCATACTGACCCACAGTGTCTCCTAATGAAGTCTGGACATGTAGGTAAAGCAGTATTTTTGACAGGAGACCTGTATGGAGAACCTTCCTCCCCAGCTCCACAGCCCTGCCATTTCCCTCATCAGCCACTGGGGACTTCACATCACTCTTGTGAAAATCAAACCTTTTGCCACCCAAGGCTGTAGCTGAATGGTACAGCTCATGTGCACCAGTTCCCACCTGCTTTCCTCTGAGAACTAGCTGCAAGCAGTCACAGAAGGGTTTGTCTTAAGAGCAAACAAACAAAAATAAAATTTGGAACAGTTTAATAAAAGTTACAAAAAACCACTCCTCAACTCTATGGCAAGTCCACGCTGCCTCCAGTGAGGTCCACTGCCCACAAGGCATAACCTTCCTTGAAATGCTTTCCACAGATAGATGGGAAAGGATAGACAAGAAACACAACAAAGGAGCTGGCTAAAAAGACAACAATGAGACTGCTGAAAGATGAGGCAAGCTTCAGACTCCCAGCAGCTCAGAGCAACCACTGGAGAGTTCAGCGTTATCTGCATAGATAAAGAGCAAGGAGAGGAGGAAAAATGGGAAACTATGGAAAATGCATATGCCCAGAGAGTCTGATGCAAAGATGCCTTTAAAAATGACCAATTTAATCAGGACATGTGGAAATATGTGAGAAAGCACTGAGATTTTATCCACAGCCTAATAGACAGAGCAGGGGAAACACAAGGTCAAGGGCAGATCGATATATCTTCTCCCGCCATTAATACCCTTTCTGAAGATTTCCACTCTTTCAGCATGTTCATTGAGGTAGACTAAAATAATCACCAATGGGCCCTCTCTAAGCACTGAAGGAACACTGATTCCAGCATTACAAATTGTCTTATGAGAGGATGGTTATGTGCAAGAGGTGGAAATGTCCAACTCTGGAAGCCCCGATTCCCATCTCTTAACTAGGCAGGACACAGAGAACGGGGCAAGAAGGGAGCTCATTGACAACAAGGAGGAGGCTGATCTCACCCCAGGCCAGACCCTGTCAGTGCAGATGTCTCTGTCAGATCCAGGTCTCTGCACTTCCCTTTCTACTCTATGGAGGGAACTAAGTTGTCTCAACGGAGTTGTTTTGAGATACCTTTCCTAATGACAAGCTAAGGTGCCGCAGGAGCCACCGCCAAAATTTCCAGCACCACATGGCAACACAGCTACCCCAGGGCATCTCAGGCAGCAACAGCCTCTCTCTGTGGTCAAATGAACCAAGCCCCAAAAGGAGTTCCTAGTCCTAAGTTGAGATCTTCTCAAAAAATATCTCACTGCAACAATTGAGAAGAAATCCTTGTTTCCAAAACTTCACGCAGTTTTTACCATTGCCAAATATATTTTTCTTTCTTATTGATTGGCAGCTCCACGTTCATGCACTACAGGAATTAGCCTGTCAATGCGAGTGTACATGCAACTATACACACATTATTCATCAAAATACATTTGCTATCAACACTTGCAATGGAGAAACTTTGTTCTGAGGAACTGCTTTATTTAAACTCTCACGATTCAGATCTCTTCTTCTGCCTCTATGTCCTTTCTTCTTCCTCAGCCTCTTCTCTCTTTACAGAGCTTTCCAGGGAACGGTTCACTCAATCCCAGCACTTAGGGTGGACGAGACCTCTGGACATCATCTAGTCCCAGCGACCCAGGACATTGCAGGGGGAGCTAGATGAGGTTTCCTCAGGGCTCCCCCCACTTATGCATTGTCCACAAGGGTGCTGAGAGTGCGCTCCATCCACTGTGCAGGCCATTCATAAAGGTGTTAAACAGTCCTGTCCTACATGTTAATCACTGAGGGATGCCACAAATAACCAGCTGCCACCTGGAACCTGTACCACTGATCACAGCGTTTCAGCCTGATGGCCCCTCCAATCTTCCACCTGCTTTATGGTCCATTGATCCAGGGCAGAGCTCAACAATTTGCCTATAAGGAGACTCTGGGGGACTGTGCAAAAGACTTTGCTAAAGTGAAGGTTCACAAAATCCCCTGCTTTCCCCTTGTGTACGCAGGCATTCATCTGATGGTAGAAGGCAATGAGGTTGGTCAGGCATGCTTTCCATTTCCCCTTGGTCAACGCATGCTGCCTCTTCCAGGCCTTCCCCTTCATGTGCTTGGAGATGGTTTCCAGGAGGATTTGCTCCATCACCTCCCCAGGGACTGAGATGAAGATGACCAGCCTGTCGTTCCCCAGACCCTCCCTCTTGCCCTCCTGCAAAATGGGTGTGATGTCTGCCTTTTCCCAGTCATCAGGAACCTCCCTGATTGCCCTGACATTTCGTAGACAATTGGGAGTAGCGTTGCAGTGACTCCAGCCACCTCTCCCTGCACCCTGGGGTGCTTC
Organism: Apteryx mantelli; assembly: GCF_036417845.1. Taxonomy (NCBI): domain Eukaryota; kingdom Metazoa; phylum Chordata; class Aves; order Apterygiformes; family Apterygidae; genus Apteryx; species Apteryx mantelli. The sequence continues at coordinate 21,252,812 of NC_089988.1, forward strand.
CCGTCTGGTCCCATGGACTTGTGTGTGCTCACTGGGCAAATGTTCTCCCCAGCTGCATCTTTGTCCCCCTTGGGTGAGGCTTTGCTAACACAGATGCTGCCAAAGGACTCGGGGGCCAGGGAGGCCTGTCAGTAGACAAGACCAGGAAAAGACAAGGGAAAAGAGGCAATGAGCTCCTCAGCCTTTCCCTTGTCTTTCTCATTACGTCCTCTGCCCCACTGAGCAGGGAGACCACATCTTCCATTGGATGGCTGCCTTGTGCTGCCAGCGTCCTTGCAGAAGCCCTTCAGGTTATCCTCCCCATCCCTTCCTAGATCCAGCTCCAGCTCCAGCTCCAGTTGTGCTTTGGCTTGCCTAACTCCATCCCAAACAAGATGAAATCCTCTCTGCTGCAGTCCAGGGTGGTGACTCTCTTATTCCTCTTACTTCTCCACCATCTCACAGTCACTGCAGTGACAGACAACCTACACGTTCACATGCCCACCCAGCCTGAGCCTCTGGCAAGAAACCAAAGGGAGGGTGGCACCATCTACTTAGAGACACAAACTACAGAGGTAGAGAAATGACACAGCAGAAAAGCCTGCATTTCTCTCCTCACCACTGAGGGGATCCAGGCAATGGACTTTCAGGTGGTTAAAGGCAGATGCAAAGAATTTCCGTTGTAATTTAGATGTGCCTGAGGCAGTGCCTCCCAGGCTGCCCTTACAGGCAACGGGGAGGAGGAGGTGATCACCTGCCTTCTTTTAGATGGTCACATAAAGCACAAAGGACTCCTGTCCCAGAGACATTCACTCTGTGCTTGAAATGGGGCCTGAGATCATAGGCGTTCAGGATAATTCAGGTTGAAGGGACCACAGGAGGCCTGTAGTGCAACGTGCTGCTCAAAGCAGGGTCAGATAGAGGGTCAGGAAGCAAAAAATGCCCCTGCCAAAGGACTTCTGGGATGATAGAGCAGGAGAAGGCAGTAAAGGATTGATGGGGTGATACAAGTCCCACGCACAAAAGGGTTTCCCTTTCACCTTCTACCAAGAATGAAATCCTCAGCTCTCCAGAGGGAAGAAGCTGGGACACTAACTTTGCCACTAACATGGAGCCAGAGAAGCTCCTGAGTTCCTTACAGACAGAGGCTGGTGCAAAGGCCACCACCCCAATGGCACCAGACCCCCAGGCATGCCTGCCTTGTTGCTGGGCACCCTACAGTCCCAGGCAGGAGGTGTGTGTGGAACAGAGTGGGGTCTGCAGCCTGCAGCCCTGGCCACCCAGCAGGTGTGGTGGGACCCTGCTCCTCTAGATGAGACTGGGCTCTCCTGCATTTCCCCAGTGTGAAGGCTGTGTCCCCTCCAGCTGAGAAGGCCAACACGGGAAACAGTCTTTGTTCCAGGGTGTGAAGAGAGAGGGGAGGTCAGAGGGGGATCTGCTCATGCCCTGGGCACTGATTCCCTCCCTGCAGCCAGGACAGCCCTGCTGATGCCCTGGAACCTGTGAGTCCAGGAGATGGGACTCCGATCTGCTCTGGCTCTAAAGATTTCTCAGCCCTTCAGACCCTGGATGCAAAGCACCGCTCTGGGGACACCTCAGCAGTCAAAGGGGCTGAATGCCTGGTGTTCCTGAGAACTTTTCTGCAGTCTCCCGGAACTGGTTTGACTCCTGTTGCCCATGGAGCAGAGACTCCTTCTGAGGATGAATTCACTCACTGTGTAACTCTGAGGACAGGCTTGACCAGGCAGTCCAAATGCCAGCTAGGCCTCAACCCCACAACAGTGTGCCCTGACCCTTACTTTGCCTTCCAGGCCCTTCGTCCTAGAGGATTTGTGTTTACAGGGACCACCAGAGATCTCCAGGACCATGATGTGCTCTGAGCTGGGCTAACTTGACAGTTAGATCAGGTTGTTAAGTGCTTTCTCCAGGAGAGTTTTTAGAAATCTCCTGTCCCCAGCCCCAGTACTGCTCAACTACTTTGGTTGTTTCTTTATTTTTCCTTCAACTCCTTTGAAATTTCCCTTACTGCATCTTCTCCTTTTTGCCTCTTGTCCTTTCCTCCCCTTGGCCCCAACCCAGACCATCCCACTGAGTTTGACTGAGGACAATCACAGCCTCGCCCCCAAGCACAGCCTTGCTGGGATCTCCTGGGACCATGCAGGCAGGCGATGGTGGCCAGCTCCAAGGAGAGGTATGCACTGCAGGTCCCTACATGTTCTCAGATGGGAAGATATGGAGACATAACATGGCTCAGGGCAGAACCTGTTGGCCAATGCCAGGGCAGGGCCAAGAGCAGCAGGCACGAGAAGAGAAGCCCTCCAGCAGCTCCTCTCCGCACCTGGGCAGGGAGTGACACACTCGGTGGTGCTCCTGAGAGAGGACAGTGACAAAGGACAGGGGGCACAGTGCAGTGCTGGGCACCGACCATCTGTGCTGGGTCTGGGAGTGCTGGCAGGTGGTGCTGGTGGCTGTAGCTCTCAAGAAACACCCAATCCTGATAGCAGCAGTGAGTCCCCTTAATGACCATGAGGAACTTCTGGAGTGTTGTGGCTCCCATCTGCACCTCATTCCTCCACTGACCCAGCCCTCCTGCCCTTCACATGGCCCCATGGCTCCACGGTGCAGGCATCGCACAGGACAGGGTGTGTTCTGGGGTGGGGAAACATCCCCCCAGCTTGTTTCCCATGACAGCCCTTGGTGCCCCATCTCCCACAACCCTCCTGCCTGGCAGCGTCCCACCAGACCCAGACCCTGCCCAGCCCTGTCTCTGTCCCCCTAGGCTTAGCAGAAGGCCATGCTCCAGGGTCTGATGAGGTCTGAGCCCACAGGGGGGTCAGGCAGGGTGGCCATTCCCCCCACACAGGTGCTGAGCCCGGCAGGCCGACAGAGCTGGTCACATTCAGAAATCACCCCTCACCAGGACCAGGGGGAATGGTGAGTGCAGAAATTGACTGATACAAGAGGCTGGGTGTGTGAGAAGTTTCCTGGGGCAGCTTCTCCTCTCTGTTCATGCAGCAACAAGCTGGGCTGGATTTTTCCCCTAAGGCACCCTGCTGGAGGCCCCCATGGGAGGAGGATGGTCTACAGGCGCAGGAGATGGCCAAAGACCTCCTCTGCATGCTCCCTGAGAGCCCTGCAGAGGACCCAGGAGAGGACTTGTCCTCCCAGGGCTCACAGTGGGACATCCAGTCCCCCTGCTGGGCACGGAGCCTTCTCTGGGTAGACTTTTGGGGTAAGGACCAGCACGCAGGGTGGGGGAGACTGTCTCAAGAAAATGTGCTGGGGACACAGCATAAGGGACAGCAGCTTTGGAGGAAGAGCCCAGCCTTCAAGCACTGCACGTGGAAGAAAGGACTTTTTATTACAGAGATACTGTGAGGGAGTCAGCTCTGATGCAATGTTGGATATAACTTTATATGGGCACCAGGTGAGACAGAGAAGTCTCACTGAAGGTGGAATGAACCCAAGTATTTGTGTAGCAACATGATAACAATTACTACTACTACTACAAACAACAGTAATAATAAAAATAAAGTGAACAAAGAAAGCTCAGTCCTGGTGCGGGACACAGTGGGAGTCATTTGTGGAGAGCAATGGCAATGCTACCACTGCTGAAAAATATCCATGAAATCACTTTCCTCGGGGCATCTTTGAGCTCCTTGTTCCTCATGCTGTAGATGAGCGGGTTCACTGCTGGAGGCACCACCGCGTACATAACAGCCACCACCAGGTCCAGAGCTGGGGAGGAGAGGGAGGGGGGCTTCAGGTAGGCAAACAGGTCAGTGCTGATGAACAGGGAGACCACGGCCAGGTGTGGGATGCACGTGGAAAAGGCTTTGTGTCGTCCCTGCTCAGAGGGGATCCTCAGCACGACTGTAAAGATGTGCACGTAGGACAGCACAATGAAAATGAAACACCCAAAGGCTAAACAGGCACTAACCACAATAAGCCCAACTTCCCTGAGGTAGGAGTCTGAGCAGGAGAGCTTGAGGATCTGGGGAATCTCACAGAAGAACTGGTCCACCACATTACCTTGGCAGAGGGGTATTGAAAATGTGTTCCCAGTGTGCAGGAGAGCATGGAGAAAACCACTGGCCCAGACAGCTGCTGCCATTCTGACACAGGCTCTGCTGCCCATGATGGTCCCGTAGTGCAGGGGTCTACAGATGGCAACAAAGCGATCATAGGCCATGACAGTGAGGAGTGAAAGCTCTGCTGAAACCAGGAAGACAACCAGGAATACCTGGCCAGCACATCCTGAATAGGAAATGGCCCTGGTGTCCCTCAGAGAATTGGCCATGGATTTGGGGACAGTGGTGGAGATCAAGCCAAGGTCGAGGAGGGAGAGATTGAGGAGGAAGAAGTACATGGGGGTATGGAGGTGGTGGTCGCAGGCTACAGCTGTGATGATGAGGCCATTGCCCAGGAGGGCAGCCAGGTAGATGCCCAGGAAGAGCGAGAAGTGCAAGAGCTGCAGCTCCCGTGTGTCTGCAAATGCCAGGAAGAGGAACTCTTTGAAGGAGCTGCTGTTGGACATTTTGCTATCTCTGGGCATGGGGGACTGTGCAAAGAAGAAAAGACATTGAGAAATTAGCACACACATTTCAAGCAAAGAAACCCCCAAATGTTGCAGTTCTATCTTTGAGCTGGAGGACGATCACACTCATATGTTGCCCTAGAAGGAAACCAGCCCCTAATGACAGCAGATGAGTTCAGTTTCAAAGTGCACAGCTCCAAACTTCTCACCCTTTCTCCAGGCACCTGACGGAGCTCTCCAGACAACCCTTCTAGCCAAGGACACACAGGGCTCTTTTCAGATACCCACATACAGCCTCCCACCACCATCTCCATACTCTCACCATCTCTGCACCTTCCTCATGGGTCTCTCAGATATCACAGAGATGCTATGAGACAGCAGTGCCTTTCTAGAGGGCAGGTGGCAGCCTGGCAGGACACCACAGGGAAACGGTCAAAGGACCGTTAGGACTGAAAATGGGCTTTCCTGAAGGGAGGGACAGCTCATTTCCCAGCCCCACGGACTGCATTTCCTGGAGCTCCACAGGTTAGAAAGGGGCTGGGGACACCTCATTCCCATGCAGACCCTTCTGTTCCACAACTTGTAGCATCATTGTCTAAATTGCAGCTGAAAACATCCAATCCCAGAGAACTCGAGAACAAGAAGAGGAGCAGCATGGAGAGGAGGGGAAACAAGGAGCAACACCATGATCCTGCTGCCAAGGGAGGTAGAGAGACAGAGAGGCATTCTGGAAAGCCTTCACCTTACCCAGCTGGGCATGCCACCTCGCAGATGGTGACATCGCAGGGCAGTTGCTCTCAGACCCTTTGCCAAGCAGCAGAGTCAGCTCAGGCAGCAAAACCCCTCTCCTGCCATTCCTGCGTGGCCCAGCTCTGTTTCTCCCTGGCCTTGGGCACCGCAGTGTTTGCTCTCTTAGTGGAAATCTCCTTTCACCATTACATTGCCACCTGCTATCCATGCCAGCATGTCACTACTTGCAGTCAAAGCCTTTCTATACATGAGGTCCTTGCTAAAAGTTTTCCCTGTGACAAATCTTCAGTCGGCACCACAGCTGAGATGCTGAAACCAAAATATATGCAAACATATGCAGCCTGTCACAGGACTGCCCCATGGTTGGAATAACTGAGATGTGGTGGGATCACTCGCATGACTGCAGTCCTTCAAAGGCAGGGTGCAAGTTCTTCAGGAGAGACTACCAGGGAAGATGAGGAGGGGGATGCCCTGTGTGTGAAGGGGTAGCTTGGATGTATGGAGCTCTTCCATGGGATGGACCAAGGGAGGCAGCTCTGAAGGGCAGAGGAGCTCAGGAAAGCCAACAGGTCATTAAGCACCCATCAAGAACAAGAACGCTCCCTATGAACAGTTTGTAAAATTAGTAGACACCTCTGCACCCCAGCCTGGCTAAACAGAGAACTCCCAGGTGAGCTCCAGGGCAATAAGGCAGCATACAGAAAGGGGAAGGAGGCAGAGGCTGCAAAGGAGGAATTTAGAGATATTATCCAGCAAAGCAGGGATGGTGTTAAGGAAGCCAAAGCTCCTCTGCGATAGAGACACTTGCCGGGGATGTGAAGGACAGGAAGAAGAGCTGCTGCTGCTTCAGTGACAGTAAAAGAATAAACAAGGAAATGTGGGTTCACTGCTGACTGGGGCAGAGACTCTAGTAAAAGCAGATGTAGATATGTCTGGGGAAGTCAAGTCCTTCCTGGCTTCAGTCTTCACCAACAAGGTCTCCTGAACTGTTGTGCCTAGAGTCAGGACTCCTGAGGAGAAAAGCAACCTGCAGCGCCTAAGTCTTGAGTGACGAATGACATGCAAGAACTCAACCCCTACAAGTCTATGGGATTGGATGGCTGGCATCCATGGATGCTGAGAGAGCTGGCTGCTGTGACAGCAAGGCTGCTTGCTGTCATCTTTGAAAATTTGTGGAGATTGGGGATGGGGGGTGTGTGGTCCCAAAGACCAAAAGAAGGAATATGTTGTGCTCATCTTCAAAACAGGCCCCAAGGACACACCAGGGAGCTGCAGGCCATTCAGCCTCATTTTGATAAGGAGTATGTCATGGAACCAGTCCTCTTCGATCACATTTCTGGGCACATGAGGGACAAGAAGGTGTCTGGGAACAGTCAGCATGGAGTTACTGAAGGTAAATCATTCCTGACCCACCTGATTGCCTTCTCTGATAAAAGACCAGTACTTGTGGAGGAGAGGAGAGTAGTGGATGTCCAGGAGGCATCCAGATGGGCAAAAAACTGCTTGGATGATGAACTCAGAGGGTTTTCATGAATGGGTCATGTTTTACCAGGAAGCCAGGTAAAGGTGGGGTATGCAGGGGTCTATACTCCACATCCTGTCCTGTTTGAAAGGTTCATCAGGGACCTGCAGAATGGAAATCCCATCATGGTTGTAGATGACACCTAATTGGGTGGAACAGTCATAAGCTCAAGGGCTGCCATTCAGAGGGACCTCAGCAGGCAGTAAGAATGGGCTGTCAGGAACTTTGTGAAGGTCAACAATGACAAATGCCAGGTCCTGCACCTGGGATAGAGCAACACCCTGCAGTGACAGGGGTTGGGGAGTGCCTGGCTGGGCAGAAGCTCTGTGGAGAAGGACGTGGGAGTCTTTGTGGGCAGAGAGCTGAACGTCAGCCAGCAGCATGCCCTGGCAGCAAAGGAGGCCACAATGTCATGGGCTGCCTAGCCAGGAGATCAAAGGAGGTGATTATCCCCCTCTACTCAGCATTGTTAGAGCCCATCTAGGTACTGCGTCCAGTTGGACCCCCCCTGTAGAAGAACGCTGTTTGTCCCTTGGCGTGAGCTCAGTGGCAGGCCCCCAAGGTGGTTGGGGGCTGGAGCACTTGCCCTGTGAGGAGAGGCTGAGGGAACGGGCCTTGTTCAGCTGGAAAGGGAAAGGCTTTGCAGGGCACTCACAGCAGCTTCCCAACTCAAGGTTACCACCAATAAAGAACCAGGTTTTTGCAGTGACTCATGGCAGGAGAATGAGAGGCAATGGCTATAAGCTGACACAAGTGCAGTTAAAATTAGCTATAAGGGAGAAAAATCAAAGAGGGTAACAAAGCATTTGAAGAAGGGTCCAGAGAGGTTATGGACTCTCTCTTCTTGGAGGTTTGCAGGACGCAGCTGGACAAGGCCCTGAGGAACTTGGTGTGAATTCGGTGTTTATCCCTATGCGAGCAGGAGGTTGGACTAGAGACCTCTCAAGGTCCCCTCCAACATGAATGATTCGGTGATTCTGTCATCGCTGGCGATAGGCACTGCAATTCTTGCAGGCAGGAATACCTTTTCTGCATGTGTTTAACACCTGACATGGTCTCTCCAAAGCCAGCCCTTCTGAGTGGTGTGAGGTTTCCTCCTGGGCCTGAAAGCTTTAAGTTCACATCAGGATCAACATGGAATTCACACCAGGTTCCTCAGGAACCCTGAGCCAACCTGAACCTCAGCTGAACCTCAGCCACCCTGAGCAGGACTAGCCCTCTGGAGCAGACCTGCCACCAAGCAGCACACAGCTCCTCACCTAAGTCTCCTCCGAGCCCAGCATGCTGCCCTGTGGACCAGAGAGACCATGGACATTATCTGGAGGCTTCCTTTGGCAGATCAACCTTCCCAAAGTACAACATGATATATTAGTATCAGCCATAAGGGTTTTTTTATAGTGTGATGCCAGGGAGTCATTCTGCAGGCTCCAATGTACACTTTGATGATGGGTGGGGGAGCTGAACTGTGCAAGGCCTGCTGGGACAGCCCTGGACCAAGCTAGAAGGAACCGATCCTCACTTCCTTTTATCCACACCTCACTGACAACAGGGGACCTTTGTTCAAATCAGCCTCAGATCCACACTTGCGATTTCATCTCAGAGGGGCTTCACTTGCAAAGAAGAGTCCATGAGTGAGCTAATGCCCAGGCTGTCCCCGAGATGATCAGGCAGGAGCTTCAGAACCTGCAGGCCTCAACCAGATCAGGGACACAGTGCAAAAGGTGCTCAGCTGAGTTGGACACCTCAACTGTCAGGTCAGAAATGACTGCCTTAGAGAAGAGAGGAGCATATGGAAAGGTGAGGGACATCATTCTGAGGGGGCTTGCAAGTCATTTGCACAAAACAACTTCAGCTTTGCAAGCTGATTCTCAGCTATGACCCATGAAGTATTTCCTGCTGACTTGCAGGCAAGTGCTTGAGCATCACTACTCACTGTAGTCACTGCGCATCTGGGAGAAGTGTTTTCAAAGGCCAACTATTTTCTGAAGATATATTTTGTCTTTGGAAGTTTCCCTTATTTTGCCCATTTCAAAAGCTAATGACTGTGGCACTGCTGCTTGAAAGGGCGCCTCTGAGTGCTCCACCTTGGCAAGACCATTTCCTTGTTAACTGTGTGGGTGAAAAAAGTCCCAGGTGATCCAAACTGCTCTCTGAGGCCTCCTGCTGCATGGCAGCCCCTGCATGTCTTGTGTCACAGCACAGGGCAGTTCACAGGGTGCAGGGGAGAGCCCCGAAACAGCGAGGCCTTCAGCAGGAAGAGCTCAAGCCCCTCTCCAGAATTCAGTGGCTTGGAGGGGGGATAATCGGATGGTTAAGTAAGGGATATTTGGGGATGCTACTGCATTATAAGCAAAGAGTTTCTAGGGTCCTGCCACATGAGAAGAAAAGAGTGTCTGCACCAATTATGGATATGGGTCCTATCTCCCAGTAGCCTTTGCTAATAGGAGAGGGAGGCAACTGCTATGCCTCTAGCCTAAAAAAAATCTTGTGTTTGGACAGATCCCAGAAGTGTTAACTTCAAGAATCTCCAACAAGGAACCCTTTCTGAAAGATGACCTCTTCTACTCCAAATACTCTAGCTGCATATTTCTACGTATTTCACAGCATATGTGGGATATCTGGCTGCAGATCCTGGCAAGAGGCGAGGAAATGCAAGGCCTGAACCTCAGTGCACAGAAGGCAGCAGGCTGCCAGCATCCCTGGCTCATGCCACCAGGGCAGCCTGGACCCTGCCAGCCAAGGCACCTCCTCACCTCACAGCACTCCCCAGCTCCCCAACCTGACAGGGCTCCCCATGCACAGCACTTCTCTCTCTCCGGACAACTTCTCCCACATGCAGCACAGAGACACTGGGGCCATCATCTATCCCCACCTCAGCCTACCCCACCACTGTGACACAGCGCACCCCTGTCCCACGCCTCATAGAGGGTTGCCAGCCAACATGCAGCTGTGCATCAGGGACACATAGGGGACAGGACCAGACAAGGCATCAGCCAGGCAACCCCCAGGGGCCCCAAAACATACCAAGGCCACCTCTCCAGACCTTCCATTTCCTTCTAGTCCTCCAAGGCCTTGCAACAGCCACTTCCTCTCAACAGCGAGGCAAAGTCCTGCTCAGGCTCACTTCCCACCTCCAGGGAGCAGACCCACAGTGCTCTCACAGGGGCTCAGCAGTCCAGCTCTTGCCTCTCGCTTTGGCCTCACATGCCCTCAAGGCACTCACCCAAACAGCCTCCCTACTGAGGTCTCCTTTGGGGCTTCAGTGGAGATGGACCAATCACTTCGGCACCACTCTCTGCATTTGCTCCAGAGCTCACAAATGACCACATGACGGCACACAAACACACACACACACACACACACTGACCAGTATGCACAGGGCGAAGGCTAAGTGGGGCTCCTCACACCCTCCCAAGGATCAGGCAAAAAAAATGCGCTTTGCCTGTGTCAACAGTGGCAGCACCTAATGACACCACACCTAGCACACTGATGTCTGCACATGAGCTGCTCTCGTTTCGCTCCTGTAGCACAGAAAGGTCACACTACGGCAGGATGGTGGAGGAACTTGTAGAGACTGCAACTGGGAGGAAGAAAGACCAGGGCTGCACATCCTTTGCAGAGCACTCTTGCCTCGGCTTGCCTACTCAAAAGGACTCCTTGTCTAGGGAGATCTGGCACAGGAAGGCATTAGACTCCCTTAAAAGTCATCTCCCAAGAACACACCTGCTATCTCCAAAGACCATCTCACCACAAGGCCTTCACTCACCCAAAGAGCTGCTAGCACGCTAACACCCAGCCAGCAATGAGCAACTCCCACAGCCTCCTACTCCTGAAGCAAACACTGCTGCAGAATAAAGCTCTTCCTAGGAAGAGCAAATGAGATGAAAGCAGGGAAAAAGCAGGCTAGGTTTTCATCTAGGAGCAAGCAGAAACACTCCTTGGCCTTTAATCAGCATCCTGGCTGTAGATCCTGGCAAAAGCTGAGGAAACTCAAGGCCTGAACCTCAGCACACACAAGGCACCAGGCTGCCAGCATCCCTGGCTCACACCACTAGGGCAGCCTGGGCCCTGTGAGCCAAGGCACCTCCTCACCTCGCAGCGTTCCCCAGCTCCCCAGCCTGACAGGGCTCCCCACGCACAGCACTGCTCTCTCCAGACACCTCCTCCTGCACTCAGCACCAAGACACTGGGGCCACCACCCATCCCCACCACAGGCCACCCCCCACCACTGTAACATGCTGCACCCACTGCCCCACGCCTCACAGAGGGTTGGCAGCCAACACGTGCCCATGTCTCAGGGACACACAGGGCACACGACCAGACATGGCAGTAGCCAGGGCACCCCAGAGGGCCCCCAAATCACACACAGACCAACTCTTCAACCCGTCCATTCCCTACTAGTCCTCCAAGGCCTTGCAACAGGCACTTCCTCTCAACAGCCACATACAGCCCTGCGCCCGGTCACTTCCCACCTCCAGGAGGCAGAGAGCAAGTGCTCTCCCAGGGGCTCAGCAAGCCAGCTCTTGCCTCTTGCTTTTGCCTCACAGGCACTCACGTGCTTCTGAAAATGACAGCAGGATGCCACTTCCTGTTCCAGGGCTTACGTAAAGAGAACAGCCCAGGGAACAACTTCACTGCAAAGGGTTGCTGACACTGTCACATCAACTCAGCACTGCACCAGGCATCAACCTGATGCCAGACCTCTGCTTTGCCACCTAGTCTACAAACACACTGTCTCTGTTCCACAGAGCTGCCTCTTCTGCTTGATACAACCAGGTGCCAGCAAGAAGACATGGATGCAGGACACTCGCCACTTGCACACTCCCCAGCCACTGCTCTGCTCGCTGCCTTCCCTTGGCTCCTCAACCCAGACACACAGCGAAGCTCTTGAGGTGACACCACAAGGTGGCCAAGGCACTCTGGGCTCACAAGGCCTGTGCAAATCAGCAGCACAAGATCGGGGACAGAGCTGGCTCCTTGGGAGATGCTGGTCTTTTCAGAGGGAAGGATCCTGCTTTCTTTGGGCACAGCAGGCTGCTGCTTTCCACCTCCATCCCCTCAGCAACCTCCAGCTAGGGATAGCAGGGATGGGGATTTTCTTCAGTAATACAAAAGATACAGATACAATGTAGAAATAGTTGAGAGTCCAGATGGGCTCCTGAGCCCAAAGGAACCTCAGGTCCTTTCCTTTACTTACTTGGACAAGGAGCCCCAGGGAAGGGAAAAAGGGGGCAGAGGCTTTGACATGAGGCCCAAGCAATGAGACAGCCCCACACTGGACGGCTGCTGAAATGCCAGCTGTCCTGGCTGCGCAGCCTCTGCAGCAGCAGTCTGGGCTCCACAGCTGCCTTCACAGAGCACTGAGGGCTCGGTGCCACGGGCAACCTAGCCCTGGACACATCTTCACCCCTCGCAGAGCCAGGAGCCCAAGAGCTGTCAGACTTCCTCAGGTCAAGCTACGGAGGCTTTGTGGCCCTCACACAAAGGCCCTCAAGACATGAGGGCATTTATTATAAGGGTCTTGCACTCATCCTATATGGCACCACAACCGTCTAGGAAAAGGAGGGGGCACAAGAGTATTTGCTGAGTGGGCTGGCAGTAACAGCAGTTGTGGGAGGAGGAATTTGCAGCACAGCAGAGGTATCAGGAGGTGAAGCCACACCCAAAGTCTCCCATGGAAGGCAGACACATTTATGGAAGCCTTTGCATCCATAGGCAGCCTCATCTCATCCACTTGTAGCTGCTTTCACAGAGGGCTCACGATGTTGGCAAAGATGTTGACAGGCACAGGGACACAGCCTGGCATCCTGCCTTCACCCTCAGGGGTTCCAGGACTGCACTGGGAACCTCCAGGAGTGGAGCAACCTAGAAAGAAAGAAAGAAAGAATCGGAGTGTTAGTGTCAGTTCTGCTGGCCTTACAGAGTCTCAGCAGGCAGGGACAAATGTCTCCCCTCCATGCTGAGCTGTATTGGTGAGAGCCTGATCAAAACTTCCCTGGAAAAGGACCCAAGACACCTCATCTACTGGCACCTGCCTTGAGCAGGGCGTTGGAGCCCTACCTCCACATGTTTCCCCCATTGCAGCCGCAAGGAATCTGCTCTTCTGAGACTCTTGCCAAAGGTACCAGTGGCTTTGGAGATGCCGCCTCCACCGCTCACCAAGGACAGGTGTCTCAGAGCCACCCATCACCCTCAGAGGCCTGACTTCTCATGAGGTGGCATCTCCCCTGTCTGCAAGGGTCTGCGTAGGCACAAAGTGGAGAAATGGCTCTGACTCCTTTCATTAACTACCCGTCTCTCTGAGGGATCGGAATGGATTAGGGTCTGAGATAAGATGCAATGAGGGTCCAGATGCAACATAAAGCCTTTAAGGAGGGAGAAGATGACTTTCTCCAAGGGAGTCAGTAAAATCCCAAAGACTCATGGAAGCATCAAGACCTTCCGAAACTGCAAGCCTGAACCTCAGCTGACAGAAACCACCAAACTGCGAGCAGCCCTGCCTTGCACCACGATGCTCCAAGGAGGCAACACGGTCACCAACAGTCCTCACCCAGGTCTCCCAGAAGGACACCGTGATGGCAGGCTGGGCTCTGGGAGCAGAGCACTGCTCTCTCCAGCCACCTCCAACCATGCTGAGCAGGAAAAAACTGGGGCCACCACCTGGTTCCACCACAGGGCACCCTGCACTGTAACACGCCGCTATCCCTACACCTCACGGAGGGTTGGCAGCCAACACTTCCTCTGCATCAGCAACACACAGGCCACAGCACCACACATGGCAGCACACAGGGCACCCCAAGCGCCCCACAACACACAAAGCCCAACTCTCCAGACCTTCCATTCCCTTCTAGGCCTCCAAGGCCTTGCAACAGGCACTGCCTCTGAACATCTGCTCACAGCCCGGGGCCTGCTCACTTCCCACCTCTAGGAAGCAGAGAGCAAGTGCTCTCACAGGGGCTGATCAGGCCAGCTCTTGCCTATCACCTCAAAGGCAGAGGCACCTCAAAGACAGAGACAGCATTCAGACCTGGCAGGAAAATCTCACAAGCTCCCCGCTGTTTTGGCAGGGGCAATTTCTAAAGCGCACACACCCTGGGAAGAAGAGATTACTAACACCACTGCTCACACCAGCACTAGATTCATTTAGCAGCCTCAAAAGTCTAGCTGGACTCCCGAGCTGACCAGCAGGAGGCTGCCAGCTTCTACTTAGCAACAAGTGGAAAGTCAAACTCCATGTCCACATTCACCACAGAACATCATCCACATATTAAACGTAGCAGTACTAACTCATGATGACGGAGTGGAACAAAATGTGTGCCAGATGATGGGGAACATCTACTTCTGCTTGATTAATGAGTTGCATTTCTGTATTGCTGTGGAGCTCTGCAGGGCTCAATCCCTCCTCTGAGCACACGCAACAAACCCAGAAGTGACCTCACCACCAGCATCCAAGCCATGGGTCTTCTCCTGACCTGTCCACTGCTCAGGTAGAAATGACCTCACAAGCACCTTTCCAGCCACATCTCTGCTGCTATCCAATCAGTTCATCGCTCAGAAGTGACCTCACAATCAACAGCCAAGCCTTCTTCCTGCAGCTGGCCTTTCAGGTACTCAGACAGAAGTGACCTCAGAATCAACAGCTGAGCCATGTGCCTCCTGCTGGCCTATCAGCTACTGACAAAGAATTGCTTTGACATGGGTGATTTTCTGGCATAGCTCTCTTAGTCACTAGTGACCTCACTGCCCACACCCTGACCATGGGGCTGTTGCTGCCTGCAGCTGTCCCTGCCCTCCCCCAAGGCTGAGCCAGCTCCTGAACAGCCTCCCTGATTCACCTTGTGCTTTCACAATGCCCATAGTGCAGCAAAACACCCATTACAGGCCAGTTACTGCCCCTAATTAAGATTAGCTTTTGCCTAGGGAGTCTCTACACGTAGACCATAAAACTTAGGATTTGAGAAAAGGCCTGCAATTAACTATTGGCAACAGTTTTGAAAAAGATGCTTTAATGGGAGGAGCAGTTATGAACCTGAAGACAGCAGGGCCTCATGCCCAGGCAGAGGGAGAAGCCTTCCCGCAACTCACAAGTCTGGTTCCTTCCCCAATGCTGAACAAACCCAGCAAATCCTCTACACATCCAGGACAACCACCATTCTCCTGTTTTATGCCCTGACAATTGGAGACACGTGGAAGGCCTCAGGCCAGGGCATCTCAGTTGGTGAAACCAGCAGAGCCACAAGTCAGCAACTCTTCACCCTGACCTAGGAGGATGGAAATAACAACAGCAAGTGGGAGGACTGGCCGTTCAGCCACTTTCAAGGCCCTTGACAAGCAAAACAGCTCCCACTTATGGAGCTGCTCCGGAAACACCCTTCAGGCTGCTGCCAGGCTCACAGGTCTTGGGGCAGGCAAGAGGCCTGGAGCAAAAACAACAGCTAAGGCACGGCGTCACATGTGGAGACAGCCTCTCTCAGAGCCACTCGGAAATGCCGTTTTCAGAACAAACGAGACCATTGGGAAGGGCCCCTCGTGAGGACACCAGCAGCCTGCTCACGCTTTGCCCAGCAGCTCCCAAACGCAGCTCCGAGCAGCACCTGGGGGTTGAGGTGGCAGCAGCAGCTCAGGGAAACGCTTCCAAATGGCTCTCTGACCCCCGGCAGGGGCAAAGCTTCCTGCCCCCCAACCCCAGCAGCCACCCCGGCCCAGCTGCTCGGGGCAGGCCGCCACGTCTGGCTGCAGGGCAGCTGCCCGCTCTGTCCCTGGTCGCTCTGTGCCGTGCTCACGGCCCCACCAGCCCCTGCTGCAGCTCCTGCAGGAAAGCAGCCCCATTGCCAGCACCGCTGCCCCCGCCCCAGCAGGAAGGCACCCACCATCAGCTGAAGGCACCCGCAGCCCCGCCAGCCCTGCTCACACCTGCTCTCGTCCTCTCACTCCCAGCAGCTTGGCTCCCGCTCCCCTTTCACGGCTGTTTTTCCACATGCCGCGCTCTGATTGGCTGACAGAGCCACCAGT
Organism: Apteryx mantelli; assembly: GCF_036417845.1. Classification (NCBI taxonomy): domain Eukaryota; kingdom Metazoa; phylum Chordata; class Aves; order Apterygiformes; family Apterygidae; genus Apteryx; species Apteryx mantelli. Next base: position 21,268,612 of record NC_089988.1, read on the forward strand.
CAAACCCTGCCCCAGCCTCCTCCCCTGGCCGGCCAATAGGAGGGCAGCACTGGGGGCAATGCCATGGTAACACTGCAGCCCTATGTGACCCCGCAGGCAGCCCCCTCCCCCTCCCCCACGGTGGGCACCATGTTGTGGGCAGCAGCCGGGGCAGCACGGGGCGTCACAGGTCCTGGTGGGCAGCGTGGCCCCGTGTGGGCAGGCAATGTGGGGCCCTGGGGCCAGGCCGCTGCCCCCCGGGGCTGGGCTTTGCCGCAGGGGGCCTGCGGGTTTCCTGGCTGCCCTGCACCCAGGGGCTGTGCCAGGCGCGGGGGGGCAACTGCAGGGCCTGTTGCTGGTACTGGCCCTGGAGCCAGCGCGGGGGCCCTGGACATGGCTGGTGTTATAGGTAAACGCGACAAATTGACAACCACTCGGGCCGGGTTGCATAAATTCCAATTTATAAAATAATTGAGCAAGTCACAAGTAAGCAAAACAGCGCTGGGCGGCCGGGGGGAGTCTCCTGCTCCACCAACGGTGCGCGCAACCCCCCCTCACAGTCTCCTTATATGCGATTCCAGTTCCGGGTATACGGGGCACCTCCTGTAACTTCTGCGGTTGCGCCGGCTGTTGCTAGGGGGTCTTCTTCAGCCCTCTGGTGGTCGTGGGGATGAAGGCTGGAGTCTTCCTCTGCATTGTGTGCCATATTAGGCTATCTAAACTAACATTGCCGCTTCGCTACCTCAGCTCAATTTTCTCAGGCAGGGTACATGCCCCCCACCACAGGCTGTAGGATGTTCCCACAGATGTTCCCAAGGCTGTTTCTCGCTGACGTAACAAGTTAGTACATACCACAATACAAGATGTTCCCAAGGCTGTTTCTCACTTTGATGCAACAAATTAGCACATATCACAGCTGGGACACCAGAGCTCGTGGGCAGCGTCCTGCTGCCCCCAAGGAAGCGCAGGGCCGGGGGGAGGGGGAAAGGCCAGGCAGGGCAGTGTCTTCTCACCCCTCCTGCCCTGGCCTCCTGCCTGCAGCAGCCCCGGGGCTCAGCAGCCCTCACACTGCGCCTGGCAGGGCTGGGCCACGGCCAGGCAGGGGCTGCTGTCTGCGGGGCTGCGCTGGGCCCCGGCATGTCGCTCTGGAGGGCTGAGGAGCCCCACATTGTCCCCTGAGCCAGACGGGACCCTCAGGCAGGGCTCTTATGGCAGCCCCCACCCTGTTCAGCCACCCCACAGCTCGGGATCCACAGCCATTTTTGCGATTAACAGTCGCTGTGCTCCTCAGCAAGGAGCTCCTAAAGCCCTTCCCCTTGCCGGGGAGCCATAGGAGTGTTGGGAACAGGGAACCACGGTGCAGGCTGATGGTCTTGATCCAGCGGTTCTCCATCTTGCTTGCCCCCTTGCCCTTGGATTGCCTCTCCAGCTGGGGAGGAGGGATGGTCGTCCTGTCTCGTCACCCACATTCCTCTCCAACATGTCCCTTCTCCTCTGCCTGTTGGTGAGGGGCCCCAACGTGGCCCTGCTGTCTCCTGTCCCCCATCCTTGCTGTGCAGCAGCAGTGGGGAGCACGTGAGCAGTGGCCAGCAGCTCCTGGGTGACGCAGAGAAGTGAGGGCACCACCAGGGCACCGGGGAGACCTCCCTGTGATGCAGCACATCCCACTGTGACCTCAGCTCGTGTCATCTGGGGGCTCAGTAGGTCACCGCCATGGAGATAGCACAGCCAGGGAGAGAGCTGAGAGATTTCCCCTCATGTTCTGGAAAGCAATAAGTTCCACCACTCCAGTTATTTTCCAAAACTTGCTGACATATCCTTCAGGAACATCTTCAGATGGTGCCAAAGGCTGTGAAATATCTGAAAGGGAGCCGTGGAGAGGACACATCTACGCCCCTGCACTGTCAGGTCTCTGCACCGGGCAGACCTGTGTGGGAATCTAGGCCTTTGGGGTTGATTTGGTGTTTGGCATTTTTTAAAGACAGGATCAAAGTCATGTGGGATGAAACAGCACAAAGTGCAGACACAGGTTGAGATCCAAAACTGATTTCTCCTGTGGGTCGCTCTTTTTGTAGAAGCGGGGTGTAGGACAATCTGGGACAGGATGCAGCCTTCCTCCTAGAGGCACCAAAGCAGGCTCTTTGGTTTTAAAAGTCCTCAGCAAGGTTTCTCGGTCTGCGGTGTTTAAAATAGAGATGATAGGCCAGAAAAGAGCAAAGGTGCCCTTAAAACACATCATCCAGAGAGCTTTATCTGGGACCCTGGTCCCTGCCATGCTTCATAGCCATGGTTACTGTAGTGCGCGAACATGGTGCTGCCAATTATTAAGAATGAAAACTTATTTGGCAATGGTAGGAAATGTGTGAAGCTTTGGAAACGAGGATTTTTATCAGTTATTGCATTGAGTTATTTTCTGAGAAGATTTCAACTTCTGACTAGAATCCACTTTGGGGGCTTGATTGATTTGACCACATAGAGAGGCTATTGCTGCCTGAGATGCCCTGGGGTAGCTGTGTTGCCATGTGGTGCTGGAAATTTTGGAGGCGACTCCTGCGGGACCTTAGCTTGTCATTAGGAAAGGTATCTCAAAACAACTCAGTTGAGGGAACCTATTTCCCTGCATTGACTAGAAAGGGAAATCCAGACAACTGGGTCTGGCATGGTGTGAGATCAACCTCCTCCCTGTTGTCCCCCAGAATGAAGTTGCACTTCATTGACTGTGCAGGGAATGAAAAGGGAGTGTGGCTAGGTTTTTTAGGGACTCCTTTAAAAGGTCACGGTAACACAGGTATGTTGAGATTTGTGCAAATTTGGCCACCCGAAAAGAGATGAAGCTGGTCACCCTGCTTTCCTCACCAGTCAAGAGAACCCGACACCTCAGAGTGAGACATGCTCTGTGCAAAGAGTGAGGGGTGGCACGGACAGCCATGGGCAGGGGGTGGTTTTCTGAGCACCAGGCTCTGTGTGAGACACAACAATATCCTGTTTAGTGGTGCAGGCCTGATTGTAACAGAAAAGTTTAGAAAATGACATTAAAAATGAAACAAGAAAGAAATTCGGACAAAGATTGAAAGCAAAGAAATGCTGTGTTATATTTTCCAGCTTTTCGTTTTTTTTGTGCTCTTATTGTCTTTCTTGATTTGTTGTGTTTTAGTACACTGGTGTTCTGGGGAGATTCCGCATTATCTTTTTGTCTGAAAAGGAAAGAGATTTTCAGAGCTGGGGTGGGATGCAGTCACAGGGTCATGGGCGGCTGTTCCCATTGCAGGTGCCCTGGTCCCCTCTCCCCAGCCTCCCTCTGCAGCTCTGGGGGGCTCTGGTCTCCCACAGGTCCCCTGCGAGAGCTGCCAGGCCCAGGCAGGTCCCTCAGAAACACTGGGACCTCTCCAAGTGCCACTGCATTTTTATGCTTAGACCCCTGAGCTCTGCCTGGAAAGGTGAAGAACTGTTTTCAACATTAGAAAAAATATATATATATGAGCCCACTTGCATCAGCTGAAATGACTGAGTAATGTTAATAAAATGTCAGTGTTTTTGCATGATGACGTAATGGAAATTTTGAGGAAGGGCAAGTATCTCAGGAGAAGAAATGTTGATCTGCCCCTCAACTTGCATTACCACTGCTCTGTCTGTTATGCTGTGGATTTAACCGCTGGCATATGCACTTTCCATAGTTTTTCAGTCTTCCTCCTCCCCTTGCTCTTTATAATTTAGATACGTCTCAACTCTCTAGCTGCTGCTTTGAGCTTGAGGGAGTCTGAAGCTTGCCTTGTCTTTCAGCAGTCTAATTGTCTCTTCAACCAACTCCTTCACTGAGTGTCTATCCAGCCTTTCCTATCTATTTGTCAAGAACATTTCAAGGAATGTTATTCCTTGTAGACTGTGCACCTCAGTGGAGGCAACTTGGACTTGGCATACGGTTGAGGAGTGTATTTTATTTCTTATGACACTGGATCAAGTTTATTTTTGTTTGATCGCAGTTAATACAAACCCTTCTGTGTCAGCTTGAGGCTAGTTCTCGAAGGAAAGCAGGTGGGAATTGGTGCACACGAGCTGTAACATTCAGCTACAGACTTGAGTGGCAAAAGGTTCGATTTTCACAAGAGTGATGTGAAGTCCCCAGTGACTGATGAGGGCAATGGCAGGGCTGGGGAGCTGGGGAGGAAGGTTCTCCATACATGTCTCCTGTCAAAAATACTGCTTTGCCTACATGCCCTGACTTTGTGAGGAGACACTGTGGGTCAGTATGAATTGGGGAATGTGGGTATGACTTATTCTGAAAAGTGAAGAATCAAGAAAGCTTAAGAAGCAGACATCTTTCTTTCCAGGTGCTCATTGAAATCTGCCTAATTTCAATACACTCCTGCAAACTTTCCAATTAACCACACAAGAATTGAAGAGCTGAAGAAAATTATGGAAAGAGGCACGGTCCCTTAGGGATTTTTGCATTCTTATGACCCCTCGGGTGTATTTAGTGCTGAGCCCATGAACCTCAGATGCAGAGAAGAGACTGAAGCAACCTCTCAAGAAGTTAAAAAGTCAGAAGAAAATCCCAAGTTTCTTGGAGCATTAACAGGTCCCAGTGAGGGCCATTACCAAAGGTTCCCCAGGGGCTGATTAGAGCTGAAAGTTGGAGGCGCTGATTGCAGGTAGGCAAAGGCAATGTGAGGGTGGCTGTGATGCCAAGTCAAACTTGATGTGTGTAATCAAGCAGAGTGACCAGGCACTGACAGCCAGCTCCTGGGCAGGGTGATGCTTTCCATCCTGCATTGCTCAAGGCTCTTCTTGGGTACAGTGTGAGGGTGGAGGTGCATAACGCTAACTTCAGGACTATGATACGGCACCTCCTGGCTCCCAAGGGACAAGGAGGCAGCAAGGCCACAGCGCTTTAAGGACACAGAATCTTCTTGTGGGCCTCGGTGTCAGAGACACCAGCCATAGCTGTGTTGGAAGCTTTCAGCCTTGGCAGTGCCCTCGGCCATCTCCACCACAGGCTGTGCTATGCTTTCCCATGCCTGTGCCTCTTTCCCTGCAGCCTGTACACACCCAAGCTGCTTCCCCACCTTGCTCTCACCCCGTGATCTCCCTGCCTCTCCTGATGTCTTCCTGTCCTCACTTGCTTTTCCTTGAAACACAAAGGCAGGGGCTGATCCCAGACTCCCTCTGGGTGACCTGTTGCACCTCAGCACTGCCCTACGAGTGACATTCTTTTGACCTGAAGTCCAGTTTGAATCTCTCAATATGCAGTTTGTGGCTCTTTCTCCTTCTCATGCTTTTTCCCACTGCCAAGAAAAGCTCCATCATCTCTGAAAACACCCTTCAAGCAGTCACAGGCTAATAGTCTACTGCCCTTTGCCTCTTGGCTAAAGCAAACCAGGTCCCTCAACCTCTCCTCATGGATGCGGTTATTCCCACCTAGGCAGAGCACTTGACGCTTCTCTTGTAAATCTTCATGAGGTATTTGTTGTCCAAATCACCCGAATTTCTCAAGTTCCTTCAGGGCTGAAGCTCCTCTGTGTCAAAATAAAAGAAAACAAAAGAAAACCAACAAACAAACCAGCACCAATGAGTTAAGGGTGGGCTGTATGGGACGGGATCAGAATGGTAAAACAGACAGACTTAGGAGGGGTGGAAGAAAAAAACCAAGGAATTTAAAAGTGAAGCCAAGAATTGATCAGGGCTGTCTTGGGGATTCCTGCCAAGAAGCCCTGCATCTGAAGAATTCTGACTGGAGGAGGACAAGAAAGCTGGCCTGCTTCTACTGTCACAGGGCACCTACATGCTTTCCCTGACATCCACAAGAGAAGATTGAGAGTGGGAAGAACCATGGACTCCTTCAGGGTGGAAGGGACCTCAGGAGTTCTCTAGCCCAATCTCCTTGCTCCCAGTAGGGTCAACTCTGGGGTCAGAGCAGGTTGCTCTGGGCTTCATCGAGTCTGATCTTGGAAACCTCGAAGGGAGGAGACTGCACAGCCTCTCTGTGCAACAAGTTCCAATGCTTCCTCACAAAGCAAGTGCTCCAGCTCCCTGACTACGGTGAGGGCCCTCGGCCAAACTCGCTCCCAGTTATCAACTTCTGTCTTGTTCTGGGAAGGCAAACCCGGATACAGGGTTGTAGATGGTGTCTAATGGATACTAACTTGAAGGCGATCACCATTTCCCTCCGCCTCCTGCCTGTGCTCCTGCTCATACAGCCCACGATGCTTCTGGCCTTCATTGCTGCCAGGGAATGCTGCTGGCTCATGTTTTGCCTCCTGTCCCCCAGCACCCTCACGTCCTTTTCCACAGAGCTGTTCCCCAGGCCCTCAGACCCCAGCCTGTGACACAGTGGGGTGTTGGTTTATCGCAGGTGCAAGACCTGTCATTTGTCCTTATTGAATTCCATGAGGTTCCTGACAGCCCATTCCTCCTGCCTGCCTAGGTCCCTCTGAATGGCAGCGCTCAAGCATAGGACTGCCCCCCCACACACCCCCACCTCCAGTTAGGCGTCATCTACAAGGAGGATGATTGTTGCATCCTCTGTGTAACTAATAGAGTTGATAAACAGGACAAGTTCCTGGAGAGACCCTGTGGTGCTCCACTTCTCCCTGGCCTCCAGGAAGAGTACTACCCATTCACCACTGCCCTCTGAGCCTCTGATCATTCAAGCAGCTTTTTACCCATCCGGTTGTCTGCTCATCTAGACTATAATGTTCTGACGTGCATACAAGAATATTGTGGGAGACAGTATCTAACACCTTGCAAAGTCTAGGTAAAGGACATTTACTCTTCTACATCCACTAATACAATTTTTTTTAATCATAGAAGTCAACCAGGTTGGTTAGGCAGAATTTACCCTGGGTAAGTGCGTGCTAACTGTTCCCAGGCACCTGCTTCTCCTTCATGTGTCCAGAAATGTGATCTGAGAGGATTCATTCCATGACTCTCTCCTCACCAAAGGGAGGCTGAACTGCCTGCAACTCCCCAGGTTGCCCTTGTGGCCTTTTTTTGAAGATGGATGTAACAGTTGCCTTTCTGCAGTCATTGCGACTTCACCCCATCTCCACAACCTTTCAAAGATGAGAGCGAGTGGCCTTGCAGGGACAGCAGTCAACTCTCACAGCATTCTTGGCTGCAGCCCATCCGACCTCATTGACTTGTATAGTTTGAGTTCTCACAAGTAATCCCTCACTAGCCTTGTCCACTGCTGGCTGCTTTTCTCCTCTGGAGTCCCCACTCAACACACAGCCCAGGAGACCTTGCTTGTGGCAACAGAAGCTAGTAAGGGGTTGATTTGCTCAAACCTGTCTGCAGCTGCTGCTGTGAGATTCCCTGTCCCATTTAGCAGTGAGGCCACATTTTCTTTTTTTATTCTTTGATTCTTACGGAAGCAGTAGCAGCTCATCTTCATGCCCATGACATCCCCTGCAAGTGTCAGTGCTAGGGGAGCTTTTTCTTCCCTAACACCAAGCCTATGACCTTGGACAATATTTCCAAATGCCTCCTTTGCCTCTCCCTCCTTGCCCCTTCTGTATGCTGCCCTATCACCCTGGAGCTAAGGTGTGAGGTCCCTGTTTAGCCAAGTTGGTCCCCTGAGAAATCTGCTAGTTTTACTGAGAAACGGGATGGACCATCCTTGTGCTTGGCAGGTACTGTCTTTAAAGTCCTGCTGGCTTTCCTGAGTTCCTGGGCCCTTGACAGCTGCCTCCTGTGGGATCCCCCATCACTCCTTTGAACAGGTCAAAGTCTGCTCCTCTCAAGTCCAGGGTCTGTACTCTGCTAGTGTCCTTCCTCACTCCCCTCAGGATTTGGGACTCTACTTTCTCATGATCACTGTAGGCAAGGCTGACACTACCCCATCCCTGATCAGTTCCTCCTCATTTACAGTTTCCAGATCCAGGAAAGCATCACCCTTATCCTGCTTCTGCATCTCCATCTGCCAAGCCTATGCCCCAGGCTGCATGCACTTGTGTATATTTTGGTTGCAGAGCCTCAACTGTGGCACAGAGAGCAGACCGGTCATGGTGAAACATGTTACCAAGGGCCAAGGACACCGTGTGTGCAGTGGCCCTACTCCAGAGCAGAGACACACTGGCATAGATAGCAGGTGGCAACGTAATAGTGGAATGAGCTTCCCACTAAGAGAGGAAAGCCTGCAGTGCCCAAGGCCAGGCAGAAACAGTGCTGGGCTGGCAGAAATGGCAGGAGAGGCATTTGCTGCCTGAACTGACTTTGAGGCACCATGGGGCCTGTGACAGAGGTGAACCAATCTCCAGCAAGGACAAGTGCTGCTGAAAAAATCCCTGGGCCTGGATGTCCTGTGATCCAACCAACCTGTGGACTCCACTAGCACAGTCCCTGTTCACATGATCTGGGGGTGAGAAGTTGTTCATGGAGAGAATAGCTGGAAGTGTTTGAGAGTGCAGAGACTAGAGCAGAGCCCTTGGTGTGATGTGCCTCCCATCTATGCAACACTGTTGGATGTAGATGGGATGGACTTTGCCTGAAGGCAGTGGTGGGATTCAGTTGTTTGGGCCCTGGTAGGAAACCTGAGAGGCCTTCAGGTGCTTTCCCAGCAACCACTCCAAAAGGACACGGTTTTCCTGTAGGTCCTATGCTGTATTTGCTAGAGACCTGTGGTTGTGCTGGACACCACAGGCATCGGCCATGGCCCTGCCTATGGCCTATCTTTATGATACTGAATCTAGAGTCTGCACTGAACCATATTCGCTGTTTGCATTGTACAGATCTGCTTGTGTCTCAGCTTCATAGTGAGTGGAGCTCTAGTTGCAGTAGGCACTAGGGCCATTTCAGATGGCCAAGGCAATTTCCCACCTGGCCCCCACCTCAGGCTCTAGAAGGATGTGGGTGTCATAATTGCTCCATCAGAACAAGCAGACACTGGCACATGCCTGGGACCACCTCTGTCTCTTCAGCTGTCACCAGGTGTTTGTGTGTGACCAGCTGACTCCCACCCTCCATCTCCATTGATTACAACAGGAGCTTAGACAAGGAGCTCCCATGCAGACACACCTCTGTTGTGCTCACTAATTCAGAGCACTGTCCCTGTGCCCCAGGTTGCTGTGTTCCTGTCTAAGTGACTGCAAGTGACCGCCTGCGAGGGTCAGCACTCAGCCTGCCCAGGGAGCTCATCATGGCACTGTTAGGAGAAGCTCTGGGTGGGAGGAGTGACCTCTGTCAGGGCAGGTTCATTCTCCCATTGAGAGGGTGTTGCATGGGTCAGGGCTGCTCATAGCTCTAGCTCATGCACAGGACTTTTCCGAGGGGACTTTTCAAAAGGAAAGTGAAGGCAGGGATTTCCTGAAAGAGAAGCCAACTTCCTGGCATGGTGCTTTACATTTCCTACCACCTGGCAAGGGGAAAATGGAAATGGAGCTGTCAGGCTTGGACAACAGACTGAGACTCATTAACAGTTTCCAGGAGCAGCCAATGTGTCAGCTAGGAACTTCTGAAAGTCCCTCCAGCCACCCCTTAGTCTATAGACAGCATCAGCTTCCCCTTTGCTGGCATCCTCAGGGTTTATGTGACCTGCTCCTTAGCACCTTCAAGCACAGAGATATCCTGGGGCAGTGCCCTGCTACTGGGAGGTTTCTGCAGGGGAGACCTGAGCTCCCTGAGGGAGGTGTCAGCACTGCAGGGCCTGACCATGACTTGCTCAGCTCCATCCACCCATAATGTTTCTGTTGGCACTTCCCTCTCACTGCCTGCCCATCTCCACTGCCTGGAGCTGTCCCTGCTGGCAGCTCTTTCTCTGTCCCAATGTCTTTTCCTGCTCGGTGTTCACAGACCCCCTTCCACCCTCTGTGTGCTCATTCCTGCCCTCCACAAACCTCCCACAGGCAGGGCCCTGCCCAGGGGCATCTCTGTGCTTGCAGGTTCTAAGGAGCAGGTCAGGCAAACCCTCACAAGGCCAAGAAGGTGATGGTGGTGCTGTCTGTAGGCTGAGGTGGGGATGAAGGGACTTGCTGAGGTTTCTCTCAGACCTTCTGGGGGTGTTCAGCTGCAGTTAAGACACCAGCCCTGAGTGTCCTGCATGGTGTTCCCTTGCTGGCAGTGAGAAGCCCCAATCCCCTTCCAACCTGTGAGGCTCCTGGCAATGCATGTCATCAGGTTGGGGAATGAGCTGACTCTCCTTTTGGGAGAGTCCGTCTTTAGGACCCTTGACTGCTTCTCAGGGCTGTGCTGTCAAGCTGCAAGCTGCCCTCCGGAAAAGCACAGCTTCCCTGGAGCATTTCTGTAAGATCTGAGAGTCCTTGGTCTGGTCATGTGAGTCAGAAACCTTGTCACACTCTTCATCACTCTCTCTATGTCGGGGCTGAGAGCAAAGAATTTGGAAATCTTCACTGTGACACTGAATTCCTCTGCTCCCAGCTCAGTCCAGTTTCTTACCTAGAGGAATTTGTGAATGTGGTTGTCCTTCCTGTGAGTGAGGTGCAAGTGCAAGGCAGTGAGGGGCAAGACTCATGGACAGACCAGGTCCCGTGACCCTATTCAAAGAAAGAGCGAGTCCTTTCCTCTTGGGATGCACAAGGGCTCATGCTGAGAGCAGCTGAAATGCCAAAGATTTCTACCCCCTCAAAGAATGCTCCCACGGTGAGAAGGAGGCATCTAAAATAGAGATGTGTGTGTGTGTGTGTGTGTGTGTGTGTGTGTGTTTGTGTATCATCAGACTCCTGCACTGATCATTTTGCAGAGAAGAGTGGGTTTCCAAGAGTTGAACAGCCCTTACACATACATGGTGGACATAAACTGCTGTAGGATGTGTGCATCACAGCTAGTCACTTCCCATTCCCTCTGCAGTGCCTGCAGGAAGGGCACAGATGGTAAACGGGTGCGAGGACAGGGTCTATCCCATTCGGACAGAGACATCTAGAAAGGGTCAGGTCACCCCCTGCCTTCCCTTGACTGTTTCTCTGCCTTGCTGGAGTGGCAGCTGGTGTGGCTGATTCAGATACAGACACCTCTGTTCAAGAGGGAAGGTTGGGGGAGATGAATCCCTCACAAGGGTCTTCTCTTTCAGACACAGCTGCCACAAGAGCTGTATTCAGCTCTCATCATGGGAAACAGGGAAACTTCCCACTGGTACATGGACCAAGTCCCCTGCTCCCAGCACCCACCCCAGGTATCCCACCACATAGCAGGGTCAGTTTGACACCTCCATTTACACCCTCCTGGCAGAGCAGGAATGACTCCTCTGGAGCCCATGGGCAGAGGCCCCTGCTCCGCATGGCACCCTCAGCCAGTGTAAACAGAGCTGCAGAAAGGGAGCTGAGCGAAGGTAAAGGGCAGAGGAAAGGTGGGGGTTTCTATGAGACACAGAGTGGGTTTGGCTCAGAGAAGCCTGCTCTAACTTGCCCCTGTCTTTTCCTCCTTGGACAGTCCACAAAGCCCCGAGGAAGCAAATGTCCAACAGCAGCTCCCTCAACGAGTTCCTCCTCCTGGCATTTGCGGACACACGGGAGCTGCAGCTGTTGCACTTCTCGCTCTTCCTGGGCATCTGCCTGGCTGCCCTCCTGGGCAATGGCCTCATCATCACAGCTATAGTCTGCGACCACCACCTCCACACCCCCATGTACTTCTTCCTCCTCAACCTCTCCCTCCTTGACCTTGGCACTGTCTCCACCACTGTCCCCAAATCCATGGCCAATTCCCTGATGGACACCAGGGCCATTTCCTACTCAGGATGTGCTGCCCAGGTCTTCCTGGTTCTCTTCTTTTTAGGAGGAGAGTGTTCTGTTCTCACAGTCATGGCCTATGACCGCTACGTTGCCATCTGCAGACCCCTGCACTATGGGACCCTCATGCACAGCAGAGCTTGTGTCAAAATGGCAGCAGCTGCCTGGGCCAGTGGTTTTCTCAATGCTCTCCTGCACACTGGGAACACATTTTCCATACCACTCTGCCAAGGCAACACAGTGGACCAGTTCTTCTGTGAAGTTCCCCAGATCCTCAAGCTCTCCTGCTCAGACGCCTACCTCAGGGAAGTTGGGCTTCTTGTGGTTAGTGCCTGTTTAATGTTTGGGTGTTTCATTTTCATTGTGCTGTCCTATGTGCAGATCTTCACTGCTGTGCTGAGGATCCCCTCTGAGCAGGGACAACACAAAGCCTTTTCCATGTGCCTCCCTCACCTGGCTGTGGTCTGCCTTTTTGTCAGCACTGTAATATTTGCCTACCTGAAGCCCCCCTCCCTCTCCTCACCAGCTCTGGATCTGCTGGTGGCTGTTCTGTACTCAGTGGTGCCTCCAACTCTGAATCCCCTCATCTACAGCATGAGGAACAAGGAGCTCAAAGATGCCCTGAGGAAAATGACTTCATGGACAATTTTCAGCAGTGGTAACATTGCCATTGCTCTCCACAAATGACTCCCACAGCATCCTGTACCACGACTGGGCTTTGTTTGTTCACTTTATTTTTATTGTGACTATTATTCTTAATATTTGCAATCTTGCTGACGATACAAAACTGGGAGGAGTGGCTGATACACCAGAGGGCTGTGCTGCCATTCAAAGAGACTTGGACAGGCTGGAGAGGTGGGCGGAGAGGAACCTCATGAAATTCAACAAAGGCAAGTGCAGGGTCCTGCACCTGGGGAGGAATAACCCCAGTCACCAGTACAGGTTGGGGGTTGACCTGCTGGAAAGCAGCTCTGCGGAGAAGGACCTGGGAGTGCTGGTGGACACCAAGTTAAGTATGAGGCAGCAATGTGCCCTTGTGGCCAAGAAGGCCAATGGTATCCTGGGGTGCATGAGGAAGAGTGTTGCCAGCAGGTCGAGGGAGGTGATTCTCCCCCTCTCCTCAGCCCTGGTGAGGCCACATCTGGAGTACTGCATCCAGTTCTGGGCTCCCCAGTACAAGAGGGATGTGGCACTACTGGAGCAAGTCCAGTGAAGGGCTACAAAGATGATGAGGGGACTGGAACATCTCTCTTATGAGGAAAGGCTGAGAGAGCTGGGCCTGTTTAGCCTGGAGAAGAGAAGGCTGAGAGGAGATCTTATCAACGTGTACAAGTATCTGAAGGGAGGGTGTCGAGAGGATGGGACCAGACTCTTTTCAGTGGTGCCCAGCGACAGGACGCGAGGCAACGGGCACAAACTGAAACACGGGAAGTTCCATCTGAACATGAGGAAAAGCTTCTTGACTGTGAGGGTGACAGAGCACTGGAACAGGTTGCCCCGAGAGGTGGTGGAGTCTCCTTCTGTGGAGATATTCAAAACGCGCCTGGATGCAATCCTGTGCAATGTGCTCTAGGTGACCCTGCTTGAGCAGGGGGTTTGGACTAGATGATCTCCAGAGGTCCCTTCCAACCTCAGCGATTCTGTGATTCTGTGATTTGCACAGGCCTTGTGAGCCCAGAGTGCCTTGGCCACCTTGTGGTGTCACCTCAAGAGCTTCGCTGTGTGTCTGGGTTGAGGAGCCAAGGGAAGGCAGCGAGCAGAGCAGTGCCTGGGGAGTGTGCAAGTGGCGAGTGTCCTGCATCCATGTCTTCTTTGTGGCACCTGGTTGTATCAAGCAGAAGAGGCAGCTCTGTGGGACAGAGACAGTGTGTTTGTAGAGCAGGTGGCAAAGCAGAGGTCTGGCATCAGGTTGATGCCTGGTGCACGGCTGAGCTGATCTGACAGTGTCAGCAACCCTTTCCGTGGAGCTGCTCCCTCAGCTGGTCTCTGTCCCTAGAAATGCACTAGAAATGGAAGTGGCACCCTGCTGTCATTGTGCAGGTGCTGCAGTGCAAAGGCTCCCAGCTCGGACTTGATGGCACTAAAGGAAAAGCAAGACCAATCGTTCCCTTTTCTGTTTTGTTGCCAGGGTGACAGAGTGGAGCTGTCCCATTAGCTGGAGAGAGTCTTGCCAGGAGATGAAAGCCGTTTGCGGAAGACTGTTCTGTATGGAGTGATAACAGCGTAATCAAGGGATGTGCGAGTGGCCCAGGTGAGCTTCTCCTCTGTGAAGGTTTGCACTTTTCAGATCCCTTGTGACTCCGTCCCAGATAGGGCAGCAGCAGGCACCTCGATGTCATTTGTGCTTGTGAGGTGAGTTGTGCCTCTGAAGCTGGTAGGCCAAGAACATTCATATAGCTTTGGTGATGATGGTGAGGTCCCTTGTGTCTCAGTGCCTCATAAAGGGGGAGACAGGCCCATTGCTGCTGTTTGTGGTTCTGAGCTCCCTTCTGCATGAGCACCTGGTAGAGCAGCGGTAGGGAGGTTAGTGCTCTTTGTGCTTCTGGGGATCGTGTACCTCAGTCCATGATAGGCCAGCAGCAGGCGCATGGCTTCAATATAGACTGTGAGGTCGCTTTTCTTTGAGTATTGAGAGGCCAGTGGGAGGCCCATGGCTGCTGTTTTTGTTTGTGAGGTCACTCTTGCCTTACTGTCTTATAGGCCAGCAGATGGCACATGGCTTTGATGAAGCATGTGAAGACACTACTTCCTTGGAACCAGACAGGCAAGCAGCAAGCAAATTCCTTTGATGCACATTGTTAGGGCACTTGTGCATCTGTAAATGACAGGCAACAAGGAGACGCATTATTACTCTTTCTGCTTGTGAGGTCATATCTGCCTTAGTGCCGGATAGGCCAGTGCTAGGCCCATGGCTGCTGTTTGTGGTTGTGAGGTCACTTGTGCCTCAGTGCCTGATAGGCCAGTGCTGGTCATGTGGTTACTGGTTTTGTTTGTGAGTTCACTTGGGCCTCATTGCCTGATAGGCATCCGACAAATTACTGCAATATGGAGCATGGCGCTTAATCCTGCGTATCTTGGGCGATCTTAACAACATCTTTCTTCATCCTGAGAATTCCAGCTCCCCTGCTTCGATTAACAGTTCTCACTCTCCCACTGCCTCAACGATTAGGACTCAGTTGGGATTTCACTCTGCTCTGGACATTATTCCAGCGGTCTGCTCTGGAACCGGATAGGCACATCTCCCCCTGGCAGGCTGACTTTCTGAGGAACAACTGACCTCACAACCACAAACAGCAGCCACATGACCAGCCCTGGCCTATCAGGCACTGATATGCAAGTGACCTCACAGATAGAAACACCAACCACATGACCAGCACTGGCCTATCAGGCACTGAGGCACAAGTGACCTCACAACCACAAGCATCAGTCATGTGACCAGCACTGGCCTATCAGGAACAGAGGCACAAGTGACCTCACAACCACAAGCATCAGTCATGTGACCAGCACTGCCCTACCAGGAACTGAGCCACAGGTGACCTCACAACCACAGTCAGCAGCCACATGACCAGCACTGGCCTATCAGTCCCTCAGGCACAAGTGACCTCAGAACCACAAACAGAAACCATGTGATAAGCACTGGCCTATCAGGCACTGAGGCACAACTGACCTCACAACAACAAATTGCAGCCACAAGAGCAGCCCTGGCCTATTAGGCTCTGAGGCACAAGTGATCTCACCACCACACAGAGCAGCCACATGACCAGCACTGGCCTATTTGGCACTAAGGCAGACATGACCTCACAAGCACAAAGAGCAATAATGTGTCTCCTTGTTGCCTGTCATTTACAGATGCACAAGTGGCCTAACAATGTGCATCAAAGGAATTTGCTTGCTGCTTGCCTATCTGTTTCTGAAGAAGTGGTGTCTTCACATGCTTCCTCAAAGCCATGTGCCATCTGCTGGCCTATCAGATAGTAAGACAATAGTGGCCTCGCAAACAAAAACAGCAGCCATGTGCCTCCCACTGGCCTCTCAATACTCAAAGAAGAGCGACCTCACAGTCTACACTGAAGCTATGTGCAAGCCTCCAAGAAGAGAGAGTCCATAGCCTCTCTGCACCTCACTTCAAATGCTTTGTTACCCTCTTTGATTTTTCTTCCTTATAGCTAATTTTAACTGCACTTGTGTCACCTTATAGCCATTGCCTCTCATTCTCCTGCCATGAGTCACTGCAAAAAACGGGTTCTTTATTGGTGGTAACCTTGAGTTGGGAAGATGCTGTGAGTCCCCCACAAAGCCTTTCCCTTTCCAACTGAACAAGGCCTGTTCCCTCAGCCTCTCCTCACCGGGCAAGTGCTCCAGCTCCCAACCACCTTGGGGGCCTGCCACTGAAATCACACCAAGTGACAAACAGCGTTCTTCTCCAGGGGGTCCAACTGGATGCAGTACCTAGATGGGCTCTAACGATGCTGAGTAGAGGGGGATAATCACCTCCTTCGATCTCCTGGCTATGCAGCCCAGGACACTGTGGCCTCCTTTGCTGCCAGGGCATGCTGCTGGCTGATGTTCAGCTCCCTGCCCACAAAGAATCCCAAGTCCTTTTTCCACAGAGCTGCTGCCCAGCTGGGCACTCCCCAGCCCGTCTCACTGCAGGGTGTTGGTCTGTCCCAGGTGCAGGACCTGGTATTTGTCCTTGTTGACCTTCACAAAGTTCCTGACAACCCATTCTTACTGCCTGCTAAGGTCCCTCTGAATGGCAGCCCTTGAGCTTATGACTGTTCCACCCAATTAGGTGTCATCTACAAATGTGAGGGGATTTCCATTCCGCAGGTCACTGATGAACCTCTCAAACAGGACAGGATGTGGAGTGTAGAGCCCTGCATACCCCACCTTTATCTGGCTTCCTGGTAAAGCATGACCCATTTGTGAAAACCCTCTGATCTCGATCATCCAAGCAGTTTTTTTCCCATCTGGATGTCTACTGGACATCTACTACTCCCCTCTCCTCCACAAGCACTGGTCTTTTATCACAGAAGACAATCAGGTTGGTCAGGAATGATTCACCTTGGGTAAATCCATGCTGACTCTTTCCAGACAACTTCTTGTCCCTCATATAGCCAGAACTGTGATCTGAGAGGACTGGTTCCATGACACACCACTCACCAACGTGAGGCTGAATGGCCTGGAGCTCCCTGGTGTGTCCTTGTGGCCTTTTTTGAAGATGGGCACAACATATTCCTTCTTCTGGTCTTTGAGACACGCCCCTCCCCCCCCATCCCCAATATCCACAGTCTTTCAAAGATGATAGAGAGCAGCCTTGCTGTCATAGCAGCCAGCTCTCTCAATGTCCATGGATGCCAGCCATCCAATCCCATAGACTTGTAGGGGTTGAGTTCTTGCAAGTCATTCTTCACTCAAGACTTAGGCACTGTGGGTTGTTTTTCTCCTCAGGAGTCCTGACTCTAGGCACAACAGGTCAGGAGACCTTGCTGGTGAAGACTGAAGCCAGGAAGGACTTGACTTCCCCAGACCTATCTACATCCGCTTTTGCTAGAATCCCTGTCCTGTTCAGCAGTGAGCCCACATTTCCTTGTTTATTCTTTTACTGTCACTGAAGCAGCAGCAGCTCTTCTTTCTGTCCTTCACATCCCCTGCAAGTGTCTCTATTGCAGAGGAGCTTTGGCTTCCTTAAAACCATCTCTGCTTTGCTGGACAATATTTCTAAATTCCTCCTTTGCAGCCTCTGCCTTCTTCCCCTTTCTGTATGCTGCCTTATTGCCCTGGAGCTCACGTGGGAGCTCCCTGTTTAGCCAAGCTGGGGTCCAGAGATGGCTACTAATTTTACAAACTGTTCATAGGGAGCATGCTTGTGCTTGATGGGTGCTTAATGACCTGCTGGCTTTCCTGAGCTCCTCTGCTCTTCAGAGCTGCCTCCCTTTGTCCATCCCATGGAAGAACTCCATACATCCAAGCTAACCCTTCTCCCATAGGACATCCCCCTCCCCATCTTCCCTGGTGGTGTCTCCTGAAGAACTTGCACCCTGCCTTTGAAGGACTCCAGTCATGTGAGTGATCCCACCACACCTCAGTTATTCCAACATTGTGGTAGTCCTCTGACAGCCTGTGCATCTCCATCTGCTCCTGGCTGCATCCCAGGCTTCATATGTCTGCATACATTTGGGCGGCAGAGCATCAGCTATGGCACTGACTGAAGATCTGTCACAGGGAAACATTTTAGCAGGGACCTCATATCTGCAAAGGCTTTGTTTGCAATTGGTGACATGCTGGCCTAGATAGCAGGTGGCAATGTAATGGTGAAAGGAGGTTCCCACTGAGAGAGCAAAGCCTGCAGTGCCCAAGGCCAGGCAGAAACAGAGCTGGGCTGTGCAGAAATGGCAGGAGAGGGGTTTGCTGCCTGAGCTGACTCTGCAGCACCTCGGGGCCTGTGACAGAGGTGAACCAATCTCCAGGCAGGACAAGGTGCCACTAAAGAAGTCCCTGGTTCTGTGCTCCAGCCACCTCGAGGACATCATTAGCCCAGTCCCTGTTTATATCATCCCAGGGAGTGAGAAGGAATTCAGAAGTAGGAGAGCTAGAGGGATTTGAGAGTGCAGAGACTAGAGTGGAGCCCTTGGTGTGATGTGCCTCCCATTTGTGCAGCATGCTTGGATGTAGACAGTGCAGACTGCGCCTAAAGGCAGTGGTGGGACTCATTTGTTTGGGCACACATAGGAAACCCAAGATGCCATGGGGTACTTGCCCAGCAAGCACTCCAAAAAGGCATGGCTTCCTGTAGGTCCCATGCTGGAACTACTAGAGACATGTGGATGTGCTGGACACGCCGGGCATCCGACATGGCCCTGCCAGCCTATTTCTGTGTCATTAAATCAAGTGTCTGCACTGAATTGCGTTAGCTGTTTGTAACACTGGGATCTTCCTATGTCTCAGCTTTATAGTGAGTGGAGCCCTAGTAGTAGGAGGCATCTAGTGTCATTTGAGATGGCCAAGGGAATTCTCCACCTGGTCCCAACTCATGCTCTAGAAGGATGGGGGTGTCATAGTTGCTCCATCAGAGCAAGAAGACACTTGCACATGGCTTGGACCACCTCTGTCTCTTCTAGTGTCAGCAGGTGTTTGTGTCTTGAGCAACTGACTCCCACCCTCCATCTCCAGGAATTATAATGGTAGCTTAGACAAGGAGCTCCCATGCAGACACCTCTGTTGTGCACATTTCATTTTTTTTGCAAGGGGAATCCCACTGCCTGTGTGTCTGTGGAGTTCACAGGAGGGATCTGCATCCCACTCCAGCCCAGGGACTTCTAAGTGGGCATGCGATGCCCAGACTGACTTATCTGAATGAAAACCTGAACCATGGGTGAATGACCTCCCTTCTTGTCCGCTTCTAGGTGTCCTGCCTAGTTAAGACATGGGAATATGGATTCCAGGGTGCAATGTTTCCACCTCTCATAGATAACCATCCTCTGATGAAACAAGTGACAATGCTGTAACTGGTCTCTCTGTATTGTTTCGAGAGGGACCATCAGTGATTATTTTAGTTTATTACAGCGAACATTTCCCAGGAGGAGGGAGCACATGGGGCAGAGAAATTCATGAGCTCAGCTGGGCCTCTGCTCCTGAGTGGGGCCAGGCTCTTCAGACTGAGGGAGGTCATGGCAAGCAGGCAGCACTGCCAAGAGACAGCTGTGTGCAGGAGCAGCTCCTCTGCAAAGAGCAGCAGGGCTCCAGGCACTGCCTGCTGCTGCTGACATGAGAAGAGAGAAGGCAGAGAGAAGTGCAAGGCTGTGTGGAGTGGGAGGAGAGAGGAGAGCTCCTTGTGGGAGAAATCTTCACAGCCCTTGACACAGTAAGTCTCTGGCTGCAGGGCAATGCTGCCGAGGTTCCTGGAAGGGTCTTCTAAAACTATTTCATCCCATGACTGATAGGTTTTTTAAGGCTCACTTTCCTTTGCAGAGGAGGGGGAGATGCTTCAGAGCAGGCACTCCCTACCACACCGTAACAGGGACAGGGCATGCTGCTACTTTCTCCCAAGGACGGCTGCAGGGCTGTGAAGCTGGGACATGCACCCAGGTCTGCCCAGGGCTGTGATTCAGAGCAGTGTCCCTGCACCGCAGAGGAAGGTGCAAAAGAGGCTACTTGGAAGGGAAGGAGCTTTCCTTCCAGGGCTTTCAGTTTCCTAATGTTGGCAGGGAGAAAAAAAGGAAAGAGTTTTGTGGTTTGGCAAGGAACTGGGACTCACTGACCTTCCCTCTCAGAGATCAGTAGGTCTGTGAGAAAGCTCAGCAAACCCTTCCAACCCCACCTCCAGCTACAGCAGCACCAGCAGCACCTTTATGGACTTATCAGGGCTAATGTGACCTGCTGCTTAGGACCTGTGAGCACAGAGATGCCCTGGACAGTGCCCTGATCTGGGAGGCTTCTGTAGGGCAGAACTGCACACAGAGAGGGTGGGATAGGGTCTGTGAATACGTACAGGGAAAAGATGTTGGGAGAGAGAAAGCTGCAGGCATCAGGAGCAGCCCCAGGCAGCAGAGATGGGCAGGGAGTGAGAGGGAACAGCCAACAGAATCGTCATGGGAGGATGGATTTGGGCAAGTCATGGTCAGTGGTCAGTCCCTCCGATGCAGGCACTTCCTCTGAGCAAGCTCCCTGTGTCTCCTCTCCCCGCCAGCAGAGCCTCTGCCCTGACAGCCATGGGGTCCAGGGCATGAGCTGCCTTCTCTGCAGTCAGCCCTCCGGCAGAGGAGAGGTGCCTGACAAAGGGACTGAGAGTGACTGCCCTGCGATGTCACTGCCTGCGAGGTGGCATGCCTAGCTGGTAAGGTGAAGGCTTTCCTGAGTTCCCATCTGTCTCTTTCTTCTTGCATCCCTTGGCAGCAGGATCATGGTGCTGCTCCTTGTTTCCCCTCCTGTCCATGCTGCTCCTGTTCTTGCTCTCGGGCTCTCTGGGGTGGGAAGTTTCAGCTGCAGTTCAGACTTGGATGCTACAAGTTGTGCAGCAGAGGGGTCTGCATGGGAATGAGGTTGCCCCAGCCCCCTTCTGACTTGTGGAGCTCCAGGAAATGCAGTCTGTGAGGTTGCAAAATGAGCTGACTCTGCCTTAGGGAAAGCCCATCTCCAGTCCTAAGAGTCCTTTGACTGTTTCCTTACAGTCTCCTGGCAGACTGCGTGCTGCCCCCCAGAAAGGCACAGCTGTCTCATTGCACCTCTGTGATATCTGAGAGGCCCATGAGGAAGGTGCAGAGATGCTGTGAGTATGGAGCTGGTGGTGGGAGGCTGTATGTGGGCATCTGAAAAGAGCCCTGTGTGTCCTTGGCTAGAAGGGGAGTGTGGAGATCTCCCTCAGGTGCCCAGAGAAAGGGTGAGAAGTTTGGAGATGTGCACTTTGAAACTGGACTCGTGTGCTCTCAGCAGGGGCTGGTTTCTTTCTAGGGCAACATATGAGTGTGATCATCCTCCACCTCAAAGAGTGGCAAGCACAAGGCAGCTGGGAACAAGAGTAACAGACAGACTAGCTGTCCTCACTCTGCAACAAGAGACAGTGAATCCATTTTTCTCAGGACTCAGAGTGGAAATGCCAAGGATTTCTACCTTTGAGGAACACTCCCCAGGGGTGACAAGAACATCTAAAAGAAAATAAAAAATCCCTGAAACTCTGTTCCTCAAACCTCATTCTTTAGAATTCAGAGGGAAGATGCTGAAAAGCCCTTCTACATGATGAGTGGATTTCACCTGACAGAAAGTGTGAATGTCAGAGCTGGTCACCCCCGTTGCCCTGTACCTACTGCTTGACAGCAGGACTGACTGCTCTGGAGCCCAAGGGCAGAGGTCCCTGCTCCTCACAGCACACTCAGCCAGTGCAAAGCACAGCCCAAGCAAGGGAGCTGCACAAAGACCCTTTCAGTAAAGAGAGAGGCAGTGTGGGGGCTTGGATGAGAACTGCAACATTTGGATTTCTTTTCCTTGAAAAGTCTCTCCTAACTTCTCAATGTCTGTTCTCCTTTGCACAGTCCCGAAAGCCCAGAAGGAGTGAAATGTCCAACAGCAGCTCCCTCAACGAGTTCCTCCTCCTGGCATTTGCAGACACACGGGAGCTGCAGCTCTTGCACTTCTCGCTCTTCCTGGGCATCTACCTCGCTGCCCTCCTGGGCAACGGCCTCATCATCACAGCCATAGCCTGTGACCACCGCCTCCACACCCCCATGTACTTCTTCCTCCTCAACCTCTCCCTCCTCGACCTTGGCACCATCTCCACCACTGTCCCCAAATCCATGGCCAATTCCCTGTGGGACACCAGGGCCATTTCCTACTCAGGATGTGCTGCTCAAGTCTTCCTGGTTGTCTTCTTGTTAGGAGGAGAGTATTCTCTTCTCACTGTCATGGCCTATGACCGCTATGTTGCCATCTGCAAACCCCTGCACTACGGCACACTCATGGGCAGCAGAGCTTGTGTCAAAATGGCAGCAGCTGCTTGGGGCAGTGGTTTTCTCCATGCTCTCCTGCACACTGGGAACACCTTTTCAATACCACTCTGCCAAGTCAATGTGGTGGACCAGTTCTTCTGTGAAATCCCCCAGATCCTCAAGCTCTCCTGCTCAGACTCCTACCTCAGGGAAGTTGGGCTTCTTGTGTTTACTGCCTGTTTATTCTTTGGGTGTTTCATTTTCATTGTGGTGTCCTATGTGCAGATCTTCACTGCCATGGTGAGGATCCCCTCTGAGCAGGGTCGTCACAAAGCCTTTTCCACGTGCCTCCCTCACCTGGCCGTGGTCTCCCTGTTTGTCAGCACTGCAATGTTTGCCTACCTGAAGCCCCCCTCCCTCTCCTCCCCAGCTCTGGATCTGGTGGTGACTGTTCTGTATGCAGTGGTGCCTCCAACAGTGAACCCTCTCATCTACAGCATGAGGAACAAGGAGCTCAAGGAGGCACTGAAGAAACTGGTTCGGTTGGTACTGTTTCAGCAGCAATAAGCTGCCCATCTCTCCTCACAAATGATTTCCAAGTGATTTCAGGCAACGTTTGTGGTTGGGGCATTCTATCTGTGATAAACGTGTTTGTACACAAACATCTGAATTCATCTCTATTCTCCAGAGGCAGAAAACCTGTTTATCTAACCCAGAGGCTTTGTGTAAATCTGCCGAGTATTGTGTCAGAGCTGGCCTCCCTTACAGCATCTCTGTAATAAAGGGGATTTCATCAGTACACTGCATGAAGACTAGGCTCTTCTTCCCAAGCTGGAGCCAAGAAGGTGCTCAGGGAATTGCCCCTAAAAAGCCCCTTTTGCCATGCCTGGGTTTTCCATGGTGTAAGGGGGATGCACTCATAGGGTGATGTGTGAGGGAATGAGGGATGGATTCAGCCTTCACTTGGGGGTGCCCAGTGGCACTGGAGAGGGTGAGTGCTCAAGCGGTATCTGCTGGGGGCTGTCTCAAATTTTAGAGGGCTGATGAGAGATGCCATCCTTCTGGAAGGCAATATGGAGCCACCAGTTGAGCGCAGGGTATCTCCATGGACAGCATGTGCCTGGGATGGGCAGTGAGTGGAGACTCCCAAAACCAAGTGGAGTCACCCAAAGGTAAAGGGCCAAACTGAGGAATGCACAGCGGAGGGGTGCTGGAATGGCTGGGCAGGCCAGCATGGACACACTGACCTGGGGAAAGGCTCTCTGGAGAACGAGGAGGCCTCCAGAGAAGAGCAAAAGAAAAATTGCATGCTTGCAGGGAGGAATAAATGAAAACTTTTTTCTCTGTGTGTCAGCTCAGGGCAGGCTGCTCTGTCATGGGACATTTTCACTAAATGAACATGTTCATTGTACCACATTTCATCGCTCCTACATTTAGAATAACTTTAGATCTTAGGGTTAATGTAACATTTTTGCCTACTATCAGTCCTTGACCTTGTGCTATTACAGATGGTGTTTCTCTTGTAACTACAGTTTTGAAGATGGGTTGTGACTGATCTTCAATACCCAAGTTGTCCCATGGGCAACGTGAAAAGGCAGAACGTGTTAGAGACACGTTTCAGGTGTGTTTTCCAGTTATCAGTGTTCCCACAGTTAGCAGGTAACACCACATCTCCCTGCAAGAGAAGACACCCAGGTCTTGGACATAACCCAGACCTCACTAATGGTTAACTTACTGCCTTCAGTGTCGACAGCATCCCATGCTCCTTTTCCATGGTGAAAGAGCAGAGTCACCCAGACTGATCCCTGAGCTGGATGTTTAATCACAGCCTCACCTCCAGGAGTTTGATAGGGTTTTATTTCTGTTTTAACAGGAATTCATGCAGCTACTGACACAAACCCCTTATCTATGGGCCTTCCCATAAGAGTTTGTCACTTATTTAGCCACCTTACAACTTCTCACAAGTGGGATCCCCACTCTAGGAGTGTTCTATGAGAGAAGAGTCACTCTTGTGCAGCTGTTGTTTCTGTTGTCCACTCCGTCTTTCTACTACCCCATTACTTGGAGGTTGATACCATAGGTGAAAAGTCTACTGACCTCTGTCTGAAGCACGCCACGTTTTCAGTTCTTTATTCTTCAAATGTGTTCCATTATCAGATGGCATTTCTCTGGGAAAGGGGAAAGTAGCAAACCAGTGGTTTAAACCAGCAAGGCTTGCTAGTCCAGTTGCAGCTCAGGTGGGGTGCACGTTCCCTCTGCCGATAATTATTTCTGCTCTGGCAAGGATTTATTTCCAGCCTTCAGGTGTTTGCATGAGTCTGGAGGGTGGCCTAAAACAAAGGCCACCCTCTGGTTCTCTTTGTGCTGAGATAAATTCCACTTGCTTTGCAGTAGCTGTGGTCCATCACACCCTACGTTCTTCTCTGAACCTTCTTCCATGGTAGGAACTGATTGGTTGGTCACAATACAAGATGCAAGCAGAATTCAATTTCTCAGAAGATGTTCTAGGCTACCAGACTAGAATGCACATAGGTGCCTTTGTCAAAATAAACACCTGTAGGTATGAAAAGAGGCTTCTGGGCTTAAATAGGGTCAAGTATGAAATGCAAAGAACACAAAGCTCAAGGGATTGAAAAGGAAGGATTGCTTCTACCCTAAAAAAAAAAAAATCTTAATTTTAATAGTCACCTCAGAGAAATTTCTTTTTGAGTTCACATGAGACTAGCTGTTTTGCTTTTGTAAAGCATGGGTAAAGTTTTTTTAAGTTTTACAACAATTTTTGTAGGCAATGGACAGGCATCTTCTTCCAATTCTAACCATGCAGGGCCAGGTACAGCCCTTTCCACCCTGCTCTCCCCCCAGCACCTCTTCTCTGAATTTGGGGTGCCCTGCACAATGTCCTTCCTTGTGGGTGAAGGGGGACCGCAGTTCTCCAAGAAAGAGGCTGCAGCCTCAGCACTTGTGGCAAGGGCTCGCACAGCAAAATAGCCATGGGAGCTCCCTGCCCTGTTGCTGCTCATCTTTGAGAGCTGCTGGGGGAGCAGTTGGTGTTAGGAGTTGTGAGAGGGGGTCCCTTGCAGGAGTGGTCCCTCCCAGAGAGCTGGAGTGCCCTCCTGTGGGGCCTGGACTCACAACCCTGAGAGCGTTGGGGACCGTCTGCCTGCAGTGCCACCAAGGACAGAGCCCCAGGAAAGGTGCAAGATGCACAGAAGAAGATGGGAAGGGCCCAGGGGGAGAGGAATCCAAAGGGGTCGGGAAATGGGATGTGTGGGAAGGCCATGACTTCCGGGTAGGAAGGGTGTTTCTCTGGTCTCCCACCAAAAGGAACCTGATGATGACTGACCCTGGCTTTCCAATGGCAAAGTGTGGTAGGGAAAGAGCAGCCTCCATGAGCAAATGCCACTGGCTGCTGTAGCTGCATGCCAAGTGCTGTGTGCCAAGCACTGCCTTGGCCTGCCTTGCCCTGTGCTGGGGGGAAATGGCTAGAGGGGGCAGAGCAATCCCAGAGGAGGTTTGCCTGCTCAGCTGAGGACCAACAGTGCCTTCTTCCTGCTGCCAGACTGGTGAGAGGGGCTCCGAGACACCTGTCACTGGATCTTGCACCAGCTGGCAAGGCTGCTGAGAAGGGAGGACTAGTTTTGTCAGATGCCCACCAGGGCTTTCTTTGTTGAGGTGGGCCTCAAGGCAAGAGGTGGCGCTCTGGAGGTGCCTCTAAATGCTCTGCTGGCTCATGCACATGGCTGTGGGGTGATGTTGGTCAATGGAGCTGGGGCGATGGAGCTGGGGCACTCCTCTTAGTCGCCCTGACATTGGCTCATTTCTGCTGGGCTGCCACTTGTAAACACTTGGATTTTGTGCCTCCTTTGCGGCAGCTCTGTGTTCAATTGCTCCTCCAAGGGATGGGAAAAGAGGCTGCAGAGGGTTCAGAGGACAGGAGGAGGAGGGGAGTGGTGTGTGCAGTGTGCTGTGAGGCCCAGGGCTGGGAGCAGGGCCTGGGGGTGTCTCCACAATCCCTGCTGCCTGTGCGCTGAGCTTTGTCAGGGCCTGGTGCCCTTGCCCTGAACGGTGGGTGGGATCCAGGGCTGCCCGGTGCACGCAGTCCTGCCAGCTCAGCCAGTCTTTCATTGCTCTGTGCATTTCAGCTGCTGGATTGCCCTGACCTTGCCCATACGGATGATGCCGTCCTGCCGCTCTTCCAGAGCTATGTCCAAAGTCAGAGCCTGAAGATGCGTGGGCTGGCATTCAGAGGCCTCATGAGCCTGTCGCAGAGACCCAAGATGGTGAGCAGGGGGGCAGCTGGGTGAAGGCATGCTGGCAGCCTGGGGCTTGACAGGAGGTGTTCATCTGCCCTGAGTCTTTCATGCCAGGCGCTTGGCTGGGCTGCACAAGCAGAAAGGCACCAACGCCCACCAGGAAGAGCTCCTGCTGCTGGCACATCTCGGCTGTGCTAGGCAGAGATCCAGGCCCAGCACCAAGCAAGCCAGCTCCAAACGGCCTCAGTCATGGGAGCGCTGCGGCCAAAGTCACGCTACAGGAGGGACAATGAGCCAGAGCACAGGGTCAGTCTAACATAGCCGGCTGTTCCTGGGCCTCAAGGCAGCAGCCTTCCTCCAAGTAGAGGCCATAACATGCTGAGGGCCCCCTGGGAGATCTCTGCCCTGCACTGCAGCCTCTGTGCCATGGGTGTGTGTAGAGCCCTGGCCCCGGACACTGAGCCCTGATGGGAAGTCAGCACCCAGAGCACTTTTGGCAGGGGGGTCTGGCCTTGCTTCACTGAAAGGAAGTTGTGTGTTTCACACAGGCAAGGAGAATGCAGAGCCTGCTCCCCGACATCATGGAGTGGCTGCAGAATGTTTGCAGGGACATGTGTGTGGGAAGCCTGATGTTGCTGAGAAACATCCTCAGCCCCCTGCGCCAGAAGGGCTCCAGCCCCATTGCTCTGCAGCTGGCTGAGAAGCTTCTGCCAGCTTTGATGATGGATGACTGGTGGGAGAGCCAGGGGCTCTCCTGGCACGTCCAGGGGTCTGTATGCATGGCTATGGGTGCTGTGTGTCCCTCTGCACATGTGCCCGTTGGTATGTCAATTTGCGCCTCCTGCCACAGGCCCTGCTGCCTGTCAGGAAACCTTTTGCCCTGTTGTTCTCCGGCCATTCCCTGTGCTGGCCTTGGTGTCCTGGGCTGTGGGACTAGATCAAACCAGCCCCCTCTCTGCCCTCCGCTGCTCTGTCTCATGCTTGACACTCAGTGGTGCTTGCCTGGCCTGGGGCAGAGATGAACAAAGAGGCAGGAGCAGGCCAGAGAGTGAGGGAGAGGCCATGTCCCGGGGCTGTCCCCTTCTGTCATCCTCTCCTGTGAGGGGGCCCTGATGGAGTCTTAGGGAAATCCAGAAAGTTCCCTCCAGAGGCACAGGGAGGCAGAGCCCAGGGAAGCTTGCCCTGCTGCTGCTGACAACCCTCATTCTCCAGGCTGCCTCCGCAGAGGTTTGTTGCCAGCTCTGACCTCTGGCGGGCTAGGAGACAGTTGTGCTTGGAGAGGGTGAGGCCTCACAATGGCAAGCCCTCTTCTCATGCCCTCTTCCTGGAGTCATTGCTGAGGCCTCCCCTCCTCTCCTCCCTGCCCACAGGACGACAGCCCAGTGCGAGAGTTCTCTATCCTCCTCTGCAAAGACCTGATAGAGATTGTGGTGGGGAAGAACAAATGGGGCATGAAGCAACACGTGCAGAGGAGCCTGGTCCCACTCTTCCTCCACATGAATGACCAGATTCAAGGAGTAGCCCAGGTATGGACCAGGGATTTGGGAAAGCAATGGTGACATCCCTTGGGTGGGCTGGAGCATCAGGGTAAGGGCTGTTGACAAGTGTCCCTTTGAATGCATGTCAGCATGAGGTCCAACTTCTTGTGTCCCCAAGGACAAGGCAGAGCTGCCTCTGCCTTCAGCGAGGGACAGACCCAAGCTGCATCTTCCCATTCTGGGCTGGGAAAGGCTTGGAGCCTTGCCAAGATGAGGGGGACACAGGGTGTCCTGCCCTGGCTGTGGTGGCATCTCCCAGTCTCTGCTGCTCTGCAGGCCTCTCAGGAAACAGACACTCTGTCCTCTGCTCCCTCTGAACCTCGGTACCACACAGCTTCTAGCTGGCAGTCATGAACAGGAAGAGGAGGCCAATCCTGCGAGGAGGGACAGGCCTGGCCTTCTGGGGAGGCTTGGTACTAACCCCCTGGCTTTGTGCTGTCTCCAGCTGCTGAGGGACAGCAGCAGAGCAGAGCGGTACCTGCACTAGAGCCTGCTGTACTTGGAGAACCTTGGGGCATCCTTGCAGGAGGCAGCTGTGAGGTTCATTGGTAAGCCACAACCCCAGTCGCATCCCTGCCCACACAGATGGGTTGAGAGGTGGTTCTTCAGTCCCTCACACCATCTCTGGATCCTGCACCCTGGGGACCGTGCTTGGCCTCATAGGCAAGCTCAGGAAGTGTGGGCTAGATGAGCAGACAGTGAGGTGGATTGAGAACTGGCTGAATGGCAGAGCTCAGAGCGTTGTGCTCAGCTGCGCAGAGTCTCATTGGAGGCCTGGAGCTAGCAGTGTCCCCCAGGGGTCAGGACTTGGTCCAGTCTTGTTCAACTTCTTCATCAATGACCTGGATGAAGGCACAGAGTGCACCCTCAGCAAGTTTGCTGATGATACAAAACTGGGAGGAGTGGCCGATACGCCAGAGGGCTGTGCTGCCATTCAGAGAGACTTGGACAGGCTGGAGAGGTGGGCAGAGAGGAACCTCATGAAATTCAACAAGGCAAGTGCAGGGTCCTGCACCTGGGGAGGAATAACCCCATGCAGCAGTACAGGTTGGGGGTTGACCTGCTGGAAAGCAGCTCTGCTGAGAAGGACCTGGGAGTGCTGGTGGACACGAAGTTAAGCATGAGGCAGCAATGTGCCCTTGTGGCCAAGAAGGCCAATGGTATCCTGGGCTGCATCAGAAAGAGTGTTGCCAGCAGGTCGAGGGAGGTAATCCTCCCCCTCTACTCAGCCCTGGGGAGGCCACATCTGGAGTACTGCATCCAGTTCTGGGCTCCCCAGGACAAGAGGGATGTGGCACTACTGGAGCAAGTGCAGCGAAGGGCCACAAAGATGATTAGGGGACTGGAGCATCTCTCTTATGAGGAAAGACTGAGAGAGCTGGACCTGTTTAGCTTGGAGAAGAGAAGGCTGAGGGGAGATCTTATCAACGTGTGCAAGTATCTGAAGGGAGGGTGTCGAGAGGATGGGGCCAGACTCTTTTCAGTGGTGCCGAGCGACAGGACGCGAGGCAACGGGCGCAAACTGAAACACAGACAGTTCCATCTGAACATGAGGATAAACTTTTTCACTGTGAGGGTGACAGAGCACTGGAACAGGTTGCCCCGAGAGGTTGTGGAGTCTCCTTCTCTGGAGATATTCAAAACGCGCCTGGATGCAATCCTGTGCAATGTGCTCTAGGTGACCCTGCTTGAGCAGGGCGGTTGGACTAGATGATCTCCAGAGGTCCCTTCCAACCTCAGCGATTCTGTGATTCTGTGATACATTTGGGCGGCAGAGCATCAGCTGTGGTGCCAGCTGAAGATTTGTCACAGGGAAACATGTTACCAAGGACCATATGCATGCAAAGGCTTTGATTGCAAGTGGTGACATGCTGGCATAGATAGCAGGTGGCAATGTAATGGTGAAAGGAGGTTCCCA
Source organism: Apteryx mantelli (assembly GCF_036417845.1). NCBI lineage: Eukaryota > Metazoa > Chordata > Aves > Apterygiformes > Apterygidae > Apteryx > Apteryx mantelli. The sequence continues at coordinate 21,298,396 of NC_089988.1, forward strand.
CTGAGAGAGCAAAGCCTGCAGTGCCCAAGGCCAGCAAGAAACGGAGCTGGGCCACGCAGGAATGCCAGGAGAGGGGTTTGCTGCCTGAGCTGACTCTGCAGCACCTTGGGGCCTGTGACATGTTTGAACCAATCTCCAGGCAGGACAAGGTGCCACTGAAGAAGTCCCTGGTTCTGTGATCCAGCCACCTTGAGGACATCATTGGCCCAGTCCCTATTCATATCATCCTGGGGGGTGAGAAGGGGTTCAGGAGGAGGAAAGCTAGAAGGATCTGAAAGTGCAGAGACTAGAGTGGAGCCCTTGGTGTGATGTGCCTCCCATTTGTGCAGCGTGCTTGGATGTAGACAGTGCAGACTGTGCCTAAAGGCAGTGGTGGGATTCATTTGTTTGGGCACAGGTAGGGAACCCAAGGTGCCATGGGGCACTTGCCCAGCAACCACTCCAAAAAGGCATGGCTTCCTGTAGGTCCCATGCTGGAACTACTAGAGACATGTGGATGTGCTGGACACCCCAGGCGTCCGACATGGCCCTGCCAGCCTATTTCTATGTCATTAAATCAAGTGTCTGCCCTGAATTGCATTAGCTGTTTGTAACTTTGGGATCTTCCTGTGTCTCAGCTTTATAGTGAGTGGAGCTCTAGTAGTAGGAGGCATCTAGGGTCATTTGAGATGGCCAAGGGAATTCTCCACCTGGCCCCCAACTCATGCTCTAGAAGGATGGGGGTGTCATAGCTGCTCCATCAGAGCAAGCAGACTCTGGCACATGCCTTGGTCCACCTCTGTCTCTTCCAATGTCACCAGGTGTTTGTTTGTGAGCAGCTGACTCCCACCCTCCATCTCCAGGGATTATAACCGGAGCTTAGACCAGGATCTCCCATGCAGACACCTATGTTGTGCTCACTCCAGTTTTGGCAAGGGGAATCCCACCGCCTGTGTGTCTGTGGAGTTCATAGGAGGGATCTGCATCCCACTGCATCCCAGGGGTTTCTAAATGCGCATGAGATGCCCAGATTAACTCATCTGAATCAATACTTGAAGGATGGGAAAATGAGCTTCCTTCTTGGCCCTTTCTAGGTGTCCTGCCAGTTAAGACATGGGAAGATGGATTTCCAAAGCGGGACATTTCTACCTCTTGTAGATAACAATCCTCTGATGAAACAAGTGACAATGCTGTAACTGGTCTCTCTGTATTGCTTAGAGAGGGACCATCAGTGATTATTTTAGTTTATTCCAGTGAACATTTCCCAGGAGGAGGGAGCACAAGGGACAGAGAAAGTCACGTCTTCAGCTGGGTCTCTGCTCCCGAGTCGGGCCAGGCTCCTGGGATGAAAGGAGGTCATAGCAACCGGGCAGCACTGCCCAGACACAGCTGTGTGCAGGAGCAGCTCCTTTGCAAAGAGTAGCAGGGCTCTGGGCACTGCCTGCTGCTGCCGCCAGATGAGACATGACAGAGAGAAGTGCAAGGCAGTGTGGAGTGGGAGGAGAGAGGAGAGCTGCTTGTGGGAGAAATCTTCACAGCCCCTGACACGGTAAGTCTCTGGCTGCAGGGCAATGCTACTGCAGTTCCTGGAAAGGTCTTGAAATCATTCCAGTCACACGATTGGATTTTTAAGGATCGATCTCCTGGCTTTTCCTTTGCAGAGGAGGGGGAGATGCTTCAGAGCAGGGATTCCCTGCCACAGCGTCACAGGGACAGGGCATCTTGCTACCTTCTCCCAGGGATCCTGCAGGGGTGTGAAGCTGGGGTGTGCACACAGGTCTGCGCAGGGCTGTGATTCAGAGCAGTGTCCCTGCGCCCCAGGGTGCTGTGTGCCCAGGGCAGTGACTCTGCCACCTGCAAGGGTCAGCACTCAGCCTACTCGGGGAGCTCCCCATGGCACTGCCGGCAGAAGCTCTGGGTGGGAGGAGAGATCGCTGGCAGGGCAGCTTGAGCCTCCTGTCAAGAGGATGCTATGTGGGTCAGGGCTGCCCACAGCTCCAGCTCATTCCCAGGACATTTCTGGAGGAGACTTTCCAAAAGGAAGGTCAAGGCAGGGGATACATGAAAGAGAAGGAGCTGTCATGAGTCTGTGCTTTCAGTTTGATTCTCTTTGGGTGGGGTGTAATGGGATTGCATCTGTCAGCTTTACAGAGGGGACTGAGACAGTGACAGTGAGAGAGGAGCAGCTCTGGGAGGGACTCAGCAAATGCCTTCATCCACCCCTCAGCCTAAGGACAGAACCAGCATCACCTTTCCAGCCTCACCAAGGTTTGTCTCACCTACTCCATAGCACCGGCAAACACAGAGGTGCCCTGGGCAGTGTCCTGCCCCCGGGAGGTTTCTGCAGGGCAGAGCTGAGCACCCAGCGGGTGGGATGGGGTGTGTGAGCATTGAGAGGGGAAGACATGTGGGGACAGAGAAACAGGTCCCCGCAGGGACGGCTCCAGGCAGCAGAGTCATGCTCAAAGTGTGAGAGGAAACTGTCAACTCCAACGTCTCCTCTCCTCTCCCAAGCAGCACAGCCCTCTGCTCTCAAGGCTGGGGGGTCCACGGCAGGAGTTGTTTCCTTGGCAGCTGGACATTCAGGAGAGGATACGCTCCTTAGTGCCCTTCTGTCCCTCCCTGGCCCTGCCTCCCTCCACACAAATGTCATGGTATTGCTGCATGTTTCCCACATGCCCACGCTGCCCTTGTGCTTCCCCTTGGACTCTCTGGGCAGGGGGCTTTCTGATGCAGTTCAGACACTGACCCTGAGGGTCCTGCCATGCAGACATGTACTTGACGGTGAGGTGCTCTTCTAACCTGTGGGTCTATGGGCAATGCAGTGTGGGGGTCTGGGAATGAGCCAGCTCTCTTGCCAGGACACCCCATCCTTAGGACATTCCGCCATTTCCCTGGGGTGTCTGGCTGGGCTGCAAGCTGCCCTCCACAAGGACACAGCTCTCCCATTGCAGCTGCGTGTTATCTGGGTGCCCCAGGCAGAAGCCACCTAGATACTGAGGCCACGCTGAGACATGCTGGTGGGAGGGTGGGTGTGGGCAGCTGGAAGGAGCCCGATGTGTTGCTGGCTAGAAGGGGAGGGCTGAGACCTGCCTCACATCCCCTCAGAAAGAGTGCCGATGGGCACTTTGCAAGTGCATTCCTCTGCTCTCCGCGGTGTTGTTTCTTTTTGGGGTAACACGAGTGCAACTGTCCTCCACCTCCGAGGTGGGAGCACAGGGCATCTGGGAACAGGGCAGATGGACAGGCCAGCTCTGCTCCCTCTGCATTCAAGCCAGAGTGAATCCTTTTGCCTCTGAGGAGTCACAGCTGGTCACTCTGAGTGCAGCAGCAATGCTGAGGATTTCTACCTCCAGGAATCCTCCTCAGGTGTGACAGGGTCAGCTAAAGGAAACAAAAGAAGCTTTCAAACTATGAATATACCCACATTATTTAGAAGTGGGAGTGAAAATGCCTTCAATATTATGAATGGATGAAATCTGGCTGGAACTAGGAATATAATATTTTAGTCACCACTGTTCCCATGTACACAGTGCTGTAGGTCAGGGCTGACTCCTCTGGAGCCCATGGGCAGAGGCCCCTGTGCTGCACGGCAAAGTCGGTGAGCACAAATCAGAGCTCAAGCAACGCAGCTCAGTGATGGTGCTGCTGATTTGGGGAGAGGTAATGTGCATGTGTTTGGGACGGTTTTATGAGAAAGTTCTGCTCAGAGAAGTCTGTCCTCATTTGTCTCTGTATCTTCTTCCTCAGACAGTCCCGAATGCCTGCAGTGAGCGAAATGTCCAATAGCAGCTCCCTCAACGAGTTCCTCCTCCTGGCATTTGCAGACACACGGGAGCTGCAGCTCTTGCACTTCTCGCTCTTCCTGGGCATCTATCTGGCTGCCCTCCTGGGCAACGGCCTCATCATCACAGCCATAGCCTGTGACTACCGCCTCCACACCCCCATGTACTTCTTCCTCCTCAACCTCTCCCTCCTCGACCTTGGCACCATCTCCACCACTGTCCCCAAATCCATGGCCAATTCCCTGTGGGACACCTGGGCCATTTCCTACTCAGGATGTGCTGCTCAAGTCTTTCTATTCATCTTCTTCTTAGCAGGAGAGTATTTTCTTCTCACTGTCATGGCCTATGACCGCTATGTTGCCATCTGCAGACCCCTCCACTATGGGACCCTCATGGGCAGCAGAGCTTGTGTCAGAATGGCAGCAGCTGCCTGGGCCAGTGGTTTTCTCCATGCTGTCCTGCACACTGGGAACACATTTTCAATAGCACTCTGCCAAGGCAACAGAGTGGACCAGTTCTTCTGTGAAATCCCACAGATCCTCAAGCTCTCCTGCTCAGACTCCTACCTCAGGAAAGCTGGGCTTCTTGCGGTTAGTGCCTTTTTAGGCTTTGGGTGCTTTGTTTTCATTGTGCTGTCCTATGTGCAGATCTTCACAGTTGTGCTGAGGATCCCCTCTGAGCAGGGACGACACAAAGCCTTTTCCATGTGCATTCCCCACCTGGCCGTGGTCTCCCTGTTTGTCAGCACTGACCTGTTTGCCTACCTGAAGCCCCCTTCCCTCTCCTCCCCAGCTCTGGATCTGCTGGTGGCTGTTCTGTACTCCGTGGTGCCTCCAACTCTGAACCCTCTCATTTACAGCATGAGGAACAAGGAGCTGAAAGATGCCCTGAGGAAAGTGATTTCAGGGACATTTTGCAGCACTGGTAAAATTGCCATTGCTCTCCACAAATGACTCCCACTGTGTCCCGTACCAGGACTGAGCTCTGTTTGTTCACGTTATTTTTATTATTTCTAGTATTACTGTTGTTATTATTTGTCACCATGTTGCTACATGAATGCTTGGATTCATTCCACCTTCACTGAGACTGCTCTGTCTCACCTGGTGCCCATATAAAGTTGTGTCCAACACTGGGTCAGAGCTGACTCCCTCACAGTAGCTCTGTAATAAAGTAGGTTCTTGCGGGTGCAGTGCCTGAAGGCTGGGCTCTTCCTCCAAAGCTGATGTCCCTTTTGCCATATCCCCAGCACATTTCCTTGAGACAATCTTGCCCACCCTGCCCAGCACTGCAGCACACAGTGTCCCCTCTCCTGTGTCACTATCCTCTCTCTGGAGCATTGCCAGGTGCATCACTCCCTGCTCAGGTGTGGAGAGGAGCTCCTGGAGGTCTTCTCTTCTCATGCCTGCTGCCCCTGGCTCTGCCCTGGCAACGGCCCTCAGGCTCTGCCCTGGCTCATGCTATGTCTCCATACGTTCTCATCTGAAAACAAGTAGGGACCTGCAGCACACAGCTCTGCTTAGAGCTGGCCACCACGACATGCCTGTGTGGTCCCAGGAGATCCCAGAAAGGCTGTGCTTGGAGGTGAGGCTGTGATTGTCCTCCGTCAAAGTTGGTGGGATGGTCTGTCTGGGGGCCAAGGCGAAGAAAGGTCAAGAGACAACAAGAAGAAGATGCAGTAAGGGAAATTTCAAATGAGTTGAAGGAAAAAATAAAGAAATAACCATGGTAGTTGAGCAGCACCAGGGCAGGGGCCAGGAGATCTTCAAAAACTCTCCTGGAGAAATCACCTACCAACCTGATCTAACTGTCAAGTTAGCCCAGCTCAGAGCAGATCATGCTCCTGGAGATCTCTGGTGGTCTCTTCCAACCCAAATCCTCTAGGAGGAAGGGGCTGGAGGACAGAGTGAGGGGCAGGGCACACTGTTGTGGGGTTGAGGCCTTGCTGGCATTTGTACTGCCTGGTCAAGCCTGTCCTCAGAATGACACAGTGAGCGAGTTCATCCTCAAAAGGAGTCTCTGCTCCATGGGCAACAGGAGTCAAAACAGTGCTGGGACACTACAGAAAAGTTCTAGACAACACGCCAGGCATTCAGCCCCTTCGACTGCTGAGGTGTCCCCAGACCGGTGCTTTGCATCCTGAGTGTTAAGGGCTGAGAAATCTTTAGAGCCAGAGCAGACTGGAGTCCCATTACCTGGACTCACAGGCTACAGGGCATGAGCAGGGCTGTAGTGGCTGCAGGGAGGGAATCACTGCCCAGGGCATGAGCAGATCCCCCTCTGCCCTCCCCTCTCTCTTTACTCCGTGGAACAGAGATTGTGTTTCCTGTGTTGGCCCTCCCTGCCGGGCTGTATTCCCAGCTGGAGGGGACGCAGGCTCCACACTGGGGAAATGCAGGAGAGCCCAGTCTCATCTAGAGGAGCAGGGTCCCACCACACCTGCTGGGTGGCCAGGGCTGCAGGTTGCAGACCCCACTCTGTTCCCTGCCCACCTCCTGCGTGGGGCTGAAGGGTGCCCAGCAAGAAGGCAGGCATGCCTGGGGGTCTGGTGCCATTGGGGTGGTGGCCTTTGGATCAGCCTCTGTCTGTAAGGGACTCAGGGGCTTCTCCGCCTCCATGTAAGTGTCAATGTTTGTGTCCCAGCTTGTTCTCTTTGGAGAGCTGAGGATTTCATTCTTGGGAGAAGGGGAAAAAGGAAAGCCTCTTTTCCATGGGATGACCCCATCAACCCTCTACTGCCTTCTCCTGCTGTATCACCCCCAGAAGTCCTTTGGCAGGGGCAATTTTTGGTTTCTGACCTTATATCTAACCCTGCTTTGAGCAGCACGTTGCACTACAGGCCTCCTGTGGTCCCTTCAACCTGAATTATCCTGAACACCTGTGATCTCAGGCCCCATTTCAAGCACAGAGCAAATGTCTCTGGGACAGGAGTCCTTTGTGCTTTATGTGAGCATCTAAAAGAAGGCAGGTGATCACCTTCTCCTTTCTATTGTCTGTAAGGGCAGTCTGGGAGGCACTGCCTCTGGCATAGCTACATTACAAAGGAAAGTCTTTGCATCCACCTTTAACCACCTGAAAGGCAGTTGCCTGGATCCCCTCGGTGGTGAGGGAAGAAATACAGGCTTTTCTGCGGTGTGATTTCTGTACCTCTGTAGTTTGTGCCTCTAAGTAGATGGTGCCATCCTCCCCTTGGTTTCTTGTCTGAAGCTCAGCATGGATGGGGATGTGAATGTGGAGGTTGTCTGTCACTGCAGTGACCATGAGATGGTGGAGAGGTAAGAGGAATAACAGAGTCACCACCCTGCACTGCAGCAGAGAGGATATCATTTTGTTTGGGATGGAGTTAGGCAAGCCAAAGCTCAGCTGGAGCTGGAGCTGGAGCTGGAGCTGGAGCTAGAGCTAGGAAGGGATGGGGAGGGTAACCTGAAGGGCTTCTGCAAGGACGTTGGCAGCACAAGTCAGTGACACAAGGAAAATGTGTTCTCCCTGCTAGTGGGGCAGGGGATGTAGTGACAAAGAGAGGAGAAAGGCTGAGGAGCTCATTGCCTCTTTTACCTTGTCTTTTCCTGGTCTTGTCTACTGCCAGGCCTCCCTGGGCCCCAAGTCCTTTGACAGCATCTGTGTTAGCAAAGCCTCACCCAAGGGGGATGAAGGTGCAGCTGGAGAGAACTTTTGCCCAGTGGGCACACATAAGTCCATGGGACCAGATGGGAAGCACCCCAGGGTGCAGGGAGAGGTGGCTGGAGTCACTGCAATGCTGCTCCCAATTGTCTATGAAATGTCATGGTAATCAGGGAGGTTCCTGATGCCTGGGAAAAGGCAGACATCTCAGCCATTTTGCAGAAGGGCAAGAGGGAGGGTCTGGGGAATGACAGGCTGGTCCTCTTCATCTCAGTCCCTGGGAAGGTGATGGAGCAAATCCTCCTGGAAACCATCTCCAAGCGTATGAAGGAGAAGGCCTGGAAGAGGCAGCATGGGATGACCAAGGGAAAATGGAACTATGCCTGACCAACCTGATAGCCTTTTACCATCAGGTGAATGCCTGCGTGCACAAGTGGGATTTTGCAGGGATTCTGTGAACCTTCACTTTAGCAAGCGTTTGGCACAATCCCCCGTAGTCTCCTTATAGGCAAATTGTTGAGCTCTGCCCTGGATCAATGGACCATAAGGCAGGTGGAAGATTGGCTGGACCATCAGGCTGAAACGCTGTCATCAGTGGTACAAGTTCCAAGTGGCAGCCGGTTACTAGTGACATCCCTCAGTGATCAACATGTGGGGCAGGACTGTTTGACACCTTTATGAATGGCCTGCACAGTGGATGGAGCGCACTCTCAGCACCCTTGTGGACAATGCATAAGTGGGGGGAGGCCCTGGGCAACCTCATCTAGTTCCCTCTGCATTGACCAGGGCGGCTGGGACTAGGTGACGTCCAGAGGTCTCGTCCACCCTAAGTGCTGTGATTCAGTGAACCTTTCCCTGGAAAGCTCTGTAAAGAGAGAAGAGGCCGAGGAAGAAGAAAGAACAGAGAGGCAGAAGAAGAGAGCTGAAACATGACAGTTTAAATAAAGCAGTTCCTCCAAACAAAGTTTCTCCATTCCGAGTGTTGGTAGCAAATGCATTTTGATGAGTAATATGTGTGTGTGTGTGTATATATATATATATGTATACACTTGCATAGACAGGGTAATTCCTGTAGTGCATGAACATGGTGCTGCCAATTCATAAGAAAGAAAAATATATTTGGCAATGGTAAATACTGTGTTTTGAAGTTTTGGAAACGAGGATTTCTTGTCAATTGTTGCAGTGAGATATTTTTTGAGAAGATCTCAACTTAGGACTAGGAACTCCTTTTGGGGCTTGATTCATTTGACCACATAGAGAGGCTACTGCTGCCTGAGATGCCCTGGGGTAGCTGTGTTGCCATGTGGTGCTGGAAATTTTGGAGGCAGCTCCTGCAGGACCTTAGCTTGTTGTTAGGAAGAGTATCTATTTTTCATTGTCTTCAGTGTCTGCGGGATGAAGCCTGAGTTTAGTCTGAAAGAGGAAACATCAGGACTGACTGTCCTGAGGGTGACTATAAACTACTTGATGCCTTCTCTGCTCTTCAGTGATCCTTCCTCTGGTCCCACCTCAGTCTACCCTGAACTCCATTTTTCCCCTTCCGTAATAGATCAGGACTGTGGAGAAAGAGCTGAGGCCAGGGAAATGCCACGCTGGTAATCTGGGGAGCCCACTGAAAATGGAAATGTGTGCGTGAGACCTCACAGCACAGGCCTGGAAAAGCCCAGTCGCTGTGACCCTCCCGAGGTGCCAAGGATCCCAAGCCCTGAGCCACAGGGCTGGATACAGGCTCCTGTGCTCATGCCAGGGGCTCCTGACACACCTCGCAGAGTAAGATAAATTTCTGTGGGAGAGGTGGAGGAAGAAAGAAGAAATGAATCAAAAGGGGGAATTCAGGCCAGGATTCCCACCAGGAAACACCTCCAAATACAGGTGCATTTACCCCCTCTCTGGCAAGGCCGTTTCTTCCATGACCAGCAGCACAGGGGAGAAGGAGGGTCTTTTCCTGACACCCCTGGTGGGAAGTGGGATGGGGGGCAGCAGGATTTGAGAGACCCCTTCCAGCCAAGGGGGAGTTGCTGGGCACTCAAACAAAGATTTCAGCCTGGGACCTTGAAGTCCTGGGTGGCTGAAGACGATGAGATGCCTCCAACGTGTGGCTCACAAGGCACCTCAGTCACATCACAGCCACCACTGAAACGCCCCCAGAAGCAGATCCCGTAACATCTGGCCTGAACGAGACCTGCAGTATTTCCCTGCCTTTCTCTGGGCACCTCCAACTTTCTTGGTAGCTCCTCAGCACTGGGGAGCAGTCTCGGCTCCTGGAGTGGTGGGGAAGGCACCAGTGACTGCCAGCCCTGCCGCTACACTCAGAATTGTGTTGTGCTGAACTAAACCAAGTCCCCAGGGTGCTGCCTGCAGCCGGCTGGATGGGCACGGGTGGGAGCTGGCCCTTCCTGTTCCTCCCAAGCTTGTTGTTTGAGGAAGTGCTGGAAGAAGAGGCCTGGCGGGATCCTCATGGCACTGCACTGCCTGGCGCTGGGATAACTCCCTGCACACACTTCCAGGGCCAGGTGCTTGGGGACAAGCAGGCAGCAGTGCTTCTGGGAGTCCATCAGGACTGTGCCCTCTGGGTGGGCAAGGAGACCTCAGGCTCTTGTCACCCTGTTGGGGAGGAGCTGGCTGCTCAGAGGACTGAGGGGAGGAAGGACAGGTCCCACGGCTTGCAAGGTGAAGGTGCTGAGGTGTGCGTGGGGCCAGGGCCCTGCTACCTCGTAGGCCCTCTGCCAGCTCCTGGGAAGCCACTGCAGAAGCAAGCCAGTCCTGGAGAACAACCTTCCCCATGTTCCTGGGAGTGAATGAGTGAGTGAGAACATAACAGGCCAGGAGCAGGGACATGGCTGGGGGTTGTGCTTGTGAGGTCACTGCTGCCTGAGCACCTGATAGGCCAGCAACAGGCATATGAGTGGATTAGGTGCTTGTGAGATCCCTTCTGCCTCAGTACCTGATAGGCCAGCAGCAGGCACATGGCTTCGATTCTCCTTGTGAGGTCACTTATTTCTCTGGAGCTGACAAGCCACCAGGAGGCTCTTGGCTCATGTAGGTTCTTGTGATGTCACCTCAGTCTCTGGTGGTGATAGGCCTGAAACAGGTACATGGCTTGGATGTTGATTGTGAGGTCACTGCTGCCTGAGTACCTGATCTGCCCAAAGTGGGGACATGGCTCTGATGCTGATTGGGAGGTCACTTCCTTCTCTTTAGATGATATGCCATCAGCAGGCTCTTGGTTGCTGTCAGTTCATGCAAAGTCCCCTCTGTCTCTGCTGCTGATAGGCCAGAAGCAGCTTTATGGCTTCAGTGTAGGCTGTGAGGTCACTTCAGCCTGAGTCCCGGATAGGCCAGCAGCAGGAAGGGCATCAGCAAAGCAGCTGTGAGGTCACTTCAGCCTGAGCAGCTGAGCAGCAGCAAGAGGGCTGTGAAATGGCTGGTGAGGCCACTTCTGTCTCTGGAGACGACAGGCCAGAAATGCGCTGGCCTTGCAGGGCCGTTCCCTGCTGGGCTGGGGCTCTCCAGGGAGGCCTGAGCCGCCCCCAGGCTGCGCTGGGCAGGGGGGGCTTGTGCTGGGCTCCCGATGCCGTGGATCCAGCAGGGTGCCGGAGTCCACTGAATGGACTCATCACCGAGTTCATGCAAGCAGGGATTTGGTTGGCTTCTCTGGAGCTTTTTGGACACTGAAAGAAGGAGACTGCTGTTGCATTTAGAAAGAAACAATTATCAGCTGGTAGAAATGAACTGCGTACACAGCACAGAGCTACGAAACCACAGTTCCTGCAGTTGTGTGGGGAGTCTGTTGTTCTACACAAGTGTTCTGTCATGAAATATGTATATATAATAAATACACATATAGACACATATATGTGGATATATGCATATATGTATATACATTCTATATGTCATTTAGGTGTCTAGGAACTAAAGAAGGCATTCCTGATTCCTCTTTTTTTTTTTTTTTTTTTCTTTTGAGAATAGGTGTTTTCACCTATACTGGAGAAATACACTGAGCCACATCTGGATAGTCAGGAGAGCTTTGCAGAGACTTGTGCAGTCTCCTGTGCTGTGCGGTAGGAGGAAGACTTAAGAACATAGCGTGTTCCCATTAAATCACCAAACGCAGGAGAATGCATTTCTCATTCCAGGCAGGACAAGGTGCCACTGAAGAAGTCCCTGGCACTGGGCAGCCTGTGATTTGGCACCCTGTGGACATTGTTAGCCCAGTCCCTGTTCATATCACCTGGAGGCATGAGAAGAGGTTGAAGGCGAGGAAAGCTGGAAGGTTCTAAGAGTACAGAGACTAGAGCGGAGACCTTGGTGGGATGTGCCTCTCCATTTATGAAGCACGCTTGGCTGTACATCGGAAGGACTTGGCCTAAAGGCAGTGGTGGGATCCACTTGTTTGGGCACTGGTAGGAAACATGAGTTGCCCTGGGGCACTTGCCCAGCAACCACTTCAAAAGGGACAGGGTGTTCCTAGAGGTCCCATGGTGTATCTGCTAGAGACACGTGGTTGTGCTGGACTCCCCAGGCAACCGACATGACCCTGCAGGCTATTTCTGTGTCACTGAGTCAAGTGCCTGCACTGGATGACATCAACTATTTGCAATGTTGGGATCTGCATGTGTCTCAGCTTCCTAGTGAGTGGAGCTCTGGTAGCAGGGCGCATCTAGTATCATTGCAGGTGGCCAAGGCAGTTCCCTGCCTGGCCCCCACCTCATGCTCTAGAAGGATGTAGGTGTCACACTTGCTCCATCAGAGCAAGCAGACACTGGCACATGTCCTCCAGCACCTCTATCTCTTCCAATGTCACCAGGTGTTTGTGTGTGACCACCTGACTCTCACCCTCCATCTCCAGTGATTATAATGGGAGCATGGACCAAGAGCTTGCATGCAGACATCCATGCTGTGCTCGCTTCTGCCTGGGCAAGGGCAATCCCACCCACTTTGTGTTTTTTATGAAACTCACGAGAAGGTCTGAATCCCACACCAGCCCAGGGCCTTCTAAAGCATCCTGAGAAGCCCAAAATGACTCATCTGAATCAACACCTGAACCATGTGTCAATGAGCTCCCTTCTTGTCCCCATCTAGGTGTCCTGCCTAGTTAAGAGATGGGAATAGGAGCTTCCAGAGTGGGACAGTTCCACCTTTCTGAGATAGCCATCCTCTGATGAAATAAATTGCAGTGCTGGAGTTAGTCTCTATTCACTCTTTAGAAAAGGACAAGAGGTGATTATTTTAGACTACTTCAGGGAACATTTCCCAGGAGGAGGGAGCACAAGGGACAGAGAAATTCATGAGTTCAGCTGGGCCTCTGTACCTGAGTGGGGCCAGGAGCTGGGGATGGAGGGAGCTCATGGCAAGTGGGCAGCACTGCCCAGAGACAGCTGTGTGCAGGAGCAGCTCCTCTGCAAAGAGCAGCAGGGCTCTGGACACTGCCTGTTGTGGCTGGTATGAGAGGAGACAAGGCAGAGAGAAGTGCAAGGTAGTGTGGAGTGGGAGGAGAGAGGAGAGCTGCTTGTGGGAGAAATCTTCACAGCCCTTGACACGGTAAGTCTCTGGCTGCAGGGCAATGCTACTGAGGTTCCTGCAGGGGTCTTCTAAACCCAGCCGATTCAATTATTGGGTTTTTAAGGATCACTTTCCTGGCTTATCCTGTGCAGAGGAGGGGGAGATGCTTCAGAGCAGGATTCCTGCCACACCATCACAGGAACAGGGCGTGCAGCTCCATTCTCCCAGGGAAGGTGGCTGCAGGGGTGTGAAGTCAGGGAGCACACAGAGGTCTGTGCAGGGCTGTGATTCAGAGCAGTGTGCCTGCACGCGAGGGTGCTGTGTACCCAGCACAGTGAGTCTGCTGCCTGCGAGGGTCAGCCCTCAGCCTGCCTGGGGAGCTCCCCAAAGCAGTGTGGGGAGAAGCTCTGGATGAGAGGAGAGACCCCCCCCAGCAGGGCAGGTTCATTCTCCTGCTGGGAAGGTGCTGCGTGGCTCAGGGTCATGGTTGCTCACAGCTCCAGCTCACTCCCAGGACATTCCTAAGGGGACTTTTCAAGAGGAAGCTCAGGACAAGGGTTACTTGAAATGGAAGGAGCTTTCCTATTAGGGTATGTGCTTTCGGTTCCCTAATTTTGGCAGGAAGACATAAGGAAAGAGTTTTCTGGTTTGACAAAGAACTGGGACTCCTAAACTTTCCCTCTCTGAGATCAATAGGTCTGTGAAAAACCTCAGCAAGCCCCTTTATCTTCACCCGTCCTACAGACAGCATCAGCATCACCTTTATGGCATTATCAGGCTTTATGTGACCTGCTCCTTAGGACTTCTGAGCACAGCAATGCCCCTGACCAGTGCCCTGTGCCAGGAGGTTTCTGTAAGGTAAAACTGAGCACACAGAAGCAAAGTTGGCTCTTGGGACAGAGAAGGAGCTGCCGGCAGAGACAGCTCCAGGCAGCAGAGATGTGCAGGGAAGCCCAGAAGAGCCTCTGCCCTAAAAGGCATGGAGTCCCTCGCTTTAAGCCACCTCCTCTGTGGCCAGACCTCCGGCAGAGGAGAGGAGCATCTCTCCTGCCATAGGCCCATTTCATGCTGCCCAACAAAGGGGCTGAGAGTGACTGCCCCGCAATGTCTCCATCTGCGAGGCGGCATGCCCAGCTGGACAAGGTGAGGGCTTTCCTAAGTCCCCCTCTGTCTCTCTGTCCTTGCCTCCTTCAGCACCAGGATCATGATTTTACTCCTTGTTTCCCCTAATGTCCATGCTGCTCCTCTTCTTGTTCTCGGGCTTTCTGGGGTTGGGGGTTTTCAGCTGCAGTTCAGACATGGATGCTGCAAGCTGTGCAGCAGAGGGGTCTGCATGGGAATGAGATTGCCCCAGCCCCCTTTTAACCTGTGGAGCTCCAGAAAATGCAGTCTGTGGGGCTGCGAAATGAGCTGACTCTCCCTTAAGGAGAGCCCATCTCCAGTCCTAACAGTCCTTTGACCGTTTCCTTATAGTGTCCTGCCAAGCTGCCACCTGCCCTCTAGAAAGGCACTGCTGTCTCATAGCACCTCTGTGATATCTGAGAGACCCATGAGGAAAGTGCAGAAATGCTGCGAGTATGGAGATGGTGGTGGGAGGCTGTATGTGGGCATCTGCAAAGAGCCCTGTGTGTCCTTGGCTAGAAGGGGAGTGTGGAGAGCTCCCTCAGGTGCCCAGAGAAAGGGTGAGAAGTTTGGAGATGTGCACTTTGAACCTGGACTCGTGTGCTCTCAGCAAGGGCTGGTTTCTTTTTAGGGTAACATCATCCTCCAGCTCAAAGTGGTGGAAGCACAGGAGAGCTGGGAATGAGACTAATAGACAGACTAGCTGTCCTCACTCTGCACCAAGTGGCAGTGGATGCTTCCCTCTCAGGACTCACAGTAGAAATGCCAAGGATTTTTACTTTTAAAGAGCACTCCCCAAGGGTGACAGGGGCATCTCAAAAAAAATAGACAATATTTAAAACCTCCAAAATTCTGTTCCTCAGCCCTCATTCTTTAGAATTGGGAGTGAAGATGCTGAAAAGACCTTACACAAATGAGTGGATTTCATTTGACAGAAATTGTGAGTGTCAGAGCTGGTCACCTCCCTGTCCATGAACCCTCTTCAGGTACAGCAGGACTGACTCCTCCGGAGCCCATGGGCAGAGGTCCCTGCTTCTCATGACACACTCAGCCAGCGCAAAGCAGAGCTCAAGCAAGGGAACTAGGCAAAGGGCCTCCCAAAAAAGAAAGAAGCAATGTGGAATTTTTAATAAGAAATGGAATGTTTTATTAATGTATTTATTTTCCTTTCAAAGTCTTTCCTAACTTGTCCCTGTCTTTTTCTCCTTGGACAGTCCCCCATGTGCAGTGGAAGCCAATGTCCAATGGCAGCTCATTCAGCGAGTTCCTCCTCCTGCCGTTCGCAGACACACAGGAGCTGCAGCTCTTGCACTTCTTGCTCTTCCTGGGCATCTACCTGGCTGCCCTCCTGGGCAACGGCCTCATCATCACAGCTGTAGCCTGTGACCACCGCCTCCACACCCCCATGTACTTCTTCCTCCTCAACCTCTCCCTCCTTGACTTTGGAACCATCTCTACCACTGTCCCCAAATCCATGGCCAATTCTCTGTGGGACACCAGGGCCATTTCGTACTCAGGATGTGCTGCCCAGGTCTTTTTCTTCTTTTTCTTCATTTCAGCAGAATTTTATCTCCTCACCGTCATGGCCTATGACCGCTTTGTTGCCATCTGCAGACCCCTGCACTATGGGACCATCATGGGCAGCAGAGTTTGTGTCAAAATGGCAGCAGCTGTCTGGGCCAGTGGTTTTCTCTATTCTGTGCTGCACACTGGGAACACCTTTTCCATACCACTCTGCCAAGGCAACAGAGTGGACCAGTTCTTCTGTGAAGTCCCCCAGATCCTCAAGCTCTCCTGCTCAGACTCCTACCTCAGGGAAGTTGAGCTTCTTGTGGTTAGTCTTTGTTTATCTTTGGGGTGTTTCATTTTCATTGTGCTGTCCTACGTGCAGATCTTCACAGCTGTGCTGAGGATCCCCTCTGAGCAGGGACGACACAAAGCCTTTTCCACGTGCCTCCCTCACCTGGCTGTGGTCTCCCTGTTAATCAGCACTGCATTTTTTGCCTACCTGAAGCCCCCTTCCCTCTCCTCCCCAGCTTTGGATCTGGTGGTGGCTGTTCTGTACGCGGTGGTGCCTCCAGCAGTGAACCCCCTCATCTACAGCATGAGGAACAGGGAGCTCAAGGATGCACTGAAGAAACTCATTCAATGGATCCAAAGGCAGCACCAATAATCATCCCATGTGCATCCACTCATCATGCACAGTGCATTTGGCATCAAGGCTCTGTGTTATGCATTTATTTCTGTCTTACTTTTCTCTGATACATTCTTGTAATTAAAAAAAATTTTTGGTTCATGTTGCTTCTCAGGAATCTCTCATTTGAATCTGACCCAGAGGCCGTGCTGAATCAGGAAGCCAGGCTTCCCCCTTCATCAGCAGAGATGGGGGAACCTCAGAGCCTGCTAGTCTGAGCTCCCTCCGATGCCCCCATTGCAATGAGCAGGGTTTCCCTTTGCAGGGTCTCTTTCAGGACTGTCTCTTTCGACACCAAGGGAGCTCAGGGGCACAGAGTCAGGCTCAGATGAGTACAGGTGGGGTGAGACCATGGGTCCCGTGTCCATTAGGAGAGCTCAGCTCCCCTGGCCACAGTCAAGGTGTGATCTCACACCCCTCTCCTGTGAGGGTGGCAGCTGCCTGTCACCATGGGCTGGTCCCTTCCCTCTACAGAGCTCCAACACTCCAAGTGGAGTGGGAGTGAAGGGGAGGAGATTCTGGACAGAACATGTGGGAACAGACCCTCTGCTCCTCAGGACTCTTGCCCCACTGCCACAGCAGGCATTTCCTTGCTGCAGCCTTTGTGGGGGGGCTGCAGCTTTCTTGGAGACACGTCCACGAACAGCAGCAAGACTTTCTCTTCTCAAGGCCTTTCCAAGTCTGCCCTTTCTTCAGAAGATGGAGTCAAAAATACACCCAAACAAATTGCACCACAAAAGGGTCTACTGCTCTGCTTGTGAACTCCATGGGATCTGGGGGACAAGCTCAGAGTCTTCCTGTGATCTGTTAGGGACTGAGGGTTGGATCCAGGGTTCATCTCTCAGTGACCAGTGACAGTAGAGATGGTGAATGGTCTCTGAATTTTCTGCCTGGGGCTGTTCCACAGGTGACAGTGCTGATGTGAGATGCCCATCCTTCTGGAGGGGAATCTGGAGCTGCCAGGAGAGCTCAGGGGATCTCCAGGGACAGCATGTGCCTGGGGTGGGCAGTGAGTGGAGCCTCACAAAATGAGTGACAGTCCACGGTGGTGGAGTGACCAGAAGGTAGGGCACTAAATCCAGGTAGGCATGGGGAAACGAGGTCTCTGCAATCCCCAGAGAGGCAGTGGGGACCCAGGAGACCCAGGGAAGGGGCACGGGAGAGTGATTCCTGCACCCTCAGTGAAACACCACAGGCTGGAGCTAGTGCACACCCAAACACATCTCCTGCCATTGCAAATGCCCTGGGGTCACTCTGGGCACTGTCCATGAGCACAGAGATGTGTCAGCAGTATCAGTGGTGTTGATTCCTGTCTGGCTGGGTCTGCATGGCCAGAGCTGAGTCAGGAGTCACCCCGTGGCCTCATGACCACACAACCTAATCGGTCTGCAGAGTACCACCAACAGCCCAGGGCCCTGTGGGGAGCACAGGGCAGGGGTGCAGGAACGGCCAGGCCAGCATGGACACACTGACCTGGAGAAAGTCTTTCTGGGGAGCAGGGATGTCCCAGGAGAGAAGCAGGGCAGCATTCAGAGATAGGAAATGAGAACGAGAAGCAGGTTTCCCTGTGCACCAGCTGGGGGCAGGCAGACCTGTCTCCGAGGTAGCAGGAGCTGCCAGAGGGGCTGCATGGGCATGGCTCTCATGCTGTGCTGGGCAGTGGGGTGGGCATGGAGGGGTTGCAGGCAGACAGGGAGGGGGATGTGCTGGGCACAAGAGCAGGGCAGAGAGAGAGTGATGGGCCTCATTGTGGGGCCTCTCGCCCCTGCTGGGGGCCTTGGGCTGTGCCTGAGTTACACTGTGGACATGGCTGTGCCTGGTCCTGCACCTCTCGGGTCCTGACCTGTCCCTGTCCCCATCCTGGTGACCTGACTCCCCATCTCTACCTTGGAATAAAGTCAAGAAAGCCTTGGCAAGGGAAGCTGGCATCCAAGCAGATCCCAAAGAAGGCTGTAAATGCAGAAGGTGACCCTATATCCATAGCAGCAACTCTTGCCTGACAGGCAATTTAAAGGTGTCAGGAGAGCTTCAGATTTGGACCCTCTGTCCAGGGAACACTGCAAGCAGAGTCTTAGCTGCATGAAGAAGCAAAAGCAGTCACTTGGGGTCTGATTTGATGATGCCCAGTTATGACAACAGGTCTTTCTGTGTCACAGCTTGACTGTTTATGAATCATTTGTGACTGGGTTCCTGCTACAAAGAGGATGTTGTTGGGAGCAGCAAGAGCGCGGCTGCTCCACGTGGGAAGTGGAGCCAGGAGCTGAGGGTGCCGGGAAGGCAGGCAGGGCAGGGACCCACCGATGAGACGTGCCATCCCACAGTGCCTGGACGAGAAGAGCAGAGCAGATTTGGGGATGGTAACTGGGGTCAGGCACAGTTCAGCGATGGCCAGACGACTGGAGGTCTCCAACCAGCCCTGCTTTGTGTGGGAGCTTGGACTGGAGACCTCCAGAGGTCCTTTCCCACCAAAACTCCTCTGCAATTCCATGAATTCTTACTCCTCAGCCTCTGCTCTGGCACGGCTGGTAGGGGGATGAGTGTACCTAGGGCAGGGCAGAACAAGTCTGGCTGGGAGAGCATCATGAGGAAGATCCAATGGTCCATGGGTCAGCCCTGGCCTTTGGCAAAGCCTGTTGTGCACCCTGAGAGGCTCCATCTGCCTCTTCCAGCCTGCCCTGTGCTCCCCTCCCATCAGACAAAGTGGTGGCCACCATTGCCTGGGGACTCTCTTCCCCACGGGGAGGAGAAGAAGAGACTTCACCAGCCCCACACTGCCTTTTCCACCCTGGCCTTTGCCGCTGTGTGTGCCTGGGTCTGTCCACTTGCCTTCTCCACAGTCACAGCTGCCCAGAAGCCCATGAAAATCCCAGTGCTCCTACCCTCGAGTGGGCATCCACCCAGAACCTGGAGCCTGGCTGGCCACAAAGGCATCACCCGTCCAGTGCCCCGGCCGTGCAGCCAAGAGCAGGGGTCTTCGCCCCAATTTCTCCTGCTCCCAGCACTGCTGCTGCTGTGCCCATGTCAAACCCTCCTGCCGCCAGACTGCCCTGGGCCTGAGGCAGCTCCAGCTCCCTCCAGGGCTGCGCTGGAGGCTTTCAGGAGTGGGCTGAGGTGGGGCTGGCACCGCCACCTTGGGTTGGGAGAGGGCAGCTCCCCTCTGCCACGCTGGGGCTGGGGCTGGGGCTGGGCACAGCTTTTCCCTGGGGAGCTCCCTGAGGAGCCGCTCCAGGGGATCCTTCACCTCTGCCCTGGCAGCAGCACCCATGCTCAGGGTGCTGGGGTGGATGTGCACAGAGGGTGGAAGGAGCACGGGCTGCCCAGGGGGAACATCGAGACCTTGTCTGTGCACACAAGGATGGAGTGAGGAAAGCCAGAGCTTAGCAGAAGCTGGCACCAGAGACCTCAGACATGGAGAGGGCTGTGCTATTATTAAATGACTCTTAAATAATCCCCCAGAGTCTGGGGAGCACCTACGCAGCCCAGGCTGTGCCCCACGTGGGGGTCAGCAAACAGCCATGCTCCTGCATCTGCCAGGATCTGGTGCAGAAGAGAGGCCATGCAAGGCTGCCCTTTTCCCTTCCACTGGGATAGAGAAACCTGCAGGGGGACGCAGGTGGCCATGGACAACCCCACAGCTGGGGTGAGCAGTCAGCACAAGAAAAGGGTTATGTGAGGGGCTGGTCTGGGACGATGGCCTTGGGGCAGCTTCCCCAGTGTGTCCATGCAACACAGGGAACAACCTGGGATCTTCTCTCCTGCACCCTCCATGTCCTGGTGCCTTTCCCAGGAGACCTGCATTTGCCCTGCAAGCACACAGCTCTGTGCTCCCACACTGCCATTCACACAGAGTAGCTGCCTGATGGCATTTTTCTTCTCCTGGGCCCTTTCCAGACCAGACCAGACCATCCCTGGCTCTCCCCACCTCCCCTGCCCTCTCCCCAGACCACCCAGCAGAGCAGCCCACGCTGGCGGTGGCCCAGCAGCAGTGCCTGTCACAGGGGGCTTCAGAGCTCTGGGCACTCACTCCTCAGCCCCAGACCCTCTGAAGGGCACAGCAGGTCCTGGGGGCAGAGAGGGGTGTCAGCCTCCCCATCAGCACCAGGGCTGGGGGCCAGCAATGTCACAAGGAAAGGGAGGCTGCTCACTCCATGTCTCCACTGCTCTCGTGACCAGGAGATCCTTAACTTGGACTGCCAGCAGCCCCTCTGGGCAGCTCCTCTTCCCAGGACAGCACACAAGTCCTGGCCCCGGGGCTCCTCAGGCAGCTCCAGTGACAGGGCAGCCTGCCCTGAGCTGACACGCATAGAAACAGGTTTTCATTTATTCCCCCCCACAGAAGCAAACAACTGCGCCTTTGCTTTTCTCTAGGGATGTCCCTGCTCCCCAGAGAGCCTTTCCCCAGGTCAGTGTGTCCGTGTTGTCCTGGCCAGCTTTTCCTGCAGCCCTCCCCTGTGTTCCCGCAGGGCCCCAGGCTAGCGGTGCTGCTCTGCATGGTGAGCGGGCCATGAGACCCTGGGGTGACTCCACACTGGTCGTGATGGTCAGGACAGAGCCAGCTGGACCAGCATCACTGCACCTGACACCCCCCTCCCCAGGATCTGTGGCTGTGGAAGATGCTTGGAGCAATCACAGGGCATTTCACATAGCTCAGGATGTGTTCAGAGGTGTCATTAGACCCAGCACATTCCCTCTCCTGAGATTTGGTACGTTCCTCAGTTTGGCCCTTTACCTTTGGGTGACTCCACATGGTTTTCAGAGTCTCCACTCACTGCCCATCCCAGGCACACACCGCCCTGGAGATCCCCTCTGCTCTCCGGGTGGCTCCATATTTCCTTCCAGAAGGACGGGCATCTGTGAGCAACCTAGTGATATGTGAGACAGTCCCTGGCAGATACCACTTGACCACTCACACTCTCCAGGGCACTGGACACCCACTGGGCACCCTAACACATCACCCTATGAGCACATTGTCCTTAGTCCTTGGAAAACCCAGGCATGGCAACAGGGCCTTTTTGAGTGCAATTCCCTGAGTACATTCTTGGCTCCCGCTTGGGAGGAAAAGCCCAGTGTTTGTGGAGGGTCATGACAGGGTTAAGTTGGAGGAAAGTTGCACACCATGGGAAAAGGGAACAGGGGAAACTGTTGCTAGCTCGAACAAAGAAGAGTCTCAACAGGAGCAAGTATGCCCAAGGACACCGGTGCAGCTGGGAATGATACATCTTGAGAAAGTACAGATAAACCAGCAAAAGCCAGTGGGAACCAAGGCTAAGAACAAGTCAGCGTTTCTCCAACAAAGAAGCAAACAAGACATGATCGCTGCGTGCGTGATCAGTGTAATGACTGACTACCTGTGACATAATCTGCATAATGATTGGCTTAGCAAAGTATATCTGTGAGTTGCTGAAGTAGCTAACTTTTTAGTATAAATATGTGTCAGAATAAACAATAAATGTCTCAGGACGCAAATCCTCCTGAGTCCGTGCCATTCATCCGCCACAGCCCATGATGACAGACCCACCTGGTTCAGCATCAGCTGCCGTACAATGTAGTCAGACACACCTTCCCAGACAGCAACGGTCTCTGGAAAATAAGGGAAAGACACGTCATGCTCTGGGGGGGGGGCAGCTCACAGCTGTTCAGCACATGCCTAGCCAAGGAGATGACAAGTGCAAGCACATTCGAACTGCATCCCCCTCCCCAAACATACCCCATCCCTGACAGGGGCTCAGCAGCTGAGGTGGGCACTGCCTTGAGGCTACAACCTTTATCTGCCCCCAGGAGGGGTCTGCAGCTGAAATAGAGGCATTAGGACATGCAGATCCTGCCACGGGATGTCCACAATGTGTCCCTGAGCTCAAAGGCTTTGGGAAGGAATTACAGGCAGTGCTTGGGGTCCCAGACAGAAAACCCTGCTGAGCTGAGGAAGTCTAAGGATTCCTCTCCAGCACATGCGATTCCAGTAGCCTCTTCAGAGCCCAGCAGGAGCTGCAGGAGCCCTCAGCCTTCCTCAGACAGGTCTCCTTTCCTTCCAGAAGCAGCTCTCACAGGGTGAGCCCCCTCCCTAGGGACACTGGCAAGGGATTTTCACCCAGCGAGAGGACAGTGCTGTGCCCATGGCAGTCCGGGGGCTCAGGGCATCCCCCAGAATCTCCCCTGTGGGGCCAGTTTTCTCTATGGGATCCCCGTACACACAGCCTCTGCACAGCCACCGGAGCAGCTCCAGCTCCCTTCCCCACCAGGAGCTGGGGTGGGCGATCCCTACTGCGAGGCCAGCAGTGACCTCGGGGCAGGGAAGTCTGCCCAGGGTGCCCCAGGTCAGCAGGGGCAGCCTCAGGGCCAGTGACCAGAAGTCCTGGTGGCCACACTGGCACCTGAGCCAGAGGGGACCATCAGTCTGGACTCTGGCTGCAGCCCCCAGCCCCGGCCAGCCTCCCCCCGGCCCCAGGGTTTCCACAGCCATGTTCAGAGTTAATGGTCTCTGCGACAGCTCCCGGGAAGGAGATCCTGAAGGCCTTACCATGGGTGGGGAGCATTGGCACCACCTGCCCACACCGCGTCCCATGGTCAGCGTCCCAGAGCTCCATCTTTGTCCTCCTCGCCCTGGGTCACCCCGCAGCAAGAGGTGATGAGGAAACAGCTCCTCTCCTCCTCCTCCTCCTCCTCCACACATCACCGCAGTCCTGCGCAGCCCCTCGCCAGCTCCCGCTTGGGGTCGGCGGCTCCTTGCAGCAGAGTGGTGCCAAGAGCAGCCCCAGCGCCTGGGCTCCCCCGGCCTCGCCGCAACATGTGGGGAGAGGCCAGGACCATGCGGGAGAGGGCAGCTGTCGCCGTGACACGGGATGTCCCCTGTGACCACAGCCCATGTCACAGAGGGGGCACAGCCCCCCTCGCCCCCGGGGCCCCAGCCAGGGCTGTCCCTGCAGTGGGCAGGGGCTGCACGGGGTGGTCGGGGGCTGCCCCTGCCCCCACACAGGCCAGGCCGCAGGGAGAACCCCGCCGGGGGTCCCAGCCGGGCTGGGCACTGCGGCTGCGTTCACCCGGCCACGGCCCCCGTGCGGGAAACCTGGCTGCGAGGGAGGGCAGCGGGCACTGCACCGCGCTCACCCCACGGCAACACGGTGCAGGTGGCTGCTGCCACCGGGGAGGAAGCGCTGGCAACTGACCACACCAAAACGCCCAGCAATGACTTGGCAGTGACCAAAACCTTCTTCTGGGCGCTTGAACCAGCGGGTCCTTCCCTTGCCAATGAGCTTCTCCAGAAAACTTGCAGGGAACTGCTGTCCAGCACCGTTAACCTGCAGACGTGTTTGAGACCTAGTGACTGCGGCACCTCAGGGCCTGGGGTGGACGGGGACTGAACAGGGGAAGAGGCAGCGCCAGCAGAGCTGCAGGCACCAGCTCACTAAACACACGGGGATCACAGACCGCTCTACCTGCACTGCTCTCACACCTGCACCAGCTATTGGCCTCCTCACACCAGCCCACAAACACTTAAACCAGCAGAACTGGAGGAGCGTGGGGACCCTCATGCCAGATGTGGGGCTGACCCTCGCAGAGGCAGGCAGCAGCTGCAGGCACTTGGCAGCAGGTTAAACGCAAGCTCTGAAGATTTCACAAAGATGCTGCAGGAACCATCTCCAAGAAACAAGAGACACTCAGAGGTGTTGCGCAGACCTCTGCTTTGAACACACTCAGATCTAAGGTAGAAATGTCTAAGGGGGTGAGGAAATAAAAGATGGAAAAGCAACTCATACACCCACTTAAATAACTTACTGCCAAAGCAGTGTTCAGCAACTAGGTCTGCAAAAACTTCTCAGCCGCACACTTCCCCGCTCAGCAGAAGGCAAGAGGCAAAGTATTAGATCAGCTAAGGCAAAGAGGAAGTCTTGGGAAAACTTCTACTTCAGGAACAGAGAGCAAAAGCACTTTCTAAGGGTTTTTTCTATGTCCTTTCAAAAAGAATAGGAGACACTGGAAGGGTACTTCGGTCTTTTTTCAAAAAAATCATTCCTTTGCCACTGTTATGCTCCCAAACCCAGCTGGTGCTGTCACTGGCCTGACAGGAGAAGGGGCAGCAGCTCCCAGCACTGCGGCTCCAGGCTCCGGGCGGCCCCGCGCCAAGAGACGCTGCCCCGCGCGGCACCAGCCGCCTCTCGCCCCCTCCCTCCCCGCAGGGCCCGGACAGCCCCGGCCCCGCCCCCGCCCCTCAGTTGCCCTGCTCTGCGCCAGTGCGCATGCTCCACGGGAGGAGGCGGCACTTCCGGCCCTGTGAGGGGGCGGGGCCTGTGTGTCCATGGCCACCGCCCCTGGTGCCGCCGGCCCCGCCCCTGCTGGGCCCTGCCGCGGCGCTGTTCTCGAGGCCGCGGAGAAGCAGCTGCGGCAGCGGCGGGTGTTGGCGGCTGCTGCGCAGGGAGCCCGGAGCAACGCTGCGGCCCGGCATGTGCTCGTGTGGCTGGAGCCTGCGGCGGCTGCTGCCGGCTGGGGCCGGGGCCGGGGAGCGAGGGGGAGCGGCGCCGGGGGCGGGGAGCGAGGGGGAGCGGCGCCGGGCTGGCCCTGGGCTGCGGGAGTTGTGCTGCAGGGGAGCGTCGGCAGGGAAACGCTGCTGCCGGGGTGCTGTTGCCACAGGGCCCCGCTCTGCCCCGGGGCCTGGGCGAGTCTCCACAAGAGGATGCACGTGCACGTGACGGGAGCCCCGGGAGGCTGCGGCCTTTTTTTCAGGAGTAGATGAACAACCCAGGGCCCATCGCAGCCTTTGGCATTATCTGCCATGAGCGGGTGGCCCTGAAATTTTGTCTCCATCAGCAGCCCAAGAAAGGGGCCGGAGGGGGGATCCCAGAGTGTCCCTCTGCCGGGAGAGCATAGAGAAGCGCTGGAGGCCGGCCCAGAGGAGCCACCTGACCATAGAGATGGGCTGTCCCGTCCAGACGACCATAGAGATGGGAAGTGCTTTGCAGACTGTCCCTCACCATGGAGACTTTCGAGCCGGTGCGGGCAGAACCAACCCCAGAAAGTCTCCAAGACGCGTGACCCTCCTGAACTCCCCTTCTCACCGCGCTTTCCTTTCCATCCCTTCTTCATCCCACGCTACTTCCAGTGCTACCTCCAGGAGAGAAACGTGACTTGTCCCAGTTTCCTGCACATGTTACGTAGCACAGCAAATACAGCCCTTCCCTGTTTCTGGGGTTCGACCACAGGTGTGAAACACTGGTGCTGGCTGACATTCAAGATCTTTTCACGATACAAAAAGCATTCCCGGCTTTTACATTTGTGATGCTTTTCCATGTAGACTGGGCACCTCTCTCACAAAATCCTGGACAAACCATTTAAAGACTAACAGCCAGGGCCTTGTGCTGCCCCAGATCTACACATCAGCTTGCAGCTAGGGCACCTTCTTCTTGTGCCCATGTTATCTGCAGTCTCGTAGCAGGCAGAAATGGCAATAATGCAGCTATGGAGATGTTTGTGCAATGCCTGACAAAGCTCAAAAATGTTTCTCGACCCAAATACCTTCCTGCCATCCTTAACATGAGAGTAATGTTTGTTGTGTAAAAGGAGGAAATAGGTCTTGAGATATTTGAGATCATTATTTGGCTTAAATATCCCCCAGCTTTTTTTTACCCTTGGACATGATGAAGATGTGTTTAGTAATGTGTATCAGATCCTCAGACAATGGAGTTTTGCTCAGCACAACTGTCCTGTTCATGGACCACCAACAAAACAGTGGTCATTGCCCCTGCTATTTAGATTGAATAAATAGTGCTATTTTCTGTGGATGGTTTAGAAATGGAGGGTAGATCATATGGCACTGCCTGTCCAACCCCAGCCACTTTTATGATAAAGGTTGGCAGATGGAAAGTCTGATCAGAAAACAAAACAAAACAAAACAAAACTGCCTTTGACTCTAGGGGATCACTGACCCAAACACTTATAAACTCTCTGTATTTGTATTGCTTAAATCAATAGTGGGGAACTAGAAAGATGTGTGCCAAAGCTGGTCCTTTACGCTGCAACCCCAAAGCCTAAGCCTCCGTGCCCTTTGGGAACAACAAGGTGATGGAGAAGCGGGACCTCAACATCAAGACCAAGTGGCTGCAGCACCTCCAGGACCTGTGCTGTTAAAGGACACTGGATCCAGTGGATTTTTGAATAAAGGGATTCCTCCTTCCTGGTCCGCTGGAAGGGAGACTGCTGTGGTTCCCTGTTCCCTGGTCCTGCCAGCAGCGAGACGGGGCATGTACTTCCAAGAGGCATACACATACTCTGTACGGACATGGTCGACCACCAAAAAATCACCTCCAGCAGGGGCACAGTACCTTTACAGGCACCACAGAGACATGAGCAGCACTCATAAACATGAACGATACAAACGGCCTGGTCCTGTTCTTGCTCAGCAGCTAATCAGACTCAGAGCTTGCAGGAGACCTCACACGCACCCTCGCACGGGTGTCTCTGGAGCTGGCTGCCTTGATGTCTGCAAGCCTTCCACACATGCACTCACGCAGAACAGTGAGCACACTCACCCAGAAAAGAGCTAGGAAAAGGATTTAATACAATGATAGGCTACACTGCAGAGAGCAGGTACACAGCCTGGCCAGACAAGTGTCCTTGCCAGCAGCTTGCTTGCACGACTGGCCCCTTTTATTCCCTCTGCCTCCATTTTCCCATGCTGCTTCTTCCATGATCCAGCTTGATCCCTCCCTTTCTCCAGCTTTATCCCCTTTGAAATAAACAGCCCATCTCCAAGTATTTTTCTTTCATTGGTGCCAGTTTTACTGCCTATGTACTCAAGTTTAATATTTCTGGTACTGTTAGCTAGGCAACCTCTGGCTCATACGGTGCTTCTGATATCATTACCTCGGTACCGCTGGTGCTGCAAGAGTCTACTCCCCGAAGGTTCCCCAATACATGAGTTATGTGTGACGCTTGTCCTTTTCTCATATAACTCTCCCTTAACCACCGCTGAAATCCAGCCATCGCTCACTGTGCTGTCTGTAACTTGGCAGGGTCTCATTCTGTTCCCTGCAGTGTCCAATGATTTCTCATAGCCACTAGTTTCTCACGCCCTGTTCAGTTATCTCAACTCTGAGGCAGAGCCTAGTCGTCTGCCTGCATACGTTAACCCTGTGTTGCTGGTGGAGCTGTGGGTCTGGATGGGAAGACCCAGGGCCACCACATCCTTCACTGTGGTGCACAAGGACCCAGCCCAGAGCAAGATGACTGAGCTGCCCAAGAGCGCCCAGGTGCTCTGCTGAGCTGAGCTTTGGTCACCCAAAACGCCATAGCTTCCTTGGGGTCCCACATGAGGAGTCAGGCTGCAGAGATGAACTGGACCCAGTTTTCCTAAAAAGAGTTCACCCTTATAGAATTCCCTTTGGAAATGGGACGCTCAAGCACAAAATTTAAAGAAGCTGTTAACAGTAATTCTGCTCCTCAGAAGCCCTAACAAAATGAAATGCTGATTAGAAACAACTGCAAAGGAGTAAAGCAATGGCAATGCTTTCCCTTCCCCTGTGCTTTGTTTTTCCCTGTGGACTGCAAAATAAAAGGAGAAAAGGGATCTCTGTGTGCTGATTATTTTTCTAACAGATGTTTCCTTTTATCAATTGAACATGCTTCTGCCCATCCCTTTGGCATGTAAAGATATGGATGGAGACAGAAGTGTAAAATAAGGGGGGAATATATAATTTCATTGATGGACAAGAAGAAAAAAGTGTGATAGAAGCATACATAGTTTATTTGAAATAATTCTCAAACATGAAATACTCCTTCAACAAAGAAAAAGAAGGTAGAAAATGCCTAATTATCCAAGAAGAAATACATTCTTTTTTTTTTTTTCCCTTCAGGAGAATGCATCCTGGAGTCACCAGTGGAGATAAAGCAGGGCTTTTAATAGTGGACAAACTGACAGTATGTTATGAAAATATGCATTTTTAAGAAATCTCCCTCCAAAGTGAATAATAAAACTATCATCTGCATGCTATCATTGACAAATCAGTGAGGCTGTCTTCATCACACTAATGAAACTGAGAAGTGTTTTATGGATTTGAATCCAATGAATTTGAGCCCATTGTAGTGTCTGAGCTTAATTTTCATGTTTAGCATCTTCTGTTATTCAGTGAGAGAAGACATTTTGCGCTTTCCTCAACACCCCTTGGACATTGTCCCCAGAGTTTTCAGCTAAATTTCCTGAGATGACTTATGAAAACTTCCTTGTGTCAGCATACACTGGCAGTCTAAGTCTCAGTCCCAGCAAAGTTTGTTTGTGTGTGTGTGTGTGTGTGTGTGTGTGTGTGTTCAACATTTTATTAATATTTTTTAGATGTTGTTTATAATAACCCCCTGTAACCAAGACACACAATTCACATTCCTTCCTTTCACTACTACAATCCAATGAGAAAATAAATCTCCTGAGGCACCTGTATTTAATAGCTATATATATGTGTGTGTGATACAACACTGACATATAATTAGAATTGCTGTCATGAAAAGCATCATGACCGGGGGAAAAGCCAAACCTTTGGACGGCCAAGGGCTTCCTCCAGGGCCAGCTTCACAGTCTTGTTTCTGAGACTGTAGATGAAGGGGTTTAAGAATGGGTACAGGACAGTGTTCAGCAAAGCTACAACTGTGTTGGTCTCCAAGGAAACCCCTTCTGAGGGCCGTGCATAGAGAACAATGCAGCTTCCATAGACAATGGCTAAGGCAGTGAGATGGGAAGAACATGTAGCAAAAGCTTTCCTCCTCCCAGATGCTGATGGCATGTGCAGAATACAGTGGAAGATGCACATGGAGGACACCATGATTAAACATAAGGAACCCAGCACTACAAATGATATGAAAATGGGGTCTGCTTTCCAAAGCAGGGTGGTGTCAGAGCAGTACATTTTGAATAAGGGGGAGCTGTCACAAAAAAAATGCTGGATCTTGTTGGGGCCACAGAAAGTCAGCTTTGAGAACAGAACCAGGTGGTAACTCGAGAGTGTGAAGCCTAGGACCCACGCAGCAACAACCAGGTGGGTGCAGAGCTGCTGCTTCATGATGGCAGCATAATGCAAAGGTTGGCAGATGGCAA
Organism: Apteryx mantelli; assembly: GCF_036417845.1. Lineage (NCBI taxonomy): Eukaryota > Metazoa > Chordata > Aves > Apterygiformes > Apterygidae > Apteryx > Apteryx mantelli. Next base: position 21,327,668 of record NC_089988.1, read on the forward strand.
CATAGCGGTCAAAGGACATGACAACAAGGAGAGCGAACTCTGTAAAACCGAGGGCAACATAGAAATAGGACTGGGCAAAGCAGCTCTTTAATGAGATTGTTCTCCTTCCAGAGCTCAGAATCACCAACAGTTTGATGGTTGTGGAGGATGTGAACCAGATTTCCAGGAATGCCAGATTGCTGATGAAAAAGTACATGGGGGTTTGCAGGCGGTGATCCACACACATGAGGAAAATGATCATTGTGTTCCCTGTCAGTGTTGTCAGATACATGAGTAAAAGGATCAGGGAGAGAAACAGCTGTAGCCTTTGATCAAGCCCTGAGAAACCCTCCAGGGTGAACTCAGCAACCGCAGTTTCATTTCCTGCTCCCATGCCCAATTTCAGTACATCCTGCTGAGACAGGAGCATGAAGAAGCAAGTGTGAGAATTTCACAGTCTCAACGGGAGGGTAGATCCTTCCTTCTTTGCTCCCTTGCTTGCTTCCTATGTAACACAGACAGAAATATTCCTCTCAGCCATTCATCACACCCAGATTTCTCTGCTTCACATTTTACTGAGAGTCCTCAGAGATTTTACTGTCTTCTTTCTACCTTTTCCAGACACTCACAAAGGATTCTTTCTCACGAGCACAGTATTGTAAAGAGGTTGTGAACTAGTTCATGCCATGCCTGGGAAATTCCCTGTTCACTTGGACCTATTGCAAACATCCATCACATCTGTGTTTCAAAAGCCAAACTAACCTCCCAGCAAAAATACTTACTAGTATCTGCAGATGCCAGTCCATCCATGTAGATAAGCATGTTGAAAGTTATTCCTTCTACTTTTCAGTACTTGCCTTTTTTGACTTGGAATGTCTGTGAGGCTGTTGCTTTCAAAACAAGCCAGTACTGAGCATGTCTTCTGTAATCCCCTGCTTTCTTCCACAGCTTCTTCCTCTCTGTTTCTCCAGAAACATTGAGGAAACATTGGTATTAAATGTCCTGACCTAAATGCCTTGCTTTCCCTTTAGGGGAAGGGGGAAATCTTCTCATCTTAAAGAACTTAAAGGCTGTCCTTTTGATTATTTGAAATAGGAAGGGTCTGGAACAACAACAACAAAAAAAATACTAAGCCGGGTTATATTTTAGACATTGGGCACTTTGGTTTGAGCAAGTTAGCTTCCTCCCATCTTGTCAGTGCAGAGAGAGAGAAGAGTGTCTGGAAGAGACTGGTAACACTTCTTTCGCCTGTCAATTATGGTCTGGGAGGATCCCGTCTCTAGAGCTCTCTTGACTATACAGGGAGCCAAGGAAAAATGAGTACAGACACCAGCTGCTCACAGACACCTCTAATGAAGTCAATGAAATCACTATTTCTGTCTCCACCCTCTTAATTAATTTAGTAGCTAATTTCTTTTTCAAACCAAAGAACATGTCCAACAGAAGGAAGCCCAAGAAAAACATAGGCAATAAATACTGACATTTTCCCTCCACCTTTGCATTTGGTTTTAGACATATAAAGGAAAGGAGCAGATGATTCCACAAATAGGATGCTTCAATAGTGCAAGGGCAGGAGGAGGGGATGATGGGTTTCAAGCAGTGAAACAGAGGTTCTCCACAGACTGTGTTCTTAGTCTGCTGGCTGTCAGCTAAAATCATGCTTCTCCTGAATGTACTTTCTTAGAGGAACCTGCAAAGCTGCTGAGAGCTTACAGCAAAGCAGCTTCTCTGCTCACCATGGGGGTAACCCTCTTGAACCCTTTTATCAGGTTTTGGTTGGTTCAAAGGATTTGCTGTATTCAGGCCCCACGTAGCCAAAAATGGAGATACCCTATGCGATAGTGACTATGGCAGTGTGAGATATGCAGGTGAAGAAGGCTTCTTATGGCTTTCCTAGAGGGTATTCTCAGGATCTAGTGCAGGCATAAGACACAGGGGTCAGTGTGAAGGAGCTCAGCAACATAGCGGAGAAGGGAACAAAGGTCATGTTTGAAGGTAGCTGGTGCCCATGCAGGTTGCTCTCATCAAAGGGATGAGACCACAGAAGAAAGAGTCTCTTTACTGGGGACAGAGGGTACCTTGGTATATCAGATGGTGGAGCTAAGCAAGAATAGAGATGCCATCACCCAATGGATAAAGATGAGCGTGGAGCCCAACCAGGGCTTCATACAGATGGTACAGTGTGACAGGTTGCAAATGGCCCCACAGCAATTGAAAGACATCACAACAAGCAGGTTGAAATCAGCTGTGCCCAGGAAGATGAAAAGGAAGGTCTGGAACCGGCAAGCAGCTGTGGGATGGTCTTAATCTCCAAGATGAGGCTGACAAACCTTTTAGGGGCAAAGGGAACCAAATATCTAAGAAGGAGAAGCTGCTGGGGAAGAGATACGCTGGTGTGGAACTGATTGAGCCAAATGATGGCTATCATGACCATATTCCCCATGGCAGTGAGCAGATAAATCACCCACGGCAGTGTGAAGAAGAGGATTTGCATTTGAGGAGTGACTGAAAAGGCCTTCAGGAAGAATTTGCTTGCTATGGTACGGTTGGGAGGATCCATTTCAGAACCCAGTCAGTTGAAGGTGTGACAAGGGTAACTAATGTCATGCATAGTGAAATTCGTCTTGCTGCCTTCATCAACTTTCCCTTCCCTTTTCCTAGTCCTACTTTTCTTTCTTGAGGTGGGAGACCAGAACTGCACAAGGGATTCTCATTTTCTCTTTGTTTATATCCAATGCCGTGAAATAAATGTTAATTCATCCCACCTGTCTTTAGACACAGGAAACAACTCTCCTGCCTCACTTGCTTGTAGAGGTAGGCCAGAGTGCTAGCTAAAAGCCAGTACTTGTGGCAAAAGCTTTGGAAATCAAGTTCCAGGTATGAAATTCAGGTTTCTCTTACAGTCATAATTGTGGTGTGGGTGGGTAACAGGCTATCAGGCCTGTGCCTGTGTGTGCACTCAGAGCACTCAAGTCATTAATCCCCTGGGTGGTCCAGGAACTCCCTCATCTAGTAATCCACACAGGTGAGCTGATGGGCAAGTTTGAGACAGGGGATGGATTTGAAACTAGGAGACTGACTGAATTCCTAACACCTTCCAAATTAGGTGTTGGACTGACTGGTGCAGAACCTCTCCAAGTGGGTATTTCAGACAGTTCTAGAGATTTCCAGAGGCAGATCCTCCTGCGTCTGGACCAATTCCTGTGCTTAAATGTGGTGAGTACCATCACAGGTGGAGTATCTGGCTGTTTCAGAATCTCTGCAGCGGTTCCTGCTGCAGAACTGATTAAATTGTAAATACTTAAGACCCTTGGAAAATTGACAGTAGAAACTGCTACTGCAAATGAAGAAGCGGCCATGTAGGACAGTCTTTTATGCATTCTTAGGAGAGTTAGGAGATGCTTTGGTATGTAGTTTGAGGTAATCAGTAGCAATGGCTCATGCATATGCTGGAGAGGTCACACAGGACCACAAGCCAGCTGGATTATACAAATTCCCCAAAAGAACAGTTTGGGGAGTTGCATCTGATCCAGTGGAAGCCACTATTGGAAGGACCCTGGCAAAGGAGGCTGCCACCGCTACCTGGACAGTAACCAGCCATCCTGCTCAAGAAATTTGATGCCCCTTGTGAGTGTTACCTCTGAAATGCCAATAGAGGGGCGTCTGTGATTCTTTTGCATTCGGGGGTTATTTGCACTGAACTCCGAGAGATCATCATTTGTCAAGTATGAGAATTTATTAGAGATAAGAGGTTATAACAAAAAAAGCTAGAAATATAACAGAACTGAAAAAATATATATACATATCAGAGCTCTACAGTTAATCACAGATGCAAAATACAGCGACCGCTCTTGCCCTTTATTGGCCACCCTTCCGGTACAGTTTTGCCCGGATTCTCCTCATCATGCCGTTGACATCCACAAGCCAGCTGACGGTCGGTCAGAGTCCACACCAACTTCTGTGGCTAACTCTTTTCTATAGCGAGTCCAAACAATGCCAGCGCACAGTTACACAAAGGCTGTATGGCCTCAGTCAATAACAGCATGCACATCAACAGGTAACCTAGTGCTCAGCCCACAGCACTGCTCAGTTGGCAACAGCACCCATGAACAGGTCGTTCTGTGGGGAATGGTTCCACAGCACCTAGATGTTTATGGGGTGAGTCTGCGGTGTCACTTCTCCTCTGTCTGGCCTTGTCAGTCATGGGGTTGGTAGAGGGTGTGCCCCCAGGCTGCAGCAACCCCACAGTGTGGTGGCTCCAGCCGTGATGCACCCAGGGTTCCTTAACTCCTGGGATCACCCCAGAGCAAACCCCTCTTCTGTGGGCTGCACCATCCGGACTCCCACGCTTGCCTGTGTGGCGCCTGTCACTCCACTCCTTGACACCGCCAGACACACGCATTTATTTCAGAAGTCAGCTAATTCCCCTTGGTGTGCAGTGGGTGGCTTTTTGGTAAGCACAGTGTACTGGGGAAATGCACGCTGCTATTAATAGACACCAAAAGCAAAGCATGCCCATTTGTAGTAACACGTAAACAACTGTTAAAATTAACAGTCTTAATCCTAATAGCAACACGATTCGTTTGGCCTATTGACCCAAATTCAGTGAATCTGAGTATTGTTCCAGTTCAATATGTTAACACAGAAATCTTATTTCCTTTAATTGCAAGCATTTCTTTCCTGATCCAAAAGATCCGTTTGTTCCCCAAGCTGGAAGAGTTCCCTTTAAAGAAGCTTCAACTAGAGTTGGACACTTTTTTATTATTATTATTTTTCCATATTTCCCTGTCTTCTCTATAGTAAACAGACAACTTTAACTTCAGATCAACAGCTGTTTCACTTATGCTTAGATTTTACCATCTTTTTCTCTTTCTTTTCTTTCCTTTCATCAAGGGAAGGTGTTAGCACCTTACTTGAGATCATGAATTTTTACAAACACTAAAATACAGCTGTTAAGTTTGGTTATCAGCCTGGTATGAGTATCCTCTCATTTTTAGGTATGCCATCTTCCTTTGATGTTACTTCTCTTCTGGCTCCTAGATTCATTCTATTATTTAGATACTTTAAAAAACCCCGCATTACTTGCCTGACAATTCTATCACTCTTTCTGGCTGCTTCTTTTCAAGTTGTTGCTCTTCAGAGGGTCACTCTGTAAAACCCCAACAAAAAGAAAAGCCTACCAAAGCCATTAGGTTGTTATAGTTTGGTTTTAGCTGTAACTGCTGAAGCTATTTCTTTTAAGGTTACTCGGTTACATGCATCTATTATTCAAATTTGAACAGTTTTTTTTTTTTCATTGATTTTTCTTTATGCTCAGAAACTTTTACTACAGCTTGGGGCATTTTCCAGCCCCTGCTGGTTTCTGGTGTACTTAAAGATGCCGGCTTTCCGCATTCGAGGTCTTTTCTTGTTTCCTAACTCTGCCCCTGGGGCTCTTCTCTGCAGAGCCCGATCTCCACCCTGAGTCCTCCTGTGCCTCAGTGCCAGGCAGAGCAGTTATACTGGCCAGGGGGGGCAGAGCGTTTCTCACGTTCTTGTGAGAAACAAGCTGCCCAAGCCCGGTCCTGCTTTCCACCCAAAGCCTCCCCTGCTTCGCTCCCTCTCCTCTTCCACCTCTCTCTTTCACGTCTGTTTTTCTTCCACATGGTGGACTCCGATTGGCTGACAGAGCCTTCAGTGAAATCCAGACCCGCCCCCCTCCTCCTGCCAGCCAATAGGCAGGTCGCAAATCAGCAGCTGCCTATGGGAATGAGCTAGGGGAGGAGTCACAATGTTGCAGCGTCCAGATGGAGTGTTGTAAAGGTGAGGCTACAAACTGTCCATTTAATCGGGGAATGGGGGAACAGAAGAGAGAGCCACACAGCTCCTGGGGGTCCCGGGCGATGCTGGGGGCCGTGCTGCTCTTGGGGATCCCAGACCAGGCTGTGTTTCTGTACAAAAGTCTGGAAAAGTCTTGAAGCAAGCCTCTAGAGAAGAGGGAGTTTCCTGGATGCTTAGAGAAACTCATGCAGGACCCAGGGATGTTGAGGGAAACCCATCCCACCCACCCCCAAACCCACTGCTCTCCCTGGAGACCTTCCTGCATCCTCGGGCTGGGAGCAGGAGGGGGTCTGTGGGCACGGCCACATCCCAGACTAGCCTCCTTCAGGCCTTCAGCTTCACAGCGTGTCACAGCTTCAAATGAGCTCTCTAGAGCAGCACTTCCCATGCCCCTGGTGTGTAGAGAAGACTTTGGGTAGTCAAGCAGAAGACAAGGGAGAGAAAGAGCAGAGACATCAGAGTGCAGAGCTGGGGCTCCCAGCATCACAGAGGGGGTGCCACAGGCTCAAGAAGCAACCCAAAGAAGTAAAGGAGTCCTTCCTTTTGCAGTGACTTGGAAAGCCACATCTCTCACAGTATTCAAGGGGGACGGAGTCTCTCTTCTGCAAGATTTGCCCCTGGACTAGGCAGAGACTAGCAAGAGCAGGAAGGCTGGTTGCAGGGATGCTCTCAAGCTTCAGCAGCTGCAGAGCTGGGAGCTGGTCATCTCACACACTTGGGAGTGAGTCAAAATGCACGTCCTGAGGCATCGCACTGCCTCATAGGCTCTGCACCGGAGCCTGGACAGCAGCACTGCAGTGTGTGAGCGTGTCCTCAGAAGCCCAGAGTCATAAAATGTGGGAGATCCAGGATGTCAGGGCTGTACAGACCCCGGGAGAGCAATGGTGCCTGCGGGGAGGAGGAGGGCAGGGGGCTGAGGAGCGTACCCAGGGGAGAATTCTCGCACAGCCCCAAGGTGACACTGAAAAGCACAAGGACCAAATGAGGCCCAGGGATGAGAAATGGCTTTTCTCAGGCTCAGCCAGAAGGAAAGATGGGCAAACTTCATGGGAAATGGGAAAACTTCCCCACATTTGCTACCTGGCCTCGCCCATGGCTTTGGAGCCTGGCAGGCTCCAGGGTCCTGGATAAGGGCCTCTGGATGATGTGTGTTAAGGCTATGTTTGCTCTTCTCTGGCATAGCATCTCTAGCTCAAGCACTGCCCACTGAGAAACCTTGCCGAGCACTTCTAAAAGCAAAGAGCCTGCCCTGGTGCCTAAAGGAGGAAAGCTACGTCCTGTCCCACATTGTCCTACATCCTGCTTCCACAAAAAGAGTGGCCCACAACAGAAACCAGTTTTGAGGCTCACCAAAGCATTTCTCAGCCTGTGGCCATGCTTTGTGCTGGTTCATCCCACATGCCTTGGATCCTGTAAAAATGCCAACCCCCAAACCCCAGATTCCTGCACAGGTCTGCCCAGTGCAGTGACCTGTCAGTGCAGGGGCGCAGAAGTGACATCTCCAGTGCCCCGTTTGAGATATTTCACAGTCTTTGACACTGTCTGGAGACATTCCTGAAGGATTTATCAGAAAATTATGGAAAATAACTGCACTGAAGGCAGGTGGCTGCTTTCCAGCACATGAGGGGAAATCTCTCTGCTCTCTCCCTGCCTGTGCCATCTCCATGGCAGTGACCTACTGAGCCCCCAGATGACACGAGCTGAGGTCCCAATGGGACGTGCCACATCACAGGGAGGTCTCCCCGGTGTCGTGGGTGGGGACCCTCACTTCCCTGTGAGGCCCAGGCACTCCTGGGCACTGCTCACACCCTCCCCACGGCTGCCCTTCATAGTGGCTCCACGGCAAGGAGAGGGGACAGGAGGCAGTGGGGCCACGTTGAGGCCCCTCACCAACAGGCAGAGGAGCAGGGGCATGTTGGAAAGGAGTTTTGGGTAATGAGATGGGAAGAGCGTCCTGTTTCTCTGGCTGGAGAGGTGAAACGAGAGCAAGAGGGCAAGCGAGATGGAAGACTGCTGGATGGACACCATCAGCCAGGACCACAGCTCCTTGTCCCCTGCGCTCCTGCGGCTCTCCACCGAGGGTAAGGGCTTTGGGAGATCCTTCCCGAGGTGTCGCACAGAGACTGTTAACTGCCAAAACTGCTGTGGATCCCGGGCTGTGGGGGTGCCTGGACAGGGCTGGGGGCTGCTGCGAGAGCCCTGCCTGAGGGTCCCCTCTGGCTCGGGGGACAATGTGGCAGCCAGGACTGCTGGGTCCAGGGGATGGGGCTGTCCTGAGCCCCAAGGCTTCTGTGCGGCCAGCTCCATCGCCTCTTAGGGTGGGGGGGGAGCATGGGAATCCATGACAGGTTTCCCTGGGAGTGGGTCCCCCCTTGGGGTCTGGCTCCGGCAGGAAAGGGGTCCAGCATCCCAGACGCTGAGGTGGCCTGCAGCTCCATGGGGCTCTCAAGACCCTGCTGGAAATGTCCGTATATGATAATAAAACCTTCACCTTTCAATAACCCCAAGTCCTCTGGGTGTTTGGGAAAAATCTCTCTTCCTTCCCCCTCGATCCTTTTATGCTTCCAGCTTGGCGCAGCATGTTTTGGGCTCAGAGATGCCACCTTCAGATGGCCACAGCCCCTGTCCTTCTGCAAATTGGGCTCAAACCTCTGCACCCAAAAGAAAATACATTGGAGAGAGCAGATTGGAAACAGGCAGAGGTGCAATCCTCATTCAACAGGTCCTGGCTGACACCAAGGTTTTTTCTCTGAGCTGTGGTGGGCAGTGCTGGGGTGAGCCCAACACAACCATCTCCCCCAGCCCCCTCACGACCCCACACCACCGCTCCCTAGCCAAGCCCTAGGGCTGCCGTGGGCAGGGGGCCAGGGCAGGAGGGGGAGAGGACACTGCCCTGCCCTGCCCTGCCCTGCCCTGGGGGCAGCAGGATGCTGCCTGTGGACTCCGGTGCCACGGCCAGCCCCAGGGCCCCCAGGCCGGCACCACGGATGCCACCAGCACAGGCCCCAGCGCTGCCCCCCCACACCCCGCACGGCCCCCAGGGCGCAGGGCAGCCAGCAGCCCCGCGGGGCCCCCGCCGCACAGCCCAGCCCCGCCGGGGCAGCGGCCGCACCCCGGGGCCCCGCACTGCCCGCCCACACAGCACCGCGCTGCCCCCAGGCCCCGCCGCGCCCCGCGCTGCCGCCCACAACATGGCGCCCGACTGCGGGGGAGGGGGCAGAGCTGGCCGCCAGGGCAGGAGGGCCCAGCGTTGCCATGGCATCGCCCCAGTGAAGCCCTCCTATTGGCTGTCAGGAGGAGGAGGGCGGGCAGCGATTTCACTGATGGCTCTGCCAGCCAATTGCAGTCCAACATGTGGGGAAAAAAAAGACGTCAAAGAAAGAGGTGGAAGAGGAGCGGGAGCAAAGCAGGCGAGAAGCGAGTGGGCAAGAGCGTTTGGTGGGGGCTGCGGGCGCGTTCAAATGGCGGCGGGTGCCCTCCCGCCGGGGCGGGGCAGCGGTGCTGGCTTTGCCGGGGCTGCTTTGCTGCAGGAGCTGCAGCAGGGTCTGGTGGGGCCGTGAGCAGGGGCCAGAGTGACATGGGCCAGAGGGGGGAGCTGCCCTGCAGCCAGACGTGGCGGCCTGCCGCGAGCAGCTGGGCCGGGGCGGCTCGGTGGGGTTTGGGGGCAGGAAGCTTTGGCCCTGTGGTGGCTCTGGGATCCCTGTTAAAGCGTTTCCCTGAGCTGCTGCTGCCAGCGCAGCCCCAGGTGCTGCTTTGAGGTGCATTTGGGAGGTGCTGGGCAAAGTGTGAGCAGGCTGCTGGTGTCGTCGCGAGGTGCCCTTCACAATGGTGCCTTTTGTTGTGAAAACTGCATTTCCGAGTGGCTCTGAGAGAGGCTGTGCCTGCATGTGATGCCGTGCCTTAGCCGTTGTTTTTGCTCCCTGCCTCTTGCTTTGCGCCGAGACCTGTGAGCCTGGCAGCAGCATGAAGGGTGTTTGCAGAAGAGCTCTGTAAGTGTGAGCTGTTTTGCTTGTCAGGGCCTTGAAAGTTGATGAACGGCCAGTGCTTGCACTTGCCATTGTTCTTTCCATGCTCCTAGGTCAGGGTGAAGAGTTGCTGAATTGTGTCTCTGCTGGTTTCACCAACTGAGATGCCCTGGCCTGAGTCCTTCCACGTGTCTCCAGTTGTCAGGGCCTAAAATAGGAGAATGCTTGTTGTCCTGGATGTGTGGAGGATTTTCTGGTTTTGTTCAGCACTGGGGAAGGAACCAGAGTTCTGAGTTGCGGGAAGGCTTCTCCCTGTGCCTGGGACATGAGGCCCTGCTGTCTTCAGTTTCATGATCGCTGCTCCCGTGCAATCCTCCCGTTAGAAAATGTTGCCAAGAATTACTTGCAGGCTGTTCTGCAATTCTTAAATTTCATAGGCTAGGTGTTGATAATGCATAGCAGAAGCTAATCTTTTGGTGTAGTAACTGGTAGGCAAGGGGTGTTTGAGAGCATTGTGAGTATTATGAGGCCATGATGTGAATCTGTGATGTGATGACACCTATGTGTGAGCAGCTGACAGGTCAGGGGAAGATGCATGGCCTGGATGCTGGTGGTGAGGTCACTTCTGGGTTTGTTGCATGTGCTCAGAGGAGGGCTTGACCCCTGCAGAGCTCTACAGCAATACAGAAATGCAACTCATTAATCAAGCAGAAGTCGATATTCCACATCATCTGACACAAATTTTATTCCACTCCATCGTCATGAGTTAGTACTGCTACATTTAAAATGCAGATGATGTTCTGTGGTGAGCATGGACATGGAGTTGGCCTTTCCACTTGTTGCTAAGTAGAAGCTTGCAGCATCCTCGCAGTCAGCTAGGGAGTCCAGCTAGACTTTTGAGGCTGCTAAGTGAATGTAGTGCTGGTGTGAGCAGTGGTGTGAATAATCTCTTCTTGCCAGGGTGTGTGTGTGCTTTAGAAGTTGCCCCTGTCAAAAGAGCAGGGAGCCTGTGAGATTTTCCTGCAAAGTCTGAATGCTGTGTCTGTCTTTGAGGTGTCCAGCTGCTTTTATGACATGTTTAGAACTGTAACACTTTAGGGGTCTCTGATTTTCTGTCCACGTATGCAGTCATTGGAGAATGGGTGCAAAGGCTGTTGGAGGAGACGGAAGGAATGTCACCCCCCAAAAAGGGTATGGGCCACATTTTGAAAGAGATTTCTTGTTCAGAGAAGTTGAGGCACAAGCGAGAGGGAAAAGCTGGCCTGATCAGCCACTGTGAGAGCACTTCTTCTCTGCTTCCTGGTGGGAAGGTGGGAAGTGAGCAGGCCCCGGGCTGTGAGTGGCTGTTCAGAGGCAGAGCCTGTTGCAAGGCCTTGGAGGACTAGAAAGGAATGGAAGGTCTGGAGAGTTGGGCTTTGTGTGTTGTGGGGTGCTTGGGGTGCCCTGTGTGCTGCCGTGTGTGGTGCTGTGGGCTGTGTGTCGCTGATGCAGAGGCGTGTGTTGGTTGCCAACCCTCTGTGAGGTGTGGAGGTAACGGCGTGTTACAGTGCGAGATGCCCTGTGGTGGAGCCGGGTGGTGGCGCCAGTGTTTTGCTGCTCAGCGTGGGAGGAGGTGTCTGGAGAGAGCAGTGCTCTGCTCCCAAGGCCCAGCCTGCCATCACGGTGTCCTTCTGGGAGACCTGGGTGAGGACTGTTGGTGACCGTGTTGCCTCCTTGGAGCATCGTGGTGCGAGGCAGGGCTGCTCCCAGTTTGGTGGTTTGTGTCAGCTGAGGTTCAGGCTTGCAGTTTCGGAAGGGTTTGATGCTTCCGTGAGTCTTTGGGATTTTACTGACTGCTGGAGAGAGTTCTCTTCTCCCTCCTTAAAGGCTTTCTGCTGAATCTGGACCCTCATTGCATCTTCCCATCTCAGACGCTAATCCATTCCAGTCGCTCAGCGAGATGGGTAGTTAATGAAAGCAGTCAGAGGCATTTCTGCACGTTGTGCCTATGCAGAGCCTTGCAGAGAGGGGAGATGCCCCCTCCCAAGAAGTCAGGCCTGTGAGGGCGATGGGTGGCTCTGAGACACCTGTCCTTGTTGAGTGGTGGAGGCGGCATCTGCAAAGCCTCTGGTGCCTTTGGCAAGAGTCTCACAATAGCATATTCCTTGAGGCTGCAATGGGGGAGCCATGTGGAGGTAGCAGGGCTCCAACGCCCTGCTCCAGGCAGGTGCCAGTAGAGGAGGTATCTTGGGGCCTTTTCCAGTGAAGTTTTGATTACCTCCAAGGATGGAGATCTGGGAACCTCTCTGGATCCCTGTGCCGCAGTTTGGCCACCGTCACGGAGAAAAAGGTTTCTTCTTAATGTCTCAGAAGCATTTCCCATTGTCCGATTTGTCCCTGTTGCCTCCCATGCTACTAGTGTGCACCTCCAAGAAAATCTGGCTCCGTCTTCTCTGTGCCCTCCATAAGGTAGCTGTGCACAGCATGAAGATCCCCGTTGGCCTTCTCTTGTCTAGGCTGAACAAAGCCAGCTCTCGCAGCCTCTCCTTTTATGCCCCACGCTGCAGCCCCTGACCATCTTGGTGTCCCTGTGCTGGACTCCCTGCAGTGTGTTAGTGCCTGTGCAGAACTGGAGAGCCCAAACAGGACCTGGTATACAGACATGGTGTCACCTGTGCCAAAAAGAGGGGTAGAAGGTCTTGGTGGCCCTGCTGGCTGTGCTCTCCCCAATAGAGCTCAGCACAGAGGGGAGACATTTGCCCCTGCCTGTTGCGACTCTGTAAGGCCAGCAGAACTGCCAGTAACACTCCGATTCTTTCTTTCTTTCTAGGTTGCTCCACTCATGGAGGTTCCCAGTGCAGTGCTAGAGCCGCTGAGGATGGAGGCAGGATGCCAGGCTGTGTCCCTGTACCTGTGAACATCTTGGCCAGCGTCGTGCGCCCTCTGTGAAAGCAGCTGCAAGTGACTGAGAAGAGGCTACGTATGGATGCGAAGGCTTCCATAAATGCGCCTGTCTTCCCTGGGTGACTTGGGTTTTGGGTTCAGCTCCTGGTACCTCTGCTGTGCTGCAAATTCCGCCTCGCACAAGTGCTGTTATTGCCAGCCCGCTCAACAAATGCTACGGTGCCCCCTCCTTTTCCTAGGAGGTTGTGGTGCCATATAGGACGAGTCCAAGACCCTTATAATAGATGCCAGCATGTCTGGAGTGCCTTTGTGTGAGTGCCCCAAAGCGCCCATAGCTTGACCTGAGGAAGTCTCAGAGCTCTTGGGCTGCTGGCTCTGCGAGGGGTGAAGATGTGCCCAGGGCCAGGTTGCCCGTGGCACCCAGCCCTCCATGCTCTGTGAAGCCAGCTGTGGAGCGCGGACTGGTGCTGCAGAGGCTGCGCAGCCAGGAGAGCTGTCATTTCAGCAGCCGTCCAGTGTGGGGCTGTCTCATTGCTTGGGCCTCATGTCAAAGCCTCTGCACCCTTTTTCCCTGCACTGGGGCTCCTTGTGCAAGTAACTAAAGGCAAGGAAGGGAGGTTCCTTTGGGCTCAGGAGGCCTTCCGGACTCTCAAGTGTTTCTGTGTTGTATCTGTAACTTTTGTATTACTACAGAAAATCCCCATGTCCCCATCCCTAGCAGGAGGTTCGTGAGGGGATGGGGGTGGAAAGCAGCAGCCTGCTGTGCCCAAAGAAAGCAGGATCCTTCCCTCTGAAAAGAGCAGCATCACCCAAGGAGGCAGCTCTGTGCCTGATCTTGTGCTGCTCATTTGCACAGGCCTTGTGAGCCTAGAGTGCCTTGGCCACCTTGTGGTGTTACCGCAAGAGCTTGCCTGAGTGTCTGGATTGAGGTGCCAAGGGAAGGCAGCGAGCAGAGCAGTGGCTGGGGAGTGTGCAAGTGGCGAGTGTCCTGCATGCATCTCTTCTTGGTGGCACTTGGTTGTATCTAGCAGAAGAGGCAGCTGTGTGGGGCAGAGGCAGTGTGTTTGTAGAGTAGGTGGCAGAGCAGAGGTCTGGCGTCAGGTTGATGCCTGGTGCAGTGCCGAGTTGGACTGAGAGTGTCAGAAAGCCTTTGCAGTGCAGCTGCTCCCTCAGCTGATCTCTGTCCCTAGAAATGCACTAGAAATGGAAGTGGCATGCTGCTCCCATTGTGTAGGTGCTGCAGTGCGAAGGCTCCCAGCTCGGACTTGATGGTACTAAAGGAAAAGCGAGACCAATTGTTCCTTTTGTGATTTGTCGCCAGAGTGCCAGAGTGGAGCTGTCCCATGATCTGGAGAGAGTCTTGTCAGGAGATGAAAGCCTTTTGCTGAAGACTGTTCTGTACGGAATGATCACAGCGTAATCAAGGGACGTGCGAGTGGCCCAGATGAGCTTCTCCTCTGTGAAGGTTTGCACTTTTGAGCTCCCTTGTGACTCAGTCAAAGATAGGGCAGCAGCAGGCAGGTCGATGCCATTTGTGCTTGTGAGGTGAGTTGTGCCTCTGAAGCTGGTAGGCCAACAGCATGCATGTAGCGTTGGTGATGATGGTGAGGTCTCTTGTGTCTCACTGCCTCCTAAAGGGTGAGCAGGGCCATTGCTGCTGTTGGTGCTTTTGTGGTGAGTTGTGCATCAGTATGTGACTGGCGATCAGCATGGACATTGCTGCTGTTTGGGCTTGTTTAGGTCAATTGTGCCTCAGTTGCAAAGAGGCCAGGAGCAGCTATTTGGCTTCATGGCTGCCTGTGAGGTCACTTCAGCATGAGCACCTGACAGTCCAGCTTGCTGCATATTGCTGCTGCTTGTGTTTGTGGAGTCATTTGGCCTCAGTATCTGCTAGGCCACAAGCAGCCACATTGATCCTTTTCTGCATTTGTGAGGTGACTTTTGCTTCACCACCTGATTAGACAGCATCAAGCACATTGCTATTTTTGTGCTTGTGAGGTCACATGTGCCTCAATGCCTGATAGACCAGTGGTAGTCATGTGGCTGCAGTCTGTGGTTCTGGGGTAACTGTGGTTCAGTGGCTGATAGGCCAGTGCTGGTCACGTGGCTGCGGTTTGTGGTTGTGATGTCACTTGTGGCTCAGTGCCTGATAGGCCATGCTGGTCATGTGGGTGCAGTTTGTGGTTGTGATGTCACTTGTGTCTGAGTGCCTGATAGGCCAGTGCTGGTGATGTGGGTGGAGTTTGTGTTTGTGAGGTCACTTGTGGCTAGTGCCTGATAGGCAGTGCTGGTGATGTGGGTGGAGTTTGTGTTTGTGATGTCACTTGTAGCTCAGTGCCTGAGAGGCCATGCTGGTCCTGTGGGTGGAGTTTGTGTTTGTGATGTCACTTGTGGCTCGGTGACTGACAGGGCAGTGCTGGTCCTGTGGGTGGAGTTTGTGTTTGTGAGATCACTTGTGGCTCAGTGCCTGATAGGCCAGTGCTGGTGATGTGGGTGCAGTTTGTGTTTGTGATGTCACTTGTGGCTCAGTTCCTGATAGGTCAGTGCTAGTCACATGGCTGCAGTTTGTGTTTGTGATGTCACTTGTGGCTCAGTGCCTGACAGGCCAGTGCTGGTCACATGGCTGCAGTTTGTGTTTGTGATGTCAGTTGTTGCTCAGTGCCTGATAGGCCAGTGCTGGTGATGTGGGTGCAGTTTGTGATGTGACTTGTGGCTCAGTGTCTGACAGGCCTGTGCTGGTCCTGTGGCTGCAGTTTGTGTTTGTGATGTCACTCATGGCTCAGTGACTGACAGGGCAGTGCTGGTCCTGCGGGTGGAGTTTGAGTTTGTGATGTCAGTTGTTGCTCAGTGCATGATAGGCCAGTGCTGGTGATGTGGGTGCACTTTGTGTTTGTGATGTCACTTGTGGCTCAGTGCCTGAGAGGCCATGCTGGTCCTGTGGGTGCAGTTTGTGGTTGTGATGTCACTTGTGGCTGAGTGCCTGATAGGCCAGTGCTTGTCCTGTGGGTGCAGTTTGTGTTTGTGATGTCACTTGTGGCTCATTGCCTGATAGGCCAGTGCTGGTGATGTGGGTGGAGTTTGTGTTTGTGAAGTCACTTGTGGCTGAGTTCCTGATAGGCCAGTGCTGGTCTCATGGCTGCAGTTTGTGTTTTTGATGTCACTTGTGGCTCAGTGCCTGATAGGCCAGTGCTGGTCATGTGCCTGCAATTTGTGGTTGTGAGTTCACATATAATCTGTGCGAAGCGAATGTGATGGGATGCTCTATTTCTAGTGCCAGGAGGAGAGATGCCCACGTCAGCAGAGTGCCCTGGACTCCAGGCATTGTTTTCTGGCTCTGTGCCTCTCCCCTGGGCAGCAGTGAGAGCATTTCAGCCGAAAGTCTAAGATCTTTTGGTCGAGGAAGTCTAAATCAGCTGGAGCATTATGGTAATATAGCTTCTGTCGGAAGCTGTAGAATACAACAAGCACTCTCTGGAAAGAAAGAAAAAAAAAGGGGGTTGGGGGGGGAAACAACCCTACTGGCTAGTTACTGGCTGTAGTGGCTTTGTAAGGTTTTTGTGAAAGGGAAAATGCATGTTGAAAGTGAATGAGAGCCTTCAGTGTGCCAGTGGCTCTTTTAGGCGTAGTCTGAACGCCCTTCTCCTAGGGGTGACCTTTGTAGTGTCCTGCCGTTTGCAGTAACGGTGGAAGATAAATTCCTTGTGCACCCTTAGGAGCCCTTTACTTAAATTAAGGTAGAGTTTAGACAAGACTCTTAAATAATCCCTTTGTAACTCTTTGGTGTGTGTGTATGGTTTTTTGGTTTGTTTTCTTGTTTGTTTCTTTTATGCTGGCAGAGCTTCCAAACCAAGTAAGCAAATCACATCTTTTCTGGACAAGCCCTGTTTCACTGTTTTTGTCAAGGTAGTTTCTTTTCTGGACCTTCTCTAGAAAATTGGAGGTATGTAACTTGTGAGGGTGTCCTGAACTGTGCCCTGCAGAGAGGTCAGGTTAAATTGGTTTGCTGACAAACAATTTTCTTCTGTATCCTGCAGTTTGTAAGAATGTCATGTGTACGCATTTACTATTGCCCCAAAGAGTTTTTTTTTTTTTTAACCCTGTTTGTTATTTAAATAATAGCCCACAAGTACTTCTTTTTACGTGTCTGATGTTATTATGCAGATATATGGGTTTTGTAATTATTTTTGAGTAGGTGCTGGAATTAGGGGCCTAATTTGGTCCAGTGTGGAGTCTCGACATTAAACCCCTAGTAGCTGCCTTGCTTCTGTGCTCATGGACTTTCACAGGATATTTGAAAGGCCTGTTTGTCAGAGTTCGGGCTTCCTGCTCAGCAGTGAGCGTTAGGAAGCTTTCTGCACTGTCCCCCATAAACTGGCAGCCCCGTACATCTAATTGTCCTTGAAAGCTGACTCGTGCTTTTTCTCTTAACACTTTGCCTTCCTTAAGCACGCTTGCATGCCAACAGCCATCTTGCAGCCAGTCGAACGCACACCATGGTGTTCCGATTGCCTGATTCGTGTTGTTATCTGTTTCCCCTTGTGTTGTCAGCTCAGCTCGCTTTGAAGCTCAGCACCTTCAAGACCTTCCAGGCTCCTGTCCTAGGTGCCTTGGTGTGGGCAATGCCTGCTGTGGTTGGCTCCTTCCTCGGAGATATTCAAGCCATCTGGACACAGTCCTGGGCAACGTGTGCTAAGTGACCCTTCCTGAGCAGGAGGGTCGGACTAGATGATCTCCAGAGGTCCCTTCCAACCTCAACAATTCAGTGATTCTGTGAACTCTAGGATAAAAAGCAAAGATAAATTCATTTACTTCAGGAATCTCTGTGGATGTCTTGTGTTTTTTTGTTTGTTTGTTTGTTTTTGTTGTTGTTGTTTTTAAACTTGTCCTGGGCCATGAATCAACATGTTAACAGAGAGACAAAGTAGGCCATGAACTGAATTTAAAAGTACAGGTTTTCTTCTTCTCTTAAAATATGCATCCATTTTCTCATCTCTCTTAGACTGACAGATATAGGCCTAAAAGTGAATGTGCCTCTTGTGAAAATAGGTAAAACTAGATGGTTGGATTCCAGCAATGCTTCCTTGCTTTCTGCATCGTAGAACTGCATGCTAATCTTTTGTGTCCATGCAGAGCCTTGATAAAGTTACTGTGTAGGCACCAAGTGTGCATATGTCAGATTTTCTGCGTGTTTGTGACTGACCCTTCTTGTTTCTTGTCATTAGGAAAACTTGGATATGTACTCCTGAGGAGAACTGATGAGGAAATCGCTGACACTCAAGACGGCAGTGCAGGTTAGTTCTGGCTTTCAATTTTCTTTACTGTGTTCTGGCCAAAAGCCTCCTCTGAAACAGCTGAAATGAGTTGAAATACTGGATATTTTTTTAATCTATTCACATTTCTGTATAGCCTTAGCGCTTACAAGCCGTAGTCAGGGACTCCAGGGCCCTGCTGGTAAGCTCTGGACAGAGAGTCAGCAAACAAAACCAGTCCTTTTCCCAAATGCTTATAACCGAGCACAAGAGAAAAGGCAAGAGGTGGCTGTCAAGAGGTGGGAATACAAGGAAACGCAGTCCTACTCTGAATGATGAGCACTGCTCTCACTGCAGCAGTAGCCTGACAGTTTTCATGGGTTTTGAGCAGCCCAGCAAGAATTTTCAGGAGGTAAGGAAGACTGCCAGGTGCATATGAAAACCTTCTCCCAAGCGTGAAGGCGGCAGCTTAGAAGAGAACATGCTTCTGCATTTTTGTATTGAGGGCTTAGTCAGTGAGAGGTGCTGTCAGGGCCGGCTCAGAATTCAGAGCTGTTTTCTGGGCACTCAGTGGGAAATAATGTAGGAAGGAGGGTAATTCATGAAAGGCCTTAGCAACTCTGTTTGCTGTGAGAGAAGACACTTGAAGGGTTTCAGGAGAATGCGCTTTGTGATGAAGGGAATAAGTTCAGAAGATGACCTTTAGAGCAACTTTCTGAATGGATCTGAGTGGGGCAAGGCTGTACTTCAGGACAGAAGAGGATGTTGCAGTAGTTGAGCTGATCATGCCTTGAGGAAGAGGGGTAATTATGCAATACCTCGTGAAGGCAGTACCTCGCCCACGTTCCGCAGCCTGTGCAAGACTTGAACAAGGGGAATAAAAACCTATAAAAAGGTTCAAGCCAAAACTTGTATGCATCAGGATTATCATCCTGTATGCATCGTAATTAATTGAAGCTCTCTCAGGAGCTCCCTTCTTGACTTGTCCTGCTGTTTTTGGTAACAGCTGTGAATACGAAGTTCAGGGGAAATCAGAGGCAATAGATTCACAAATACAGCTACTTTGCAAGGCTTTACAGTTACTTTGCAAGGCTCTGGCCTATCATATGCCAAAGTCAAGCTGCATATAAGTACCATGTGCCTTTTTTTTTTTTTTTTTTTAACTTCCCAACAAAGATGGAATTTTGCTCTCCCAAGGAAGAACATGTAATGCAGTTTGAAATCAGATGCACGACAAATACATATAATGGGCTGGAAACTTCCTAGATCTCACAGTACCTTCCAGGGTAGACTGCACTTGATTTTTGACTTAGTGTGACCTAATCTTGTTTTTGTTATTGCCTTTGAAATGCTTGCAGATGGAAACACGCAGTCTACAGCAGCAATTCCCCATCCTCCGCTGATGATGATGAACAACATTCTGCCCAGGAATCTACTGAAGAGGAGGAGCAACTGCCTGCCTGTGAAGCATTCTCCTCCCTGCTCTTGTAGAGAGTCTAAATGGTGGCAATACTTAATGCGTTGGCATAATATGTAAGTTGTTGGCACCGGTGGCTCTTAACTGGGCTCTCTACCATTGGACTTTTAGAATTGATTCTTTAAGAGCAATTGGATTTTTTTGGAGAGGTTAGGCATAAACTCTAAATAGTTTAATGTAAAATTCTGCTGCCCCTGCACTTTACAGTAGGCTATTCAGAAAGAACCCCCCCCCCCAACAGAAAATGTATAAATAGAGGCAAGGATGGGGTTTCTTTGCCTTCCTTTAACCTAGGCCATGGGTTCTGTTGAATTTATCTTTAGGTAAACTGAGGCATCAATACATTTGTGTGCTTGAAAAACTTCTGCCAACACTGAGCTGAGCTTTTATAGTAGTAGTAAAAAGCCATTTCTTAAGAATTTTTAAAATGCAAACTATATGGAGATTCAAGGTAGAGGGAATTCCTTGCCATAGTTAAAGGCTTAGTGACTTCTGTGATCAAAGGAAAGTATACTCCAAAAGTGTCCTGGTTTAAAAAGGTGCTTTGGGGTTTTGTCGTCTTTGAGTGTTTCCTGTACATGTGACCTTGATTAGTGTATAAGCAGGAGAGGGTTATCTGTTAGAAGTCAATTGTAATCTTTTGCTCGAAAGACCAGGTGTTTCCCTTTGTGGGCACAATATCTGAAGATTTAAGAGTGAGCTGTATATATTCTCTATCATCAGGAAAACTCAATTCACAGCATGATGAAATAGAACTGTAAATTCTTCTCTTTCAATAAGGTTAAAAGTACTGCAAATAAGGAAACCAAAACCTTCAAGTGTTTTGCTGCTTTATTCATTGACATTCTCTTCTAAACAACAGCAGGTTAGCTTTGCTAGTTGGTATTTAAGTATCATCTGGAAATGCAGAATACCTTTTTCTTCCTCCCACCTTTACCCTTTCTCCTCAGCTATTGCCGACCAATTCTGGGAGACAAAATCCAATAACTTGCAACTTTTTAAGAAGGCATGAAAGGCTTTGCTATCAAGTCCTGCTTGTCTATCTGGAGATAGATCAGATCCATGGACTAGCAGACTGAGTTTAGTGAACTGTTAAAGATATGAAGTGGAAATGGGAGGAGGCAGATGGACCAGGGGGAAGCAGCAAAAGTTTGTGGAGAAGCTGCAAGGCTTTAGATAGCAGGACAGCATGAGTTGTGATATTTGATGATGTCATTTGAAGGAACAGCAAGAAAGGCTTCAGGTAGAGCCTCAAAGATGTCAATGTCTGAGGTACTGCTACTTGGGCTGAAGGCTTTGAACTCTTTGAGGAGGCCTACGTTAATTGTTATATCCTAAATCCATTTTCTTCTCATCCTCTTTGGAAAGATAAGGTGGAACCTTTGCACCTTGGCTCCTGGACATCAGAGAGCGACATGGCTCCCCCCAGACTGAGGAAATGGAGGACTGTTTCCAGAGCCAGCACTGACCCCTGACCTGGGGGCTTAGCCCTGAACTACTGGAGCCTTCTGTGAGAAAAGGGACCCGCTTTGCTGCCAGAAACTCTTGACGTGCTGGAATTTCAGTATTCAGTTTTAGAAGGGATTTACCAACAGCATCCAAGTTAAGCACTTGCAAAGCCTTTGATGGTAAATGCATCCAGTTAGGGTTTGTGTTTCCATGTTCAGGAAGACATCATCAGCTGGAGAGTAACCTGTTTCATCTTTTAAACACCTTCCTTTAAGGCCAGCTCTCAGAAGCCTGGAAAGTGAAGGCTGTACTCCTCCTGAAGTCTGCTGATGGAAATGGAGGTAGTTGTCTTCCTAAAGTTGCTGAAACACAAGATGGGATTGAGCTTCGTAATTTTTCAAGCTTTGGCCTTTATGAAGCAAGAGCTGACACTGTAGTTAAGGCGTTGAACTGCTCGACTGATTTCTCTGCTGAACAATGTAACAACTCTACTTTGCAGTGGCAGACTGTGGGAAGGTATGCTTTTAGTGAGCACATCTTGATTGCCTTTTACATTGCACTCATTGCATACACTGGGCGCAGGATATAAACAGCCATCTCAAAGTCACCGCAGTGATTCCCCTAGGCAAACTTCCAGATCTGTCGAGTAAGCCTGTGTGTGTGAGAATGTGGGGAAGGCTGGGTCTGAGTGAATCTTGACTCCGAAAACACTTCAGAAAAGAGTTTTCAGTATTGTTTTCCGGCTAAGCAAATGTTAATAGGTTCAGGTAGGGTGCCCTCGTGATAACAGTATCCAGTTGCTCGGGAAAGCACAGCATTCAGGTGCTTCATCTTCACTTAAGTGCCCTTGAAACTGGAAAAGGAAACTCAAAACAATACCTATCCATCCATCTGAATTTGCAAGCAACAAAACTTGTGCATATGCTGGACTGTTCTGTAGTAATGTTGTAAATGGAGCTTCCCAGGAGACTCCAAAAGCCTCCACCTTACGTGGACATGTGGAACATAAATGAGAGTTGGTGGTGTCCTCTGGCCTGCCTGTGTGCTGGTGAAAAGGAAGTTTGTATGAGAATATTGAGCCATGTAGAATAGGCTGCTATGTAACTAATAACTCTGTATCTATGCAAACTAACACATGTAAACACATGTAAACAGGATGTAAAATGTAAACTGATGAAAACTGTATCAACCAGACAGATAGTACATGGAGACAAAGTGTCAGAACACACCTACCAAGACAAACCGATGACTTAATAATAGGGTATAATTTCTGCTCCGCTTAAATTACAGACCTAGCTACACAGACAGAAAAGGACCTTAACCTCTGCCTGACTTCAGAGCTACTGAGATGTAAGTCACTCCTAAGGAGTCTCGCAGCTCGGTTTGTGTGGGGCGTGCTTGAGAAAAGAAGCCGAGCCCTTCGGCAAGGTGGATGAGCCTGGGTGCACTGCTGCACCCCCGGGACTGCTGAGTTTTCAGCTCAGGATGGACTTGTGCCCAAGTCAGTCTGGAGCACAAGGCAGGAAAGGTGAGGGCAGGCACTGTCCTGTTTGCCTGGTCATGAATCATAATTTCAAAGGTCATTTTGGAAGAGGTGACCAGCCTTCAAGCTGTCTGAAGAGCTCCCCAGCTCACAGCCTGCTGCCTCATTTCCAGAGGCTCCTTCAGACCAGGTTTCTGGCTCAGGAACATCACAAGCCATTGCCTGTACGTGGTGCCTCAAGCACATTAGCACATGCTGGTGGTACATGTGGGCACTGACTAGACATTACTGGTAGATGACCAGAGAGGCAACCATCAGATAACCCAAATGGAGATCTTCCTCTTGTGTGGCAGATGAGCCCTCAACCATGTAACATGTCTGCCCATACTGTCACAGCTCTCAAATGTTTCTAGTAAAGGTCCAGCTGCTGTAATACAGTGAATCTTCTGTAAATTCTCTCCCTGCCACCCTGGAGCATGGTTTCTGAAATACTCATGGATAGCTGGTGCCGCTTGCTGGACCAATAGGCTCACTGCCAGCCTTTCATTAACATTTTCCACAGACATCCCTCCATAGCATAAGAGCATAATTTGCCACAAGCAAATATTCCAAAAATCGAGTGTTCCTCAGACTTTTGCTAACGATAGTACCTTTTCTGAGATAACACCCATTTGCCCTGCAGTTCGTATAGCTAAAACCAGATTTTGGCATGCCATTTGACACGCTGCCCAATCATTTGTATTATTATAATCCCAATTCAGATCTCCTCGTGGGCAAGGCTGTCGGTTATCATCTCAGTCTGCCAATTCCCTATCCTTTTTTCAATATCCATTCTCTATCCCCTGGCTGAAATATCTGTTGAAACAATACTTGAACATCCCCCTAACAAATGGGATGTCCCTCTACTCTTGTACAAAACAGTCAAGCTGCCTTTTCCGGGTCCTCCCACACCTGGGGCATTTGCTGTGCCCATTGAAGTAGATCTCTGGGAGCCCACGGCCAATAAACGCAGGCACGCAAGACCAGTGCCAGTGCTCACCAGATGAGAACCTCGCTGTGTTCTATCTGGGGTGCCAAACAAATAAGATAATCTGTTTTGTTTTCTTTGCTCTCGGGTACTGGTAATGAGGAGCAGGAGTCATATTTCTAAGTTTTTAAGCATTCTTGCTGGTAATAAGGTCCTTCTTATGATCTCAGCCAGGTAGTGAGAAAAAGGAATTTCCAACTAAGCTGTAAAGCCTTGTACCTGCTACTGGCCTATCAGACGCAAAGGCAGAACTGAAATCACATCTGCATCGACACCATGTGCTTCCTGCTGCCCTATAAGGTACAGGGGCACAATGACCTCACAACGACAAAGAGGAGCCATGCGCCTACCATGGCGTTATGTGGTGCTGAAGGCAGAAATAACCTGACAGGTTAAAAACAGCAGACATGTGACCGGCACTGGCCTATCAGGCACTGAGCCACAAGTGACATCACAACCACAAACGGCACCCACATGACCAGCACTGGCCTATCAGGCATTGAGCCACAAGTGACCTCACAACCACAAACTGCAGCCACGTTGTTACAGGTAAACGCGACAAATTGACAACCACTCGGGCCGGGTTGCATAAATTCCAATTTAATAAAATAATTAAGCAAGTCACAAGTAAGCAAAACAGCGCTGGGCGGCCGGGGAGTCTCCTGCTCCACCAACGGTGCGCGCAATCCCCCCTTCACAGTCTCCTTATATGCAATTCCAGCTCCGGGTATACAGAGCACCTCCTGTAACTTCTGCGGTTGCGCCAGCTGTTGCTAGGGGGTCTTGTTCAGCCCTCTGCATTGTGAGTGGTGACCCTCAGGTCACGCATATATTTTACAGCTTTCGAGGTCGTGCTATATTTCACAGTTGTGTGACATCGCCATTACCATATTAGGCTATCTAAACTAACATTGCCGCTTCGCTATCTCAACTCCCTTATCTCAGGCGGGGTACATGCCCCCACCACAGGATGTAGGATGTTCCCACAGATGTTCCCAAGGCTGTTTCTTACTTTGATGTAACCAATTAGCACACATCACAGTCCAGGATGTTTCAAGGCTGTTTCTCACTTTGATGTAACAAATTAGCACATATCACAATGTGCTTCCCATTTATGCAGCACACTTGAACGCAGACAGGATGGACTTTGCCTAAAGGCGGTGGTGGGATGCAGTTGTCTGGGCACAGGTAGGAAAGCCTGAGATAACCTGGGTTGTCTGCCCAGCAACCACTCCAAAGGGGCATGGTTTTCCCATAAGTCCCATCCATGTGGTTATGCTAGAAACCCCAGGCATCTGACATGGCCCTGCCAGCCTGTTTCTATGTCATTAAATCAAGTGTCTGCACTGAATTCCATTAGCAGTTTGCACTGTAGGCATCTCCATGTGTCTGAGCACCATAGTGAGGGGTGCTCTAACAGTAGTGGGCATCTAGTGTCATTTGAGATGGCCAAAGAAATTCTCCAGCTGGCCCCCACCTCATGCTCTAGAAGGATGTGTGTCTCCCAGTTGCTCCATGAGAGCAAGCAGACACTGGCACATGCCTGGGACCACCTCTGTCTCTTCCAATCTCACCAGGTGTTTGTGTGTGGGGAACTGACTCCCACCCTCCATCTCAGGTGATTACAATGGGAGCTTGGAGAAAGAGCTCCCATGCAGACATCTGTGTTGTGCACACTTCAGCTTGGGCAAGGGGAATCCCACCTGCTGTGCATTTGTGCAGTTCACAGGAGTTTGCTGAATCCCACTCCAGTTCAGGGCCTTCCAAAACAGAACGAGATGCCCAGACTGACTCATCTGAGTCAGCACCTGAACCATGTGTCAATGAGCTCCCTTCTTGCTCCTTTCTACATGTCCTGCCTAGTTAAGACATGGGAATAGGGGCTTCCAGAGTGGGACATTTCCACCTCTTGCAGATAACCCTCCTCTGATGAAACAATCTGTAATGCTGGAATGAGTCCTCCTTCAGTGCTTAGAGAGGGACCACTGGTGATTATTTTAGTTTATTGGAGTGAACATTTCCCAGGAGGAGGGAGCACAAGGGACAGAGAAATTCATGATTTCAGCTGGGCCTCTGCTCCTGAGCAGGCCAGGCTCCAGGGACGGAGGGAGGTCGTGGCAACCAGGCAGCACTGCCCAGAGACAGCTGTGTGCAGGAGCAGCTCCTCCACAAAGAGCAGCAGGGCTCTGGGCACTGCCTGCTGCTGCTGACATGAGAGGAGAGAAGGCAGAGAGAAGTGCAAGGCAGTGTGGAGTGGGAGGCCAGAGGAGAGCTCCTTGTGGGAGAAATCTTCACAGCCCCTGACATGGTAAGTCTCTGGCTGCAGGGCAATGCTACTGAGGTTCCTGGAGGGTGTCTCCTAAACCCATCCCATCCCATCACTGATAGGCTTTTTAAGGATTGCTCTCCTGGCTCCTCCAGTGCATAGGCAGAGGAGGAGATGCTTCAGAGCAGGGATTCCCTGCCACACTGTCACAGCGACAGGGCGTGCAGCTCCATTCTGCCAGGGGTGGCTGCAGAGTGTAAAGCCAGGGAGCACACCCCGGTCTGCGCAGGGCTGTAATTCAGAGCAGTGTCCCTGTGCCCCAGGGTGCTGCGTGCCCGGGACAGTGACTCTGCTGCTGGTGGGGGACAGCCCTCAGCCTGACTGGGGAGCTCCCCACAGCACTACGGGGAGAACCTCCGTGGGAGAGCAGCGACCCCCAGCAGGGTAGGTCATTCTCCTGCTGAGAGGGTGCTGCATGGGTCAGGGCTGCTCACAGTTCTAGCTCATGCATTGGAGATGTGCAAGGGGTCTTTTCAAGAGGAGATCAAGAGAAGAGCTACTTCAAAGGGAAACAGCTTTCTTTCAGGTGTCTGCACTTACAGTTTCATAATTTTGGCAGGGAGAATGAAGGAATGAGTTTTCTGTTTTGGTAAGGAAGTGGGATTCCTAACCTTTTACTCTCAGAGATTAATAGGTCAGTGAGAAACCTCAGGAAGTCACTTCATGCCCACCTTAGCCTACAGACAGCATTAGGATCACCTTTGGGGCCTCATAGGAGTTTATGTGACCTGTTCCTTAGGATGTGCATGCACAGAGATGTCCCTAGATGTGCCCCGATGCGGGAGGTTTCTGTAGGGCAGAAGTGAGCACACAGAGGGTGGGATGGTGTCTGTGAGCACTGACCATGAGAAGATGTTGTGACAGAGAAAGAACTGGCAGCAGGGACAGCTTCAGGCAGCAGAGATAAGCAGGGAATGAGACGGAACTGCAGGGCATGAGCCACCTGCTCTGCAGCCAGACCTCTGGCAGAGGACAGGGGCATCTCTCCTGCCATAGGCCCATTTTGTGCAGCCCGACAAAGGGCCTGAGAGTGACTGCCCTGCAGTATCACCATCTGCAAGGTGGCATGCCCAGCTGGGCAAGGTGAAGGCTTTCCAGAATGCCTCTCTGTCTCTCTCCTTGCCTCCCTTGGCAGCAGGATCATGGTGTTGCTCCTTGTTTCCCCTCCTGTCCATGATGCTCCTGTTCTTGCTCTTGGGCTCTCTGGGGTGGGAACTTTCAGCTGCAGTTCAGACATGGATACTACAAGTTGTGGAACAGAGGGGTCTGCATGGGAATGAGGTTGCCCCAGCCTCCTTCTGACTTGTGGAGCTCCAGAAAATGCAGTCACTGGAGCTGGGATCTGAGCTGACTCTGCCTTAGGAGAGCCCATCTCCAGTCCTAAGAGTCCTTTGACCGTTTCCTAATAGTGTCCTGGAAGACTGCGTGCTGCCCTCTAGAAAGGCACAGCTGTCTCATAGCATCTCTGTGATATCTGAGAGCCCCATGAGGAAGGTGCAGAGATGCTGAGAGTATGGAGATGGTGGTGGGAGGCTGTATGTGGGCATCTGAAAAGAGCCCTGTGTCCTTGGCTAGAAGGGGAGTGTGGAGAGCTCCCTCAGGTGCCCTGAGAAAGGGTGAGAAGTTTGCAGATGTGCACTTTGAAACTGGACTTGTGTGCTCTCAGCAGGGGCTGGTTTCTCTCTAGGGCAACACATGAGTGTGATCATCCTCCAGCCCAAAGATTTACAAGCACAGGACAGCTGGGAATGCGAGTAATACACAGACTAGCTGTGCTCACTCTGCAACAAGGGACAGTGAATCCGTTTTACTCATGACTCATTAGAAATGCCAAGGATTTCTACCTTTGAGGAACACTCCCCAGGAGTGACAAGGACATCTGAAAGAAAATAAAAAATCTCTGAAACTCTGTTCCTCAAACCTCATTCTTTAGAATTCACAGTGAGGATGCTGAAGAGTCCTTCTACATGATGAGTGGCTTTCACCTGACAGAAAGTGTGCATGTCAGAGCTGGTCACCCCCGTTGCCCTGTGCCCACTGCTTTACAGCAGGACTGACTGCTCTGGAGCCCATGGGCAGAGGTCCCTGCTCCTCATAGCACACTCAGCCAATGCAAAGCGGAGCTCAAGCATGAGAGCTGCACAAAGGTCCTCTCATTTAAGAGAAGCAAAGCGGGGGCTTGTATGAGAACTGCAACATTTGGGGGTTTTTTTGCTTGGAAAGCCTCCACTAACTTCTCAATGTCTTTTCTCCTTTGGACAGTCCCCCATGCCCGGAGACAGCAAAATGTCCAACAGCAGCCCCCTCAGCGAGTTCCTCCTCCTGGCATTTGCGGACACACGGGAGCTGCAGCTCTTGCACTTCTCGCTCTTCCTGGGCATCTACCTGGCTGCCCTCCTGGGCAACGGCCTCATCATCACAGCCGTAGCCTGCGACCACCGCCTCCACACCCCCATGTACTTCTTCCTCCTCAACCTCTCCCTCCTCGACCTTGGCACTGTCTCCACCACTGTCCCCAAATCCATGGCCAATTCCCTGTGGGACACCAGGGCCATTTCCTACTCAGGATGTGCTGCTCAAGTCTTTGTTTTTGCCCTCTTATTAGGAGGAGAGTATTGTCTTCTCACTGTCATGGCCTATGACCGCTTTGTTGCCATCTGTAGACCCCTGCACTACGGGACCCTCATGGGCAGCAGAGCTTGTGTCAGAATGGCAGCAGCTGCCTGGGCCAGTGGTTTTCTCAATGCTCTCCTGCACACTGCGAACACATTTTCCATACCACTCTGCCAAGGCAACACAGTGGACCAGTTCTTCTGTGAAGTTCCCCAGATCCTCAAGCTCTCCTGCTCAGACTCCTACCTCAGGGAAGTTGGGTTTCTTGTGGTTAGTGCCTGTTTAACATTTGGGTGTTTTGTTTTCATTGTGCTGTCCTACGTGCAGATCTTCACTGCTGTGCTGAGGATCCCCTCTGAGCAGGGACGACACAAAGCCTTTTCCATGTGCCTCCCTCACCTGGCCGTGGTCTCCCTGTTTGTTACCACTGGCCTGTTTGCCTACCTGAAGCCCCCTTCCATCTCTTCCCCAGCTCTGGATCTGGTGGTGGCTGTTCTGTACTCGGTGGTGCCTCCAGCAGTGAACCCCCTCATCTACAGCATGAGGAACAAGGAGCTCAAAGATGCCCTGAGGAAAGTGATTTCATGGACATTTTCCAGTAGTGGTAACATTGCCATTGTTCTTCGCAAATGACTCCCCCTGTGTCCCGCACCAGGACTGAGCTTTGTTTGTTCACTGTATTTTTATTATGACTGTTATTACTGTTGTTATTATTATTTGTCACCATGTTGCTACACAAATGCTTGTGTTCATTCCACCTTTCCTGAGACTGCTCTGTCTCACCTGGTGCCCATATAAAGTTGTGTCCAACAGTGGGTCAGAGCTGACTCCCTCACAGTATCTCTGTAATAAAGTAGGTTCTTGCAGGTGCAGTGCTTGACGGCTGTGCTGCCTCCAAAGCTGGTGTCACTGAGGGCTGTCATGGAGACCATGCCTGGAAGACATTTCCCCACCCCTGAATGCACCCTGTCCTGTGCAGTGTCTGTGCAGTGGGGCCATGGGGCCACATGGAGGGCAGCAGGGCTGGGCCAGCACAGGGACAGGAGGGAGTTGGGAGCCATGACACCCCAGAAGCTCCCACCAGTCATGGAGGGGACTCACTGCTGCTAGCAGGGTCAGGGGTTTCTCGAGGGCTACAGCCACCGGCACCACCTGCCAGGACTCCCAGACTCAGCACAGATGGTCTCCCAGCAATGAAGCTCATGGTGCCCCCTGTCCTTTGTCACCATCCTCTCTCAGGAGCACTGCTGGGTGCATCACTCCCTGCGAGGGTGTGGAGAGGAGCTGCTGGAGGTCTTCTCTTCTCATGCCTGCTGCCCCCACCTCTGATATGGCATCGGCCGACAGGCTCTGCCCTGGGTCATATTATGTCTCCATTAGCTCTCCTCTGAGACCACTTAGGGACCTGAAGTGCATAGCTCTGCTTAGAGCTGGCCACCACAGCCTGCCTGCATGGTCCCAGGAGATCCGAGCAAGGCTGTGCTTGGAGGTGAGGCTGTTATTGTCCTCAGTCGCAGCCTGGTGGAATGGTCTGTGTGGGGGCCAAGGGGAGGAAAGGGCAAGAGACAACAAAGAGAAGATGCAATAAGGGAAATTTCAAATGAGTTGAAGGAAAAAATAAAGAGATAACCATGGTAGTTGAGTAGCACTGGGGCAGGGGACAGGAAATCTTAAGAAATTCTTCTGGAGAAAGCACCTACCAACCTGATCTAACTGTCAAGTTAGCCCAGCTCAGAGCAGACCGTGGTCCTGGAGATCTCTGGTGGTCCCTCCCAACCCAAATCCTCTAGGAGGAAGGGGCTGGAAGGCAGAATGAGGGGCAGGGGACACTGTTGTGGGGTGAGGCCTTGCTGGCATTTGTACTGCCTGGTCAAGCCTGTCCTCAGAGTGAAACAGTGAGCGAGTTCATCCTCAAAAATGAACCAGTGCTGGGAGAGAGCAGAAACGTTCTCAGGAACATACCAGGCATTCAGGCCCTTCGACTGCTGAGGTGTCCCCAGACCAGTGCTTTGCATCCTGGCTCTTAAAGGCTGAGAAATCTTTAGAGTCAGAGCAGATCAAAGTCACCCATCCCGGGCCCACAGGTTACAGGGCATCAGCAGAGCTGTACCGGCTGCAGGGAGGTAATTGGTACCCGGGCCATGAGCAGGTTCCCCCCTCTGCCCTCCCCTCTCTCTTCACACCCCGGAACAGAGATCGTGTTTCCCGTGTTGGCCCTCCCTGCAGGGCTGTATTCCCAGCTGGAGGGGACGCAGGCTTCCCACTGGGGAAATGCAGGAGAGCCCAGTCTCATCTAGAGGAGCAGGGTCCCACCACACCTGCTGGGTGGCCAGGGCTGCAGGTTGCAGAACCCACTCTCTTCCCCACACACCTCCTGTCTGGGGCTGGAAGGTGCCCAGCAGCAAGGCAGGCATGCTTGTGGCTCTGGTGCCATTGGTGTTAGAGAATATCGGACTGAAGCTAGAATTAAACACTTAGCATAACTTGCTTAGCATTAGTAGCTAAATTTGCTGAAGCCTTAGGTCTCAAGATGTGGACTTTCACCTAGATATGTTGAACTTTTACCTAGATAAGTAAAAGGGGGCCCCAGAGCCGCTTCAAGCCTGAGAGATAAAGAAGTTACACGGATAGCAGGAGCAGCAATCTTGAAGATAAGAAAAGCAGCAGCCTGCCTAGAGACAATGAAGGGGCCCAGTGAAGAAGAGGAAGACCCTAGATCTAACTATTACTATTGGTCCAAACTATCACTTGAGGGGTGGGGAATTTAGATTGTAAGGGCATAATTGCCCAGGGATTTCTTTGTTCGGGGTCCCTCTTCGGAGGCACCCAGCTCAAGCTGTAATTACCACACGTGTATCATTAAATTTTATTTCTCTCCAATCTGACTTCGAACTTCTGTCTCAGTGGGAACCTAGGGTCGGACGCTGTTATGGTGGCCAGCGAGCCTAATTTTCCATAATAACCTAATCCTCCTCTACAAAGGGAAAGTCTTCCTTTCTCCAGACTTTCTCTCTTGTCTCCAGGGCAAGTCTAGAAGAGTAGACAACCGGATGGGTAAAAAGCTTCTTGGATGACCAGAGGCTGAGAGGGCAGTGGTGAATGGGTAGTACTCTTCCTGGAGGCCAGGGAGAAGTGGAGTGCCACAGGGTCTCTCCAGGAACTTGTCCTGGTTATCATCTGTATCGGTTACACGGAGGAGGCAACACTCATCATGCTTGTAGATGACCCCTAAATGGAGGTGGGGGTGTGGGGACTTCAGTCAGGAAGCTCATGGAATTCAATAAGGACAAATGACAGGGCTTGCACCTGCAATAACCCAACACCCCACAGTGTTACAGGCTGGGGCCTGAGGGCCTGGGGAGCAGCTCTGTGGAAAAGGACGTGAGGGTGCTGGGGGACAGGAGGCAAAACATGAGCCAGCAGCATTCCTTGGCAGCAAAGAAGGCCAGAAGCATCATGGGCTGTATGAGCAGGAGCACAGGCAGGAGGTCGAGGGAAATGGTGATTGCCTTCTAGTCAGTATTCATTAGAGCACATGTAGAACCCTGCATCCAGGTTTGGGTTCCCAGAACAAGAAAAGGTTGATAACTGGGAGTGAGTTTGGCCGAGGGCCCTCACAACAGTCAGGTAGCTGGAGCACTTGCTTTGTGAGAAAGCACTGGAACTTGTTGCCCAGACAGTGCTGTGCGGTCTCCTCCCTTGGAAGCTGCCAACACCAGACTGGATGAAGCCCAGAGCAACCTGCTGTGACCCCAGAGATGACCCCGCTGGGAGCAAGGACGTTGGGCCAGAGACCCTCTGAGTTCCCTTCCACCCTGAAGGTGTCCATGAGTCTTCCCACTCTCGATCTTCTTTTGTGGATGTCAGGGAAAGCACGCAGGTGCCCTGTGACAGTGGAAGCAGGCCAGCTTTCTTGTCCTCCTCCAGTCAGAATTATTCAGATGCAGGGCTTCTTGGCAGGAATCCCCAAGACAGACATGATCACTCCTTGGCTTCACTTTGAATTTCCTTTTTTTTTTCTTCCACCCCTCCTAAGTCTGTCTCTTTCACCATTCTGATCCCGTCCCATACAGCCCACCCCACCCCTGCTCACCCTTATCTCAGTGGCACTGTTTGTTGTTGTTGTTGTTGTTGTTCTGTTTTGTTTTGTTTTGTTTTCACACAGAGGAGCTTCACTCCTGAAGGAACTTGAGAAACTTGGGTGATTCGGACAACAGATACCTCATGAAGATTTACAAGTGAAGAGTCAAGTCCTCTGCCTAGGTGGGAATAATCCCATCCATGAGGAGAGGCTGAGGGACTTGGGTTTCTTTAGCCTGCTGAAGTGGAGGAAAGGGCAGTAGAGTAGGAGCCTGTGACTGCTTGAAGGGTGGTTTCAGAGATGATGGAGCTTTTCTTGGCAGTGGGAAACAGCATGAGAAGGAGAAAGATCCACAAACTTCATCTTGAGAGGTTCAGACTGGACTTCAGTTCCAAAGAATGTCACTCGTAGGGTAGTGCTGAGGTGCAACAGGTCACCCAGAGGGAGTCTGTGATCAGCCCCTGGCTTTGTGTTTCAAGGAAAAGCAAGCGAGGACAGGAAGACATCAGGAGAGGTAGGGAGATCGCGGGGTGAGAGCAAGGTGGGGAAGCAGCTTGGGTGTGTACAGGCTGCAGGGAAACAGGCACAGGCGTGGGAAAGCATAGGACAGCCTGTGGTGGAGATGGCCGAGGGCACTGCCAAGGCTGAAGGCTCCCAGCACAGCTAGGTGTTTGTCCTTTTGGCTATGGCTGGTGTCTCTGACACCGAGGCCCATGAGAAGACAACATTCCTTAAAGCACTGTGGCCTTGCTGCCTCCTTGTCCCTTGGGTGCCCAGGAGGTGCCGTATCATGCTCCTGCACTTAGCGTTGTGCACCCCACCTGCACACTGCCCACAGGGAGGGCCCTGAGCAATGCGTGATGGAAGGCATCACCCTACCCAGTTGATGGCTGTCAGTGCCTGGTCGCTCTGCTTCATAACACACATCAAGTTTGACTTGGCATCACAGCCACCCTCACATTGCCTTTGCCTACCTGCAATCAGGGCCTCCAACTTTCTGCTCTAATCAGCCCTTGGGGAGCTTTTGTTGGTAATGGCCCTCAGTGGGACCCATTATTTTTCCAAGAAACTTGGGATTTTCTTCTGACTTTTAATTTCTTGAAAAGTTGCTTTGGCATCCTCTCAGTATCTGACGTTCATGGGCTCAGCACCAAATACACCTGAGGGGCCATTAAAATACAAAAATCCCTAAGACCTCTTTCCATAACTTTCTTCAGTTTGTCGATTCTTGTGTGGTTAATTGGAAAGTTTGCAGGAATGTATTGAAATTAGGAAGATTTCAATGAGCACGTAGAAATGAAAGATGTCTGCTTCTTAAGCTTTCTTGATTCTTCAGCTTTCAGTATAAGTCATACCCTCAATCTCCAATTCATACTGAGCCACAGTGTCTCCTAACGAAGTCAGGACATGTAGGCAAAGCAGTGTTTTTGATAGGAGACCTGTATGGAAAACCTTCCTCCCCAGCTCCCCAGCCCTGCCATTGCCCTCATCAGCCACTGGGCACTTCACATCACTCTGGTGAAAATCGAACCTTTTGCCACTCAAGGCTGTAGCTGAATGTTACAGCTCATGTGCACCAATTCCCACCTGCTTTCCTTCAAAAACTAGCTGCAGACAGACACAGAAGGGTTTGTCTTAAGAGCAAACAAAGAAATTATAATTTGGAACAGTTTAATAAAAGATACAAAAAAGCACTCCTCAACATTATGGTAAGTCCACACTGCCTCCAGTGAGGTCCACTGCCCACAAGGCATAACCTTCCTTGAAATGTTTTCCACACATAGATAGGAAAGGATAGACAAGAAACACAACAAAGGAAGTGGCTAAAGAGACAAGGAGACTTCTGAAAGACGAGGCAAGCTTCAGACTCCCAGAAGACCTCCCAGAGAGGTATCTGAAAGGATAAAAAGCAAGGGGAAAAGGAAAACTGGGAAACTATGGAAAGTGCATATGCCCAGAGAGTCTGATGCAAAGATGCCTTTAGAAATGATTAATTTAATCAGAATATGTGGAAATATGTGAGAGAGCACTGAGAATACATCACAGACTAATAGAACTGATGAGGTGTCCCCAGACCAGTGCTTTAATCCTGGGTCTTAATGACTGAGAAATCTTTAGAGCCAGAGCAGATCGAAGTCCCATCTCGGACTCACAGGTTACAGGGCAACAGCAGGGCTGTACTGGCTGCAGCGAGGGAATCACTGCCCAGGGCATGAGCAGATCCCTCTCTGCCCTCCCCTCTCTCTTCACACCCTGGAATAGAGATTGTGTTTCCCATGTTGTTCCTCTCTGCTGGGCTGTATTCCCAGCTGGAGGGGACACAGGCTTCACCCTGGGGAAATGCAGGAGAGCCCAGTCTCATCTAGAGGAGCAGGGTCCCACCACAGCTGCTGGGTGGCCAGGGCTGCAGGCTGCAGATCCCACTCTCTTCCCCACACACCTCCTGCCTGGGGCTGCAGGGTGCCCAGCAAGAAGGCAGGGGTGCCTGGGGGTCTGGTGCCATTAGGGTGGTGGCCTTTGGACCAGCCTCTGTCTGCAAGGGACTCAGGAGCTTCTCTGCCTCCATGTCAGTGGCAAAGTTTGTTTCCCAGCTTCTTCTCTGTGGAGAGCTGAGGATTTCATTCTCGGGAGAAGGAGAAGAAGGAAACCCTTTTGTCCATGGGACTTGTAGCACCCTGTCAACCCTCTACTGACTTCTCCTTCACTATCATCCCCAGA
The DNA here is from genome assembly GCF_036417845.1 of Apteryx mantelli. NCBI lineage: Eukaryota > Metazoa > Chordata > Aves > Apterygiformes > Apterygidae > Apteryx > Apteryx mantelli. Next base: position 21,362,738 of record NC_089988.1, read on the forward strand.
AGTCCTTTGACAGGGGCATTTTTTGGTTTCTGACCCTTTATCTGACTCTCGTTTGAGCAGCACATTGCAGTAAAAGACTCCTGTGGTCCCTTCAACCTGAATTATCCTGAACGCCTATGATCTCAGGGCCCATTTCAAGCAGAGAGCAAATGTCTCTGGGACAGGAGTCCTTTGTGCTTTATGTGAGCATCTAAAAGAAGGCAGGTGATCACCTTCTCCTTTCTATTGTCTGTAAGGGCAGCCTGGGAGGCACTGCCTCAGGCATAGCTACATTACAATGGAAATTCATTGCATCCACCTTTAACCACCTGAAAGGCCATTGCCTGGATCCCCTCAGGGGTGAGGGGAGAAGAGCAAGTTTTTCTGCAGTGTGATTTCTGTACCTCTGTAGTTTGCACCTCTAAGTAGATGTTGCCATCCTCTCCTTGGTTTCTTGCCTGAAGCTCAGCCTGGATGGGGATGTGAATGTGGAGGTTGGCCGTCACTGTAGTGACCATGAGATGGTGGAGAAGTAAGAGGAATAACAGAGTCACCACCTTGGACTGCAGCAGAGAGGGTTTCATCCTCTTTAGGATGGAGTTAGACAAACGAAATCTCAGCTGGAGCTGGAGCTGGAGCTGGAGCTAGGAAAGGATGGGGAGGATAACCTGAAGGGCTTCTGTAAGGATGCTGGCAGCACAAGGCAGGCAGCCAGGGAAAATGTGTTCTCCCTGCTCAGTGGGGCAGGGCACGTAGTGACAAAGAGAGGGGAAAGGCTGAGGAGCTCATTGCCTCTTTTCCCTGGTCTTTTCCTGGTCCTGTCTACTGCCAGGCTTCCCTGGCCCCCAAGTCCTTTGGCAGCAGCTGTGTTAGCAAAGCCTCACCCATGGTAGAGGACAATGCAGCTGGGGAGGACTTTTGCCCAGTGGGCACACACAAGTCCATGGGACCAGATGGGAAACACCCCAGGGTGCTGGGAGAGGTGGCTGGAGTCACTGCAGTGCTGCTCCCAATTGTCTATGAAATGTCAGGGTCATCAGGGAGGTTCCTGATGACTGGGAAAAGGCAGACCACACCCATTTTGCAGAAGGGCAAGAGGGAGGATCTGGGGAATGACAGGCTGGTTCTCTTCATCTCAGTGCCTGGGAAGGTGATGCAGCAAATCCTCCTGGAAACCATCTCCAAGCATATGAAGGACAAGGCCTGGAAGAAGCAGCATGGGTTGACCAAGGGGAAATGGAAAGCATGCCTGACCAACCTGATTGCCTTCTGCCATCAGATGAATGCCTGTGTGCACAATGAAAAGGGAGTGTGGCGAAATGTTTTACAGACTCCTTTAAAACAGCACGGTAGCACAGGTATGTTGAGATCTGTGCAAATTTGGCCATCCAGAAGCAGAGCATTTCCTTGAAGCTGGTCACCCTGCTTTCCTCACCAGTCAAGAGCACCCGACACCTCAGTGTGTTGTGCTCTGCACAAAGAGTGAGGAGTGTCATGGACAGTCATGGGCAGGGAGTGGTTTTCTGAGCTGTTGGGGCTCTGTGTGAGACACAAAAATATTTTGTTTAGTGGTGCAGGCCCTATTATAACAGAAATGTTTAGAAAATGACATTAAAATTGAAACACGAAAGAAATTAACAAATAGATTGAAAGCAAAGAAATATTTTGTTAAACTTTCCATCTTTTAATTTTTTTTTGTGCTACGATTATCTTTCTTGATTTATTTTATTTTTCTTAATATAGTGATCTTTTAGGGGAATGTTGTGTTTTTTCTTCTTTTTAAAAAAGGAAAGAGCTTTTCAGAGCTGGGGTGGGATGCACTCACAGGGTCACAGGCAGCTGGTGCCATTGCAGGTGCCCTGGTCCCCTCTGCCCAGCCTCCCTATGCACCTCTGAGGGGCTCCGGTCTCCCGCAGGTCCCCTGTGAGAGCTGCCAGGCCCAGGCACGTCCCTCAGAGACACCGGGGCCTCTCCAAGTGCCCCTGGGTGCTTGTGGTTGGACACCTGAGCTCTGCCTGGAAAGGTGAAGAATTGTTTTCAACATTTCAAAAATATGAGCACACTTTCCTCAGCTCAAATGATTGGCTCATTTTAATGTCAGTGTTTTCCTATGATGAAAGAGTGGAAATCTTCAGGAAGGGTTTTAGTCTCGGGAGAAGAAATATCGATCTGCCCATTAACTTGCATTACCACTGCTCTGTCTCTTATGCTGTGGATTTAATCTCAGTAACCCTTCACATATTTCCATATATCCTGCTTAATCGGTCATTTCTAAAGTCATCTTCGCGTCAGACTCTCTGGGCATGTGCACAGTTGAGGATTGTGCTTTCTTTCTTATGACACTGCATCAAGTTTATTTTTGTTTCTTTGCAGTTAAGAAAAACCCTTCTGTGTCTGCTTGCAGCTAGTTCTCGAAGGAAAGCAGGTGGGAATTGGTGCACACGAGCTGTAACATTCAGCTACAGACTTGAGTGGCAAAAGGTTCGATTTTCACCAGAGTGATGTGAAGTGCCCACTGGCTGATGAGGGAAATGGCAGGGCTGGGGAGCTGGGGAGGAGGGTTGTCCATGGATATCTGATGTCAAGGATGCTGCTTTGCCTGCATGTTCTGACTTCATTAGGAGACACTCGGGATCAATATCAGTTGGAGAATGTGGAAATCACTCTAGTTTGTAAGCTGAAAAAGAAGGAAAACTTTAAAAACAGAAATCCTTTTTTTTTTTTCTTTTTTCTGCTCATTGAAATCTTCCTCTTTTAAATACACTCCTGAAACCTCCCAATTAGCCACACAAGAATTGAAGAAAATTATGGAAAGAAGCATGGCTCCTTAGGGGTTTTTGCATTTTAATGACCCCTCAAACGTATTTGGTGCTGAGCCCATGAACTTCAGGTGCTGAGACTGAACAAACCTCTCAAGAAAGTCAGAAGAAAATCCCCAAATTTCTTGGAAAGATAATGGGTCCCACTGAGGGCCATTACCAACAAAGGCTCCCCAGGGGCTGATTAGAGAAGAAAGTTGGAGGCCCTGATTGCAGGTAGGCAAAGGCAATGTGAGGGTGGCTGTGATGCCAAGTCCACCTTGATGTGTGTTATCAAGCAGAGTGACCAGGCACTGACAGCCAGCTCCTGGGTAGGGTGATGCTTTCCATCCTGCATTGCTCAGGCCTCTTCCTGGGGCCAGTGTGAGGTGAGGGTGCAAAATGCCAAGTGCAGGACAACATTACAGCACCTCCTGGGATCCCCAGGGGTGAGAAGGCAACAAGGCCACAGTGGTGTAAGGAAGCATCATCTTCTTGTAGGCCTCGGTGGCAGACGCACCAGCCGTAGCGAAAGGGAAAAAGACCTCAGTTCTTTTGGAGGCTTTCAGCCTTCACAGCGCCCTTGGTCATCTCCAACATAGGCTGTCCTAAGCTGTCACAAACCTGTGCCTCTTTCCCTGCAGCCTGTAGACACCCAACCTGCTTCCCCACCTTGCTCTCACTGCACAATCTCCTCACCTTTACTGAAATCCCTCTGTCCTTGTTGGCAGCTCCTTGAAACACAAAGCCAGGGACTGATCATGCAGTCCCTCTGGGTGTCCAGTTGCATCATAGCTCTACCCTATGAGTGACGTTCTTGCTACCTGAAGTCCAGTCTGAACCTCTCAAGATGCACTTAGTGGCTCCTTCTCCTTTGCATGCTCTTTCCCACTGCCAAGAAAAGCTCCCTCATCTCTGAAACCACCCTTCAAGCAGTCACAGGTGACTACTGTATTGGTCTTAGAAACTTCAGCAGGCTAAAGAAGTCCAGGTCCCTCAGCCTCTCTGCATGGGCCATGTGCTTCAGGCCCCCAAACTCATCTGGGCAGACCTCCTCTGGACCCTCTCCAGTTGCTCCCCATTCCTGCAGCACTGGGCAGCCCACACTGGGAGACGCTATTTCGGATGTTGCCACACCAGTGCTGAGTGGAGGGGGATAAGAACTGCCCTTGTCTGGGTGGCCATGCTCTTCCTAATGCAGTCCTGTATGCAGCTGGCCTCATTTGTGGTGAGCATGCACCACATGCTCATATGGCATCCCCCATTATGTCCAGGACCTTCACCTTGGGGTCCCTCCTCTGCCAGTCAGGTCTCTGCCTGTCCTGATGTTTTAGGCAAACACGACCACTCCAATTGGTTTGCATAAAATCCAATTTAATGGAATAATTGAGCAAGTCACAGGTAAGCAAAACAGCACTGGGCGGCCGGGGGGGAGTCTCCTGCTCCACCAACAGCGCGCGCAATCCCCCCCTCACAGTCTCCTTATATGCGATTCCAGTTCCGGGTATACAGGGCACCTCCTGTAACTTCTGCGGTTGCGCCGGCTGTTGCTAGGGGGTCTTCTTCAGCCCTCTGGTGGTCGTGGGGATGAAGGCTGGAGTCTTCCTCTGCATTGTGAGTGGTGACCCTCAGGTCACGCATATATTTTACAACTTTCGAGGTCGTGCTATATTTCACAGTTGTGTGACATTGCCATCACCATATTAGACTATCTAAACTAACATTGCCGCTTCGCTAGCTCAACTCCCTTATCTCAGGCGGGGTACATGCCCCCACCACAGGATGTAGGATGTTCCCACAGATGTTCCCAAGGCTGTTTCTCACTTTGATGTAACAAATTAGCACATATCACAACCCAGGATGTTCCCAAGGCTGTTTCTCACTTTGATGTAACAAATTAGCACATATCACAAGGGGACACTGTGGCAGCCAGGAATCCTGGGTCCTGGGGATGGGGATGCCCTGAACCCCAGCCCTATCCCCTCATGGCAGGGGGCAATCCAGGGCCAGGTTTCCCTGGAAGTGGGTCCCCCTTTGGGACCTGGCTCTGGCAGGAAAGGGGACCTGTGTCCTGGAGGCTGGGGTGTCCTGCAGCTCCTGTGGGGCTCTCAAGAGCCTGCTGGAAATGCCCATATAGGAAATGGATCCTTCACCTTGTAATAACCCCAAGGAGTCCAGTTGTTTGGGAGAACCTCTCTTCCTTCCCCCTGCATCATTTTACGCTTCCAACTTGGCAGAGCATGTTTTGGGCTCAGAGATGTTGTCCTCAGATGGCCACAGCCCCTGTCCTCCTGCAAATTGGGGTCAGACCTCTGCACTAAAAAGACAGCCTGTTTGGGGGAGCAGCTTGAAAACAGGTGGGGGTGCCATCGCCACCCCACAAGTCCCTGTGGCGTAGGACAACCCTGGCAGGGCAGCCACCAGGCCCCAGAGCCCCGCACTGCCCGGCCACACGGGGCCGCGCTGCCCCCAGGCCCTGCAATGCCTCGCGCTGCCCTGCGCTACCGCCCACAACATGGCGCCTTACCGCGGGGGGGGGGAGGAGCAGCCCGTGGGGTCATACAGGGCCGCAGTGTTGCCATGGCATTGCCCCCAGTTCTGCCCTCCTATTGGCCAGCAAGGGGAGGAGGGTGGGGGCAGGGTTTGACTGGTGGCTCTGTCAGCCAATCAGAGTGCGGCATGTGGAAAAACAGCCGTGAAAGGGGAGCGGGAGCCAAGCCGCAGGGAGGGAGCAGGTGAGAGCGGGTGTGAGCGGGGCTGGCGGGGCTGCGGGCGCCTTCAGCTGCTGGCGGCTGCCCTCCTGTGGGGTGGGGGCAGCAGTGCTGGCCCCGGGGCTGCTTTCCTGCAGGAGCTGCAGCAGGGGCTGGTGGGGCCGTGAGCACGGCACAGAGCGACCGGGGACAGAGCAGGGAGCTGCCCTGCAGCCAGACGTGGCGGCCTGCCCCGAGCAGCTGGGCCGGGGCGGCTGCTGGGGTTGGGGGGCAGGAAGCTTTGCCCCTGCCGGGGGTCGGAGTCCCATTTGGAAGCCTTTCCCTGAGCTGCTGCCACCTCAGCCCCCAGGTGCTGCTCGGAGCTGTGTTTGGGAGGTGCTGGGCAAAGTGTGAGCAGGCTGCTGGTGTCCTCGCGAGGGGCCCTTCCCAATGGTCTCAGGGGTCAGTACTGGGTCCAGTCTTGGTCAACTTCTTCATCAATGACCTGGATGAAGGCACAGAGTGCACCCTCATCAAGTTTGCTGGTGATACAAAACTGGGAGGAATGGCTGATACGCCAGAGGGCTGTGCTGCCATTCAGAGAGACTTGGACAGGCTGGAGAGGTGGGCAGAGAGGAACCTCATGAAGTTCAACAAAGGGAAGTGCAGGGTCCTGCACCTGGGGAGGAATAACCCCATGCAGCAGTACAGGTTGGGGGTGGACCTGCTGGAAAGCAGCTCTGCGGAGAAGCACCTGGGAGTGCTGGTGGACACCAAGTTAAGCATGAGGCAGCAATGTGCCCTTGTGGCCAAGAAGGCCAATGGTATCCTGGGGTGTATCAGGAAGAGTGTTGCCAGCAGGTCGAGGGAGGTGATCCTGCCCCTCTACTCAGCCCTGGTGAGGCCACATCTGGAGTACTGCGTCCAGTTCTGGGCTCCCCAGTGCAGGAGGGATGTGGCACTGCTGGAGCAAGTCCAGCGAAGGGTTGCAAAGATGATGAGGGGACTGGAGCATCTCTCTTATGAGGAAAGGCTGAGAGAGCTGGGCCTGTTTAGCCTGGAGAAGAGAAGGCTGAGAGGAGATCTTATCAACGTGTACAAGTATCTGAAGGGAGGGTGTCGAGACGATGGGACCAGACTCTTTTCAGTGGTGCCGAGCGACAGGATGCGAGGCAATGGGCACAAACTGAAACACAGACACTTCCATCTGAACATGAGGAAAAACTTCTTGACTGTGAGGGTGACAGAGCACTGGAACAGGTTGCCCCGAGAGGTGGTGGAGTCTCCTTCTCTGGAGATATTCCAAACGCGACTGGATGCAATCCTGTGCAATGTGCTCTAGGTGACCCTGCTTGAGCAGGGGGGTTGGACTAGATGATCTCCAGAGGTCCCTTCCAACCTCAGCGATTCTGTGATTCTGTGATTCTGTGCTGTCTGCGTCCTGGAGGTGGGAAGTGAGCAGGCCCCGGGCTGTGAGTGGCTGTTCAGAGGCAGTGCCTGTTCCAAGGCTTTGGAGGCCTAGAAGGGAATGGATGGGATGGAGAGCTGGGCTTTGTGTGTTTTGGGGCACTTGGGTGTGCCCTGTGTGCTGCAATGTGTGGAGCTGTGGCCTGTGTGTCGCTGATGCAGAGGCGCATGTTGGCTGCCAGCCCTCTGTGAGGTGTCCTTTGGTGGAGCCGGGTTGTGGCCCCAGTGTTTTGCTGCTGTCATTGTGTAGGTGCTGCAGTGCAAAGGCTCCCAGCTCGGACTTGATGGCACTAAAGGAAAAGCAAGACCAATTGTTCCCTTTTGTGATTTGTGTGCAGGGTGACAGAGTGGAGCTGTGCCATGACCTGGAGAGAGTCTTGCCAGGAGATGAAAGGTGTTTGCAGAAGACTGTTCTGTACAGAGTGATAACAGCGTAATCAAGGGACATGCAAGTGGCCCAGGTGAGCTTCTCCTCTCCTCTCACTTCAGCCTCAGCACCTGACAGACCAGCTCGATGCATATTGCTGATGTTTGTGTTTGCGAAGTCATTCGGGCTCAGTATCTCCTAGGCCACCAGCAGACACATTGCTTCTTTTTGTACAGGTGCAGGAGCACTTGGTAGAGCAGCAGTATGGAGATGAGTGTTGTTTGTGCTTCTGGGGATCGTGTGCCTCAGTCCGTGCTAGGCCAGCAGCCTGCACGTGGCTTCAATGCAGACTGTGAGGTCACTTTTGTTTCAGTATTGAGAGGTCAGTGGTGGGCACATGGCTGCTGTTTTCGCTTGTGAGGTTGTTCTTGCCTTCCTATATAATAGGCCAGCAGATGGCAGGTGGCTTTGCTGAAGCCTGTGAAGTCACTACTTCCTCGGAATGGGATAGGCAAGCAGCAAGCAACTTCCTGTGATACACACTGTTAGGCCAGTTCTGCATCTATAAACGACACCAACAAGGAAACACTATATCACTGTTTGCGATTCTGAGGTCACTTGTGCCTCAGTGCCTGCTAGGCCAGTGCTAGGTGCGTGGCTGCTGTTGGTGGCTGTGAGATCAGTGGTGGCTCAGTGCCTGCTAGGCCAGTGCTAGGTGCGTGGCTGCTGTTTGTGGTTGTGAGGTCAGTGGTGGCTCAGTGCCTGCTAGGCCAGTGCTAGGTGCGTGGCTGCTGTTGGTGGCTGTGAGGTCAGTGGTGGCTCAGTGCCTGCTAGGCCAGTGCTAGGTGCGTGGGTGCTGTTGGTGGTTGTGAGGTCAGTGGTGGCTCAGTGCCTGCTAGGCCAGTGCTAGGTGCGTGGGTGCTGTTTGTGGTTGTGAGGTCAGTGGTGGCTCAGTGCCTGCTAGGCCAGTGCGAGGTGCGTGGGTGCTGTTTGTGGTTGTGAGGTCAGTGGTGGCTCAGTGCCTGCTAGGCCAGTGCTAGGTGTGTGGGTGCTGTTTGTGGTTGTGAGGTCAGTGGTGGCTCAGTGCCTGCTAGGCCAGTGCTAGGTGCGTGGGTGCTGTTGGTGGTTGTGAGGTCAGTGGTGGCTCAGTGCCTGCTAGGCCAGTGCTAGGTGCGTGGCTGCTGTTTGTGGTTGTGAGGTCAGTGGTGGCTCAGTGCCTGCTAGGCCAGTGCTAGGTGCGTGGCTGCTGTTCTCAATTGTGAGGTCAGTGGTGGCTCAGTGCCTGCTAGGCCAGTGCTAGGTGCGTGGGTGCTGTTTTCAGTTGTGAGGTCAGTGGTGGCTCAGTGCCTGCTAGGCCAGTGCTAGGTGCGTGGGTGCTGTTTGTGGTTGTGAGGTCAGTGGTGGCTCAGTGCCTGCTAGGCCAGTGCTAGGTGCGTGGCTGCTGTTTGTGGTTGTGAGGTCAGTGGTGGCTCAGTGCCTGCTAGGCCAGTGCTAGGTGCGTGGGTGCTGTTTGTGGTTGTGAGGTCAGTGGTGGCTCAGAGCCTGCTAGGCCAGTGCTAGGTGCGTGGCTGCTGTTTGTGGTTGTGAGGTCAGTGGTGGCTCAGTGCCTGCTAGGCCAGTGCTAGGTGCGTGGGTGCTGTTTGTGGTTGTGAGGTCAGTGGTGGCTCAGTGTCTGATAGGCCAGTGCTAGGTGCGTGGGTGCTGTTTGTGGCTGTGAGGTCAGTGGTGGCTCAGTGCCTGCTAGGCCAGTGCTAGGTGCGTGGGTGCTGTTTGTGGTTGTGAGGTCACTTTTGCCTCAGTGCCTGCTAGGCCAGTGCTAGGTGCGTGGGTGCTGTTGGTGGCTGTGAGGTCAGTGGTGGCTCAGTGCCTGCTAGGCCAGTGCTAGGTGCATGGGTGCTGTTTGTGGTTGTGAGGTCACTTTTGCCTCAGTGCCTGCTAGGCCAGTGCTAGGTGCGTGGGTGCTGTTTGTGGTTGTGAGGTCAGTGGTGGCTCAGTGCCTGCTAGGCCAGTGCTAGGTGCGTGGGTGCTGTTTTCAGTTGTGAGGTCACTTGTGCCTCAGTACCTGCTAGGCCAGTGCTAGGTGCGTGGGTGCTGTTTGTGGTTGTGAGGTCAGTGGTGGCTCAGTGCCTGCTAGGCCAGTGCTAGGTGCGTGGGTGCTGTTTGTGGTTGTGAGGTCAGTGGTGGCTCAGTGCCTGCTAGGCCAGTGCTAGGTGCGTGGGTGCTGTTTGTGGTTGTGAGGTCAGTGGTGGCTCAGTGCCTGCTAGGCCAGTGCTAGGTGCGTGGCTGCTGTTTTCAGTTGTGAGGTCAGTGGTGGCTCAGTGCCTACTAGGCCAGTGCTAGGTGTGTGGGTGCTGTTTGTGGTTGTGAGGTCAGTGGTGGCTCAGTGCCTGCTAGGCCAGTGCTAGGTGCGTGGCTGCTGTTGGTGGTTGTGAGGTCAGTGGTGGCTCAGTGCCTGCTAGGCCAGTGCTAGGTGCGTGGCTGCTGTTTGTGGTTGTGAGGTCAGTGGTGGCTCAGTGCCTGCTAGGCCAGTGCTAGGTGCGTGGGTGCTGTTTGTGGTTGTGAGGTCAGTGGTGGCTCAGTGCCTGCTAGGCCAGTGCTAGGTGCGTGGCTGCTGTTGGTGGTTGTGAGGTCAGTGGTGGCTCAGTGCCTGCTAGGCCAGTGCTAGGTGCGTGGCTGCTGTTTTCAGTTGTGAGGTCAGTGGTGGCTCAGTGCCTGCTAGGCCAGTGCTAGGTGCGTGGGTGCTGTTTGTGGTTGTGAGGTCAGTGGTGGCTCAGTGCCTGCTAGGCCAGTGCTAGGTGCGTGGGTGCTGTTTGTGGTTGTGAGGTCAGTGGTGGCTCAGTGCCTGCTAGGCCAGTGCTAGGTGCGTGGGTGCTGTTTGTGGTTGTGAGGTCAGTGGTGGCTCAGTGCCTGCTAGGCCAGTGCTAGGTGCGTGGGTGCTGTTTGTGGTTGTGAGGTCACTTGTGCCTGTGTGCCTGCTAGGCCAGTGCTAGGTGTGTGGGTGCTGTTTGTGGTTGTGAGGTCAGTGGTGGCTCAGTGCCTGCTAGGCCAGTGCTAGGTGTGTGGCTGCTGTTTGTGGTTGTGAGGTCAGTGGTGGCTCAGTGCCTGCTAGGCCAGTGCTAGGTGCGTGGGTGCTGTTTGTGGTTGTGAGGTCAGTGGTGGCTCAGTGCCTGCTAGGCCAGTGCTAGGTGCGTGGCTGCTGTTTGTGGTTGTGAGGTCAGTGGTGGCTCAGTGCCTGCTAGGCCAGTGCTATGTGCGTGGCTGCTGTTTGTGGTTGTGAGGTCAGTGGTGGCTCAGTGCCTGCTAGGCCAGTGCTAGGTGCGTGGGTGCTGTTTGTGGTTGTGAGGTCAGTGGTGGCTCAGTGCCTGCTAGGCCAGTGCTAGGTGCGTGGGTGCTGTTTGTGGTTGTGAGGTCAGTGGTGGCTCAGAGCCTGCTAGGGCAGTGCTAGGTGCGTGGGTGCTGTTTTCAGTTGTGAGGTCAGTGGTGGCTCAGTGCCTGCTAGGCCAGTGCTAGGTGCGTGGCTGCTGTTGGTGGTTGTGAGGTCACTTGTGACTCTGTGCCTGCTAGGCCAGTGCTAGGTGCATGGGTGCTGTTTGTGGTTGTGAGGTCACTTGTGCCTCTGTGCCTGCTAGGCCAGTGCTAGGTGCGTGGCTGCTGTTGGTGGTTGTGAGGTCAGTGGTGGCTCAGTGCCTGCTAGGCCAGTGCTAGGTGCGTGGCTGCTGTTTTCAATTGTGAGGTCACTTGTGGCTCAGTGCCTGCTAGGCCAGTGCTAGGTGCGTGGGTGCTGTTTGTGGTTGTGAGGTCACTTTTGCCTCAGTGCCTGCTAGGCCAGTGCTAGGTGCGTGGCTGCTGTTTGTGGTTGTGAGGTCAGTGGTGGCTCAGTGCCTGCTAGGCCAGTGCTAGGTGCGTGGGTGCTGTTTGTGGTTGTGAGGTCAGTGGTGGCTCAGTGCCTGCTAGGCCAGTGCTAGGTGCGTGGGTGCTGTTTGTGGTTGTGAGGTCAGTGGTGGCTCAGTGCCTGCTAGGCCAGTGCTAGGTGCGTGGCTGCTGTTTGTGGTTGTGAGGTCAGTGGTGGCTCAGTGCCTGCTAGGCCAGTGCTAGGTGCGTGGGTGCTGTTTTCAGTTGTGAGGTCAGTGGTGGCTCAGTGCCTGCTAGGCCAGTGCTAGGTGTGTGGGTGCTGTTTGTGGTTGTGAGGTCAGTGGTGGCTCAGTGCCTGCTAGGCCAGTGCTAGGTGCGTGGCTGCTGTTGGTGGCTGTGAGGTCAGTGGTGGCTCAGTGCCTGCTAGGCCAGTGCTAGGTGCGTGGCTGCTGTTTTCAATGGTGAGGGCAGTGGTGGCTCAGTGCCTGCTAGGCCAGTGCTAGGTGCGTGGCTGCTGTTGGTGGTTGTGTGGTCAGTGGTGGCTCAGTGCCTACTAGGCCAGTGCTAGGTGCGTGGGTGCTGTTTGTGGTTGTGAGGTCAGTGGTGGCTCAGTGCCTGCTAGGCCAGTGCTAGGTGTGTGGCTGCTGTTTGTGGTTGTGAGGTCAGTGGTGGCTCAGTGCCTGCTAGGCCAGTGCTAGGTGCGTGGGTGCTGTTTGTGGTTGTGAGGTCAGTGGTGGCTCAGTGCCTGCTAGGCCAGTGCTAGGTGCGTGGCTGCTGTTTGTGGTTGTGAGGTCAGTGGTGGCTCAGTGCCTGCTAGGCCAGTGCTAGGTGCGTGGGTGCTGTTTGTGGTTGTGAGGTCAGTGGTGGCTCAGTGCCTGCTAGGCCAGTGCTAGGTGCGTGGGTGCTGTTTGTGGTTGTGAGGTCAGTGGTGGCTCAGTGCCTGCTAGGCCAGTGCTAGGTGCGTGGCTGCTGTTTGTGGTTGTGAGGTCAGTGGTGGCTCAGTGCCTGCTAGGCCAGTGCTAGGTGCGTGGGTGCTGTTGGTGGTTGTGAGGTCACTTGTGCCTGTGTGCCTGCTAGGCCAGTGCTAGGTGTGTGGGTGCTGTTTGTGGTTGTGAGGTCAGTGGTGGCTCAGTGCCTGCTAGGCCAGTGCTAGGTGTGTGGCTGCTGTTTGTGGTTGTGAGGTCAGTGGTGGCTCAGTGCCTGCTAGGGCAGTGCTAGGTGCGTGGGTGCTGTTTGTGGTTGTGAGGTCAGTGGTGGCTCAGTGCCTGCTAGGCCAGTGCTAGGTGCGTGGCTGCTGTTTGTGGTTGTGAGGTCAGTGGTGGCTCAGTGCCTGCTAGGCCAGTGCTATGTGCGTGGCTGCTGTTTGTGGTTGTGAGGTCAGTGGTGGCTCAGTGCCTGCTAGGCCAGTGCTAGGTGCGTGGCTGCTGTTTGTGGTTGTGAGGTCAGTGGTGGCTCAGTGCCTGCTAGGCCAGTGCTATGTGCGTGGCTGCTGTTTGTGGTTGTGAGGTCAGTGGTGGCTCAGTGCCTGCTAGGCCAGTGCTAGGTGCGTGGGTGCTGTTTGTGGTTGTGAGGTCAGTGGTGGCTCAGTGCCTGCTAGGCCAGTGCTAGGTGCGTGGGTGCTGTTTGTGGTTGTGAGGTCAGTGGTGGCTCAGAGCCTGCTAGGGCAGTGCTAGGTGCGTGGGTGCTGTTTTCAGTTGTGAGGTCAGTGGTGGCTCAGTGCCTGCTAGGCCAGTGCTAGGTGCGTGGCTGCTGTTGGTGGTTGTGAGGTCACTTGTGCCTCTGTGCCTGCTAGGCCAGTGCTAGGTGCATGGGTGCTGTTTGTGGTTGTGAGGTCACTTGTGCCTCTGTGCCTGCTAGGCCAGTGCTAGGTGCGTGGCTGTTGTTTGTGGTTGTGAGGTCAGTGGTGGCTCAGTGCCTGCTAGGCCAGTGCTAGGTGTGTGGGTGCTGTTTGTGGTTGTGAGGTCAGTGGTGGCTCAGTGCCTGCTAGGCCAGTGCTAGGTGCGTGGCTGCTGTTTTCAGTTGTGAGGTCAGTGGTGGCTCAGTGCCTGCTAGGCCAGTGCTAGGTGCGTGGGTGCTGTTTGTGGTTGTGAGGTCAGTGGTGGCTCAGTGCCTGCTAGGCCAGTGCTAGGTGCGTGGGTGCTGTTTGTGGTTGTGAGGTCAGTGGTGGCTCAGTGCCTGCTAGGCCAGTGCTAGGTGCGTGGGTGCTGTTTGTGGTTGTGAGGTCAGTGGTGGCTCAGTGCCTGCTAGGCCAGTGCTAGGTGCGTGGCTGCTGTTTGTGGTTGTGAGGTCAGTGGTGGCTCAGTGCCTGCTAGGCCAGTGCTATGTGCGTGGCTGCTGTTTGTGGTTGTGAGGTCAGTGGTGGCTCAGTGCCTGCTAGGCCAGTGCTAGGTGCGTGGGTGCTGTTTGTGGTTGTGAGGTCACTTTTGCCTCAGTACCTGCTAGGCCAGTGCTAGGTGCGTGGGTGCTGTTTGTGGTTGTGAGGTCAGTGGTGGCTCAGTGCCTGCTAGGCCAGTGCTAGGTGCGTGGGTGCTGTTTGTGGTTGTGAGGTCAGTGGTGGCTCAGTGCCTGCTAGGCCAGTGCTAGGTGCGTGGCTGCTGTTGGTGGCTGTGAGGTCAGTGGTGGCTCAGTGCCTGCTAGGCCAGTGCTAGGTGCGTGGCTGCTGTTTTCAATTGTGAGGGCAGTGGTGGCTCAGTGCCTGCTAGGCCAGTGCTAGGTGCGTGGGTGCTGTTTGTGTTTGTGAGGTCAGTGGTGGCTCAGAGCCTGCTAGGCCAGTGCTAGGTGCGTGGGTGCTGTTTGTGGTTGTGAGGTCACTTGTGGCTCAGTGCCTGCTAGGCCAGCGCTAGGTGCGTGGCTGCTGTTGGTGGCTGTGAGGTCAGTGGTGGCTCAGTGCCTGCTAGGCCAGTGCTAGGTGCGTGGGTGCTGTTTGTGGTTGTGAGGTCAGTGGTGGCTCAGTGCCTGCTAGGCCAGTGCTAGGTGCGTGGCTGCTGTTTGTGGTTGTGAGGTCAGTGGTGGCTCAGTGCCTGCTAGGCCAGTGCTAGGTGTGTGGCTGCTGTTTGTGGTTGTGAGGTCAGTGGTGGCTCAGTGCCTGCTAGGCCAGTGCTAGGTGCGTGGGTGCTGTTTGTGGTTGTGAGGTCAGTGGTGGCTCAGTGCCTGCTAGGCCAGTGCTAGGTGCGTGGCTGCTGTTTGTGGTTGTGAGGTCAGTGGTGGCTCAGTGCCTGCTAGGCCAGTGCTATGTGCGTGGCTGCTGTTTGTGGTTGTGAGGTCAGTGGTGGCTCAGTGCCTGCTAGGCCAGTGCTAGGTGCGTGGGTGCTGTTTGTGGTTGTGAGGTCAGTGGTGGCTCAGTGCCTGCTAGGCCAGTGCTAGGTGCGTGGGTGCTGTTTGTGGTTGTGAGGTCAGTGGTGGCTCAGAGCCTGCTAGGGCAGTGCTAGGTGCGTGGGTGCTGTTTTCAGTTGTGAGGTCAGTGGTGGCTCAGTGCCTGCTAGGCCAGTGCTAGGTGCGTGGGTGCTGTTTGTGGTTGTGAGGTCACTTGTGCCTCTGTGCCTGCTAGGCCAGTGCTAGGTGCATGGGTGCTGTTTGTGGTTGTGAGGTCACTTGTGCCTCTGTGCCTGCTAGGCCAGTGCTAGGTGCGTGGCTGCTGTTGGTGGTTGTGAGGTCAGTGGTGGCTCAGTGCCTGCTAGGCCAGTGCTAGGTGCGTGGCTGCTGTTTTCAATTGTGAGGTCACTTGTGGCTCAGTGCCTGCTAGGCCAGTGCTAGGTGCGTGGGTGCTGTTTGTGGTTGTGAGGTCACTTTTGCCTCAGTGCCTGCTAGGCCAGTGCTAGGTGCGTGGCTGCTGTTTGTGGTTGTGAGGTCAGTGGTGGCTCAGTGCCTGCTAGGCCAGTGCTAGGTGCGTGGGTGCTGTTTGTGGTTGTGAGGTCAGTGGTGGCTCAGTGCCTGCTAGGCCAGTGCTAGGTGCGTGGGTGCTGTTTGTGGTTGTGAGGTCAGTGGTGGCTCAGTGCCTGCTAGGCCAGTGCTAGGTGCGTGGGTGCTGTTTGTGGTTGTGAGGTCAGTGGTGGCTCAGTGCCTGCTAGGCCAGTGCTAGGTGCGTGGGTGCTGTTTTCAGTTGTGAGGTCAGTGGTGGCTCAGTGCCTGCTAGGCCAGTGCTAGGTGTGTGGGTGCTGTTTGTGGTTGTGAGGTCAGTGGTGGCTCAGTGCCTGCTAGGCCAGTGCTAGGTGCGTGGCTGCTGTTGGTGGCTGTGAGGTCAGTGGTGGCTCAGTGCCTGCTAGGCCAGTGCTAGGTGCGTGGCTGCTGTTTTCAATGGTGAGGGCAGTGGTGGCTCAGTGCCTGCTAGGCCAGTGCTAGGTGCGTGGCTGCTGTTGGTGGTTGTGTGGTCAGTGGTGGCTCAGTGCCTGCTAGGCCAGTGCTAGGTGCGTGGCTGCTGTTTTCAATTGTGAGGTCAGTGGTGGCTCAGTGCCTGCTAGGCCAGTGCTAGGTGTGTGGCTGCTGTTTGTGGTTGTGAGGTCACTTGTGCCTGTGTGCCTGCTAGGCCAGTGCTAGGTGTGTGGGTGCTGTTTGTGGTTGTGAGGTCAGTGGTGGCTCAGTGCCTGCTAGGCCAGTGCTAGGTGTGTGGCTGCTGTTTGTGGTTGTGAGGTCAGTGGTGGCTCAGTGCCTGCTAGGCCAGTGCTAGGTGCGTGGGTGCTGTTTGTGGTTGTGAGGTCAGTGGTGGCTCAGTGCCTGCTAGGCCAGTGCTAGGTGCGTGGCTGCTGTTTGTGGTTGTGAGGTCAGTGGTGGCTCAGTGCCTGCTAGGCCAGTGCTATGTGCGTGGCTGCTGTTTGTGGTTGTGAGGTCAGTGGTGGCTCAGTGCCTGCTAGGCCAGTGCTAGGTGCGTGGCTGCTGTTTGTGGTTGTGAGGTCAGTGGTGGCTCAGTGCCTGCTAGGCCAGTGCTATGTGCGTGGCTGCTGTTTGTGGTTGTGAGGTCAGTGGTGGCTCAGTGCCTGCTAGGCCAGTGCTAGGTGCGTGGGTGCTGTTTGTGGTTGTGAGGTCACTTGTGCCTCTGTGCCTGCTAGGCCAGTGCTAGGTGCATGGGTGCTGTTTGTGGTTGTGAGGTCACTTGTGCCTCTGTGCCTGCTAGGCCAGTGCTAGGTGCGTGGCTGTTGTTTGTGGTTGTGAGGTCAGTGGTGGCTCAGTGCCTGCTAGGCCAGTGCTAGGTGTGTGGGTGCTGTTTGTGGTTGTGAGGTCAGTGGTGGCTCAGTGCCTGCTAGGCCAGTGCTAGGTGCGTGGCTGCTGTTTGTGGTTGTGAGGTCACTTTTGCCTCAGTGCCTGCTAGGCCAGTGCTAGGTGCGTGGCTGCTGTTTTCAGTTGTGAGGTCAGTGGTGGCTCAGTGCCTGCTAGGCCAGTGCTAGGTGCGTGGGTGCTGTTTGTGGTTGTGAGGTCAGTGGTGGCTCAGTGCCTGCTAGGCCAGTGCTAGGTGCGTGGGTGCTGTTTGTGGTTGTGAGGTCAGTGGTGGCTCAGTGCCTGCTAGGCCAGTGCTAGGTGCGTGGGTGCTGTTTGTGGTTGTGAGGTCAGTGGTGGCTCAGTGCCTGCTAGGCCAGTGCTAGGTGCGTGGGTGCTGTTTGTGGTTGTGAGGTCAGTGGTGGCTCAGAGCCTGCTAGGGCAGTGCTAGGTGCGTGGGTGCTGTTTTCAGTTGTGAGGTCAGTGGTGGCTCAGTGCCTGCTAGGCCAGTGCTAGGTGCGTGGCTGCTGTTGGTGGTTGTGAGGTCACTTGTGCCTCTGTGCCTGCTAGGCCAGTGCTAGGTGCATGGGTGCTGTTTGTGGTTGTGAGGTCACTTGTGCCTCTGTGCCTGCTAGGCCAGTGCTAGGTGCGTGGCTGTTGTTTGTGGTTGTGAGGTCAGTGGTGGCTCAGTGCCTGCTAGGCCAGTGCTAGGTGTGTGGGTGCTGTTTGTGGTTGTGAGGTCAGTGGTGGCTCAGTGCCTGCTAGGCCAGTGCTAGGTGCGTGGGTGCTGTTTGTGGTTGTGAGGTCACTTTTGCCTCAGTGCCTGCTAGGCCAGTGCTAGGTGCGTGGCTGCTGTTTTCAGTTGTGAGGTCAGTGGTGGCTCAGTGCCTGCTAGGCCAGTGCTAGGTGCGTGGGTGCTGTTTGTGGTTGTGAGGTCAGTGGTGGCTCAGTGCCTGCTAGGCCAGTGCTAGGTGCGTGGGTGCTGTTTGTGGTTGTGAGGTCAGTGGTGGCTCAGTGCCTGCTAGGCCAGTGCTAGGTGCGTGGGTGCTGTTTGTGGTTGTGAGGTCAGTGGTGGCTCAGTGCCTGCTAGGCCAGTGCTAGGTGCGTGGCTGCTGTTTGTGGTTGTGAGGTCAGTGGTGGCTCAGTGCCTGCTAGGCCAGTGCTATGTGCGTGGCTGCTGTTTGTGGTTGTGAGGTCAGTGGTGGCTCAGTGCCTGCTAGGCCAGTGCTAGGTGCGTGGGTGCTGTTTGTGGTTGTGAGGTCACTTTTGCCTCAGTACCTGCTAGGCCAGTGCTAGGTGCGTGGGTGCTGTTTGTGGTTGTGAGGTCAGTGGTGGCTCAGTGCCTGCTAGGCCAGTGCTAGGTGCGTGGGTGCTGTTTGTGGTTGTGAGGTCAGTGGTGGCTCAGTGCCTGCTAGGCCAGTGCTAGGTGCGTGGCTGCTGTTGGTGGCTGTGAGGTCAGTGGTGGCTCAGTGCCTGCTAGGCCAGTGCTAGGTGCGTGGCTGCTGTTTTCAATTGTGAGGGCAGTGGTGGCTCAGTGCCTGCTAGGCCAGTGCTAGGTGCGTGGGTGCTGTTTGTGTTTGTGAGGTCAGTGGTGGCTCAGAGCCTGCTAGGCCAGTGCTAGGTGCGTGGGTGCTGTTTGTGGTTGTGAGGTCACTTGTGGCTCAGTGCCTGCTAGGCCAGCGCTAGGTGCGTGGCTGCTGTTGGTGGCTGTGAGGTCAGTGGTGGCTCAGTGCCTGCTAGGCCAGTGCTAGGTGCGTGGGTGCTGTTTGTGGTTGTGAGGTCAGTGGTGGCTCAGTGCCTGCTAGGCCAGTGCTAGGTGCGTGGCTGCTGTTTGTGGTTGTGAGGTCAGTGGTGGCTCAGTGCCTGCTAGGCCAGTGCTAGGTGTGTGGCTGCTGTTTGTGGTTGTGAGGTCAGTGGTGGCTCAGTGCCTGCTAGGCCAGTGCTAGGTGCGTGGGTGCTGTTTGTGGTTGTGAGGTCAGTGGTGGCTCAGTGCCTGCTAGGCCAGTGCTAGGTGCGTGGCTGCTGTTTGTGGTTGTGAGGTCAGTGGTGGCTCAGTGCCTGCTAGGCCAGTGCTATGTGCGTGGCTGCTGTTTGTGGTTGTGAGGTCAGTGGTGGCTCAGTGCCTGCTAGGCCAGTGCTAGGTGCGTGGGTGCTGTTTGTGGTTGTGAGGTCAGTGGTGGCTCAGTGCCTGCTAGGCCAGTGCTAGGTGCGTGGGTGCTGTTTGTGGTTGTGAGGTCAGTGGTGGCTCAGAGCCTGCTAGGGCAGTGCTAGGTGCGTGGGTGCTGTTTTCAGTTGTGAGGTCAGTGGTGGCTCAGTGCCTGCTAGGCCAGTGCTAGGTGCGTGGCTGCTGTTGGTGGTTGTGAGGTCACTTGTGCCTCTGTGCCTGCTAGGCCAGTGCTAGGTGCATGGGTGCTGTTTGTGGTTGTGAGGTCACTTGTGCCTCTGTGCCTGCTAGGCCAGTGCTAGGTGCGTGGCTGCTGTTGGTGGTTGTGAGGTCAGTGGTGGCTCAGTGCCTGCTAGGCCAGTGCTAGGTGCGTGGCTGCTGTTTTCAATTGTGAGGTCACTTGTGGCTCAGTGCCTGCTAGGCCAGTGCTAGGTGCGTGGGTGCTGTTTGTGGTTGTGAGGTCACTTTTGCCTCAGTGCCTGCTAGGCCAGTGCTAGGTGCGTGGCTGCTGTTTGTGGTTGTGAGGTCAGTGGTGGCTCAGTGCCTGCTAGGCCAGTGCTAGGTGCGTGGGTGCTGTTTGTGGTTGTGAGGTCAGTGGTGGCTCAGTGCCTGCTAGGCCAGTGCTAGGTGCGTGGGTGCTGTTTGTGGTTGTGAGGTCAGTGGTGGCTCAGTGCCTGCTAGGCCAGTGCTAGGTGCGTGGGTGCTGTTTGTGGTTGTGAGGTCAGTGGTGGCTCAGTGCCTGCTAGGCCAGTGCTAGGTGCGTGGGTGCTGTTTTCAGTTGTGAGGTCAGTGGTGGCTCAGTGCCTGCTAGGCCAGTGCTAGGTGTGTGGGTGCTGTTTGTGGTTGTGAGGTCAGTGGTGGCTCAGTGCCTGCTAGGCCAGTGCTAGGTGCGTGGCTGCTGTTGGTGGCTGTGAGGTCAGTGGTGGCTCAGTGCCTGCTAGGCCAGTGCTAGGTGCGTGGCTGCTGTTTTCAATGGTGAGGGCAGTGGTGGCTCAGTGCCTGCTAGGCCAGTGCTAGGTGCGTGGCTGCTGTTGGTGGTTGTGTGGTCAGTGGTGGCTCAGTGCCTGCTAGGCCAGTGCTAGGTGCGTGGCTGCTGTTTTCAATTGTGAGGTCAGTGGTGGCTCAGTGCCTGCTAGGCCAGTGCTAGGTGTGTGGCTGCTGTTTGTGGTTGTGAGGTCAGTGGTGGCTCAGTGCCTGCTAGGCCAGTGCTAGGTGCGTGGGTGCTGTTTGTGGTTGTGAGGTCAGTGGTGGCTCAGTGCCTGCTAGGCCAGTGCTAGGTGCGTGGCTGCTGTTTGTGGTTGTGAGGTCAGTGGTGGCTCAGTGCCTGCTAGGCCAGTGCTAGGTGCGTGGCTGCTGTTTGTGGTTGTGAGGTCAGTGGTGGCTCAGTGCCTGCTAGGCCAGTGCTAGGTGCGTGGGTGCTGTTTGTGGTTGTGAGGTCAGTGGTGGCTCAGTGCCTGCTAGGCCAGTGCTAGGTGCGTGGCTGCTGTTTGTGGTTGTGAGGTCAGTGGTGGCTCAGTGCCTGCTAGGCCAGTGCTAGGTGCGTGGGTGCTGTTGGTGGTTGTGAGGTCACTTGTGCCTGTGTGCCTGCTAGGCCAGTGCTAGGTGTGTGGGTGCTGTTTGTGGTTGTGAGGTCAGTGGTGGCTCAGTGCCTGCTAGGCCAGTGCTAGGTGTGTGGCTGCTGTTTGTGGTTGTGAGGTCAGTGGTGGCTCAGTGCCTGCTAGGCCAGTGCTAGGTGCGTGGGTGCTGTTTGTGGTTGTGAGGTCAGTGGTGGCTCAGTGCCTGCTAGGCCAGTGCTAGGTGCGTGGCTGCTGTTTGTGGTTGTGAGGTCAGTGGTGGCTCAGTGCCTGCTAGGCCAGTGCTATGTGCGTGGCTGCTGTTTGTGGTTGTGAGGTCAGTGGTGGCTCAGTGCCTGCTAGGCCAGTGCTAGGTGCGTGGCTGCTGTTTGTGGTTGTGAGGTCAGTGGTGGCTCAGTGCCTGCTAGGCCAGTGCTATGTGCGTGGCTGCTGTTTGTGGTTGTGAGGTCAGTGGTGGCTCAGTGCCTGCTAGGCCAGTGCTAGGTGCGTGGGTGCTGTTTGTGGTTGTGAGGTCAGTGGTGGCTCAGTGCCTGCTAGGCCAGTGCTAGGTGCGTGGGTGCTGTTTGTGGTTGTGAGGTCAGTGGTGGCTCAGAGCCTGCTAGGGCAGTGCTAGGTGCGTGGGTGCTGTTTTCAGTTGTGAGGTCAGTGGTGGCTCAGTGCCTGCTAGGCCAGTGCTAGGTGCGTGGCTGCTGTTTGTGGTTGTGAGGTCACTTGTGCCTCTGTGCCTGCTAGGCCAGTGCTAGGTGCATGGGTGCTGTTTGTGGTTGTGAGGTCACTTGTGCCTCTGTGCCTGCTAGGCCAGTGCTAGGTGCGTGGCTGTTGTTTGTGGTTGTGAGGTCAGTGGTGGCTCAGTGCCTGCTAGGCCAGTGCTAGGTGTGTGGGTGCTGTTTGTGGTTGTGAGGTCAGTGGTGGCTCAGTGCCTGCTAGGCCAGTGCTAGGTGCGTGGCTGCTGTTTGTGGTTGTGAGGTCAGTGGTGGCTCAGTGCCTGCTAGGCCAGTGCTAGGTGCGTGGCTGCTGTTTTCAGTTGTGAGGTCAGTGGTGGCTCAGTGCCTGCTAGGCCAGTGCTAGGTGCGTGGGTGCTGTTTGTGGTTGTGAGGTCAGTGGTGGCTCAGTGCCTGCTAGGCCAGTGCTAGGTGCGTGGGTGCTGTTTGTGGTTGTGAGGTCAGTGGTGGCTCAGTGCCTGCTAGGCCAGTGCTAGGTGCGTGGGTGCTGTTTGTGGTTGTGAGGTCAGTGGTGGCTCAGTGCCTGCTAGGCCAGTGCTAGGTGCGTGGGTGCTGTTTGTGGTTGTGAGGTCAGTGGTGGCTCAGTGCCTGCTAGGCCAGTGCTATGTGCGTGGCTGCTGTTTGTGGTTGTGAGGTCAGTGGTGGCTCAGTGCCTGCTAGGCCAGTGCTAGGTGCGTGGGTGCTGTTTGTGGTTGTGAGGTCACTTGTGCCTCTGTGCCTGCTAGGCCAGTGCTAGGTGCGTGGCTGCTGTTTGTGGTTGTGAGGTCAGTGGTGGCTCAGTGCCTGCTAGGCCAGTGCTAGGTGTGTGGGTGCTGTTTGTGGTTGTGAGGTCAGTGGTGGCTCAGTGCCTGCTGGGCCAGTGCTAGGTGCGTGGCTGCTGTTTGTGGTTGTGAGGTCAGTGGTGGCTCAGTGCCTGCTAGGCCAGTGCTAGGTGCGTGGGTGCTGTTTGTGGTTGTGAGGTCAGTGGTGGCTCAGTGCCTGCTAGGCCAGTGCTAGGTGCGTGGCTGCTGTTTGTGGTTGTGAGGTCAGTGGTGGCTCAGTGCCTGCTAGGCCAGTGCTAGGTGCGTGGGTGCTGTTTGTGGTTGTGAGGTCACTTTTGCCTCAGTACCTGCTAGGCCAGTGCTAGGTGCGTGGGTGCTGTTTGTGGTTGTGAGGTCAGTGGTGGCTCAGTGCCTGCTAGGCCAGTGCTAGGTGCGTGGGTGCTGTTTGTGGTTGTGAGGTCAGTGGTGGCTCAGTGCCTGCTAGGCCAGTGCTAGGTGCGTGGCTGCTGTTGGTGGCTGTGAGGTCAGTGGTGGCTAAGTGCCTGCTAGGCCAGTGCTAGGTGCGTGGCTGCTGTTTTCAATTGTGAGGGCAGTGGTGGCTCAGTGCCTGCTAGGCCAGTGCTAGGTGCGTGGGTGCTGTTTGTGTTTGTGAGGTCAGTGGTGGCTCAGAGCCTGCTAGGCCAGTGCTAGGTGCGTGGGTGCTGTTTGTGGTTGTGAGGTCACTTGTGGCTCAGTGCCTGCTAGGCCAGCGCTAGGTGCGTGGCTGCTGTTGGTGGCTGTGAGGTCAGTGGTGGCTCAGTGCCTGCTAGGCCAGTGCTAGGTGCGTGGGTGCTGTTTGTGGTTGTGAGGTCAGTGGTGGCTCAGTGCCTGCTAGGCCAGTGCTAGGTGCGTGGGTGCTGTTTGTGGTTGTGAGGTCAGTGGTGGCTCAGTGCCTGCTAGGCCAGTGCTAGGTGCGTGGCTGCTGTTTTCAATTGTGAGGTCAGTGGTGGCTCAGTGCCTGCTAGGCCAGTGATAGGTGCGTGGCTGCTGTTTGTGGTTGTGAGGTCAGTGGTGGCTCAGTGCCTGCTAGGCCAGTGCTAGGTGCGTGGCTGCTGTTGGTGGCTGTGAGGTCAGTGGTGGCTCAGTGCCTGCTAGGCCAGTGCTAGGTGCGTGGCTGCTGTTTTCAATGGTGAGGGCAGTGGTGGCTCAGTGCCTGCTAGGCCAGTGCTAGGTGCGTGGGTGCTGTTGGTGGTTGTGTGGTCAGTGGTGGCTCAGTGCCTACTAGGCCAGTGCTAGGTGCGTGGCTGCTGTTTGTGGTTGTGAGGTCAGTGGTGGCTCAGTGCCTGCTAGGCCAGTGCTAGGTGCGTGGCTGCTGTTGGTGGCTGTGAGGTCAGTGGTGGCTCAGTGCCTGCTAGGCCAGTGCTAGGTGCGTGGCTGCTGTTTGTGGTTGTGAGGTCAGTGGTGGCTCAGTGCCTGCTAGGCCAGTGCTAGGTGCGTGGCTGCTGTTTGTGGTTGTGAGGTCAGTGGTGGCTCAGTGCCTGCTAGGCCAGTGCTAGGTGCGTGGGTGCTGGTTGTGGTTGTGAGGTCAGTGGTGGCTCAGTGCCTGCTAGGCCAGTGCTAGGTGCGTGGCTGCTGTTTGTGGTTGTGAGGTCAGTGGTGGCTCAGTGCCTGCTAGGCCAGTGCTAGGTGCGTGGGTGCTGTTTGTGGTTGTGAGGTCAGTGGTGGCTCAGTGCCTGCTAGGCCAGTGCTAGGTGCGTGGGTGCTGTTTGTGGTTGTGAGGTCAGTGGTGGCTCAGTGCCTGCTAGGCCAGTGCTAGGTGCGTGGCTGCTGTTTGTGGTTGTGAGGTCAGTGGTGGCTCAGTGCCTGCTAGGCCAGTGCTAGGTGCGTGGGTGCTGTTTGTGGTTGTGAGGTCACTTTTGCCTCAGTGCCTGCTAGGCCAGTGCTAGGTGCGTGGCTGCTGTTTTCAGTTGTGAGGTCAGTGGTGGCTCAGTGCCTGCTAGGGCAGTGCTAGGTGCGTGGGTGCTGTTTGTGGTTGTGAGGTCACTTTTGCCTCAGTGCCTGCTAGGCCAGTGCTAGGTGCGTGGGTGCTGTTTGTGGTTGTGAGGTCAGTGGTGGCTCAGTGCCTGCTAGGCCAGTGCTAGGTGCGTGGGTGCTGTTTGTGGTTGTGAGGTCAGTGGTGGCTCAGTGCCTGCTAGGCCAGTGCTAGGTGCGTGGCTGCTGTTTTCAGTTGTGAGGTCAGTGGTGGCTCAGTGCCTACTAGGCCAGTGCTAGGTGTGTGGGTGCTGTTTGTGGTTGTGAGGTCAGTGGTGGCTCAGTGCCTGCTAGGCCAGTGCTAGGTGCGTGGCTGCTGTTGGTGGTTGTGAGGTCAGTGGTGGCTCAGTGCCTGCTAGGCCAGTGCTAGGTGTGTGGCTGCTGTTTGTGGTTGTGAGGTCAGTGGTGGCTCAGTGCCTGCTAGGCCAGTGCTAGGTGCGTGGCTGCTCTTTTCAATTGTGAGGTCACTTGTGGCTCAGTGCCTGCTAGGCCATTGCTAGGTGCGTGGCTACTGTTTTCAATTGTGAGGTCAGTGGTGGCTCAGTGCCTGCTAGGCCAGTGCTAGGTGCGTGGGTGCTGTTGGTGGTTGTGAGGTCAGTGGTGGCTCAGTGCCTGCTAGGCCAGTGCTAGGTGCGTGGCTGCTGTTTTCAGTTGTGAGGTCAGTGGTGGCTCAGTGCCTGCTAGGCCAGTGCTAGGTGCGTGGGTGCTGTTTGTGGTTGTGAGGTCAGTGGTGGCTCAGTGCCTGCTAGGCCAGTGCTAGGTGCGTGGGTGCTGTTTGTGGTTGTGAGGTCAGTGGTGGCTCAGTGCCTGCTAGGCCAGTGCTAGGTGCGTGGGTGCTGTTTGTGGTTGTGAGGTCAGTGGTGGCTCAGTGCCTGCTAGGCCAGTGCTAGGTGCGTGGCTGCTGTTTGTGGTTGTGAGGTCAGTGGTGGCTCAGTGCCTGCTAGGCCAGTGCTATGTGCGTGGCTGCTGTTTGTGGTTGTGAGGTCAGTGGTGGCTCAGTGCCTGCTAGGCCAGTGCTAGGTGCGTGGGTGCTGTTTGTGGTTGTGAGGTCACTTGTGCCTCTGTGCCTGCTAGGCCAGTGCTAGGTGCGTGGCTGCTGTTTGTGGTTGTGAGGTCAGTGGTGGCTCAGTGCCTGCTAGGCCAGTGCTAGGTGTGTGGGTGCTGTTTGTGGTTGTGAGGTCAGTGGTGGATCAGTGCCTGCTGGGCCAGTGCTAGGTGCGTGGCTGCTGTTTGTGGTTGTGAGGTCAGTGGTGGCTCAGTGCCTGCTAGGCCAGTGCTAGGTGCGTGGCTGCTGTTTGTGGTTGTGAGGTCAGTGGTGGCTCAGTGCCTGCTAGGCCAGTGCTAGGTGCGTGGCTGCTGTTTGTGGTTGTGAGGTCAGTGGTGGCTCAGTGCCTGCTAGGCCAGTGCTAGGTGCGTGGGTGCTGTTTGTGGTTGCGAGGTCACTTTTGCCTCAGTACCTGCTAGGCCAGTGCTAGGTGCGTGGGTGCTGTTTGTGGTTGTGAGGTCAGTGGTGGCTCAGTGCCTGCTAGGCCAGTGCTAGGTGCGTGGGTGCTGTTTGTGGTTGTGAGGTCAGTGGTGGCTCAGTGCCTGCTAGGCCAGTGCTAGGTGCGTGGCTGCTGTTGGTGGCTGTGAGGTCAGTGGTGGCTCAGTGCCTGCTAGGCCAGTGCTAGGTGCGTGGCTGCTGTTTTCAATTGTGAGGGCAGTGGTGGCTCAGTGCCTGCTAGGCCAGTGCTAGGTGCGTGGGTGCTGTTTGTGGTTGTGAGGTCAGTGGTGGCTCAGAGCCTGCTAGGCCAGTGCTAGGTGCGTGGGTGCTGTTTGTGGTTGTGAGGTCAGTGGTGGCTCAGTGCCTGCTAGGCCAGTGCTAGGTGCGTGGCTGCTGTTTGTGGTTGTGAGGTCAGTGGTGGCTCAGTGCCTGCTAGGCCAGTGCTAGGTGCGTGGCTGCTGTTTGTGGTTGTGAGGTCAGTGGTGGCTCAGTGCCTGCTAGGCCAGTGCTAGGTGCGTGGGTGCTGTTTGTGGTTGTGAGGTCACTTTTGCCTCAGTGCCTGCTAGGCCAGTGCTAGGTGCGTGGCTGCTGTTTTCAGTTGTGAGGTCAGTGGTGGCTCAGTGCCTGCTAGGCCAGTGCTAGGTGCGTGGGTGCTGTTTGTGGTTGTGAGGTCACTTTTGCCTCAGTGCCTGCTAGGCCAGTGCTAGGTGCGTGGGTGCTGTTTGTGGTTGTGAGGTCAGTGGTGGCTCAGTGCCTGCTAGGCCAGTGCTAGGTGCGTGGGTGCTGTTTGTGGTTGTGAGGTCAGTGGTGGCTCAGTGCCTGCTAGGCCAGTGCTAGGTGCGTGGCTGCTGTTTTCAGTTGTGAGGTCAGTGGTGGCTCAGTGCCTACTAGGCCAGTGCTAGGTGTGTGGGTGCTGTTTGTGGTTGTGAGGTCAGTGGTGGCTCAGTGCCTGCTAGGCCAGTGCTAGGTGCGTGGCTGCTGTTGGTGGTTGTGAGGTCAGTGGTGGCTCAGTGCCTGCTAGGCCAGTGCTAGGTGTGTGGCTGCTGTTTGTGGTTGTGAGGTCAGTGGTGGCTCAGTGCCTGCTAGGCCAGTGCTAGGTGCGTGGCTGCTCTTTTCAATTGTGAGGTCACTTGTGGCTCAGTGCCTGCTAGGCCATTGCTAGGTGCGTGGCTACTGTTTTCAATTGTGAGGTCAGTGGTGGCTCAGTGCCTGCTAGGCCAGTGCTAGGTGCGTGGGTGCTGTTTGTGGTTGTGAGGTCAGTGGTGGCTCAGTGCCTGCTAGGCCAGTGCTAGGTGCGTGGCTGCTGTTTTCAGTTGTGAGGTCAGTGGTGGCTCAGTGCCTGCTAGGCCAGTGCTAGGTGCGTGGGTGCTGTTTGTGGTTGTGAGGTCAGTGGTGGCTCAGTGCCTGCTAGGCCAGTGCTAGGTGCGTGGGTGCTGTTTGTGGTTGTGAGGTCAGTGGTGGCTCAGTGCCTGCTAGGCCAGTGCTAGGTGCGTGGGTGCTGTTTGTGGTTGTGAGGTCAGTGGTGGCTCAGTGCCTGCTAGGCCAGTGCTAGGTGCGTGGCTGCTGTTGGTGGTTGTGAGGTCAGTGGTGGCTCAGTGCCTGCTAGGCCAGTGCTAGGTGCGTGGCTGCTGTTTTCAATTGTGAGGTCACTTGGGGCTCAGTGCCTGCTAGGCCAGTGCTAGGTGCGTGGCTGCTGTTTGTGGTTGTGAGGTCAGTGGTGGCTCAGTGCCTGCTAGGCCAGTGCTATGTGCGTGGCTGCTGTTTGTGGTTGTGAGGTCAGTGGTGGCTCAGTGCCTGCTAGGCCAGTGCTAGGTGCGTGGGTGCTGTTTGTGGTTGTGAGGTCACTTGTGCCTCTGTGCCTGCTAGGCCAGTGCTAGGTGCGTGGCTGCTGTTTGTGGTTGTGAGGTCAGTGGTGGCTCAGTGCCTGCTAGGCCAGTGCTAGGTGTGTGGGTGCTGTTTGTGGTTGTGAGGTCAGTGGTGGCTCAGTGCCTGCTGGGCCAGTGCTAGGTGCGTGGCTGCTGTTTGTGGTTGTGAGGTCAGTGGTGGCTCAGTGCCTGCTAGGCCAGTGCTAGGTGCGTGGCTGCTGTTTGTGGTTGTGAGGTCAGTGGTGGCTCAGTGCCTGCTAGGCCAGTGCTAGGTGCGTGGCTGCTGTTTGTGGTTGTGAGGTCAGTGGTGGCTCAGTGCCTGCTAGGCCAGTGCTAGGTGCGTGGCTGCTGTTTGTGGTTGTGAGGTCAGTGGTGGCTCAGTGCCTGCTAGGCCAGTGCTAGGTGCGTGGGTGCTGTTTGTGGTTGTGAGGTCACTTTTGCCTCAGTGCCTGCTAGGCCAGTGCTAGGTGCGTGGCTGCTGTTTTCAGTTGTGAGGTCAGTGGTGGCTCAGTGCCTGCTAGGGCAGTGCTAGGTGCGTGGGTGCTGTTTGTGGTTGTGAGGTCACTTTTGCCTCAGTGCCTGCTAGGCCAGTGCTAGGTGCGTGGGTGCTGTTTGTGGTTGTGAGGTCAGTGGTGGCTCAGTGCCTGCTAGGCCAGTGCTAGGTGCGTGGGTGCTGTTTGTGGTTGTGAGGTCAGTGGTGGCTCAGTGCCTGCTAGGCCAGTGCTAGGTGCGTGGCTGCTGTTTTCAGTTGTGAGGTCAGTGGTGGCTCAGTGCCTACTAGGCCAGTGCTAGGTGTGTGGGTGCTGTTTGTGGTTGTGAGGTCAGTGGTGGCTCAGTGCCTGCTAGGCCAGTGCTAGGTGCGTGGCTGCTGTTGGTGGTTGTGAGGTCAGTGGTGGCTCAGTGCCTGCTAGGCCAGTGCTAGGTGTGTGGCTGCTGTTTGTGGTTGTGAGGTCAGTGGTGGCTCAGTGCCTGCTAGGCCAGTGCTAGGTGCGTGGCTGCTCTTTTCAATTGTGAGGTCACTTGTGGCTCAGTGCCTGCTAGGCCATTGCTAGGTGCGTGGCTACTGTTTTCAATTGTGAGGTCAGTGGTGGCTCAGTGCCTGCTAGGCCAGTGCTAGGTGCGTGGGTGCTGTTGGTGGTTGTGAGGTCAGTGGTGGCTCAGTGCCTGCTAGGCCAGTGCTAGGTGCGTGGGTGCTGTTTGTGTTTGTGAGGTCAGTGGTGGCTCAGTGCCTGCTAGGCCAGTGCTAGGTGCGTGGGTGCTGTTTGTGGTTGTGAGGTCAGTGGTGGCTCAGTGCCTGCTAGGCCAGTGCTAGGTGCGTGGGTGCTGTTTGTGGTTGTGAGGTCAGTGGTGGCTCAGTGCCTGCTAGGCCAGTGCTAGGTGCGTGGGTGCTGTTTGTGGTTGTGAGGTCAGTGGTGGCTCAGTGCCTGCTAGGCCAGTGCTAGGTGCGTGGCTGCTGTTTGTGGTTGTGAGGTCAGTGGTGGCTCAGTGCCTGCTAGGCCAGTGCTATGTGCGTGGCTGCTGTTTGTGGTTGTGAGGTCAGTGGTGGCTCAGTGCCTGCTAGGCCAGTGCTAGGTGCGTGGGTGCTGTTTGTGGTTGTGAGGTCACTTGTGCCTCTGTGCCTGCTAGGCCAGTGCTAGGTGCGTGGCTGCTGTTTGTGGTTGTGAGGTCAGTGGTGGCTCAGTGCCTGCTAGGCCAGTGCTAGGTGTGTGGGTGCTGTTTGTGGTTGTGAGGTCAGTGGTGGATCAGTGCCTGCTGGGCCAGTGCTAGGTGCGTGGCTGCTGTTTGTGGTTGTGAGGTCAGTGGTGGCTCAGTGCCTGCTAGGCCAGTGCTAGGTGCGTGGCTGCTGTTTGTGGTTGTGAGGTCAGTGGTGGCTCAGTGCCTGCTAGGCCAGTGCTAGGTGCGTGGCTGCTGTTTGTGGTTGTGAGGTCAGTGGTGGCTCAGTGCCTGCTAGGCCAGTGCTAGGTGCGTGGGTGCTGTTTGTGGTTGCGAGGTCACTTTTGCCTCAGTACCTGCTAGGCCAGTGCTAGGTGCGTGGGTGCTGTTTGTGGTTGTGAGGTCAGTGGTGGCTCAGTGCCTGCTAGGCCAGTGCTAGGTGCGTGGGTGCTGTTTGTGGTTGTGAGGTCAGTGGTGGCTCAGTGCCTGCTAGGCCAGTGCTAGGTGCGTGGCTGCTGTTGGTGGCTGTGAGGTCAGTGGTGGCTCAGTGCCTGCTAGGCCAGTGCTAGGTGCGTGGCTGCTGTTTTCAATTGTGAGGGCAGTGGTGGCTCAGTGCCTGCTAGGCCAGTGCTAGGTGCGTGGGTGCTGTTTGTGGTTGTGAGGTCAGTGGTGGCTCAGAGCCTGCTAGGCCAGTGCTAGGTGCGTGGGTGCTGTTTGTGGTTGTGAGGTCAGTGGTGGCTCAGTGCCTGCTAGGCCAGTGCTAGGTGCGTGGCTGCTGTTTGTGGTTGTGAGGTCAGTGGTGGCTCAGTGCCTGCTAGGCCAGTGCTAGGTGCGTGGCTGCTGTTTGTGGTTGTGAGGTCAGTGGTGGCTCAGTGCCTGCTAGGCCAGTGCTAGGTGCGTGGGTGCTGTTTGTGGTTGTGAGGTCACTTTTGCCTCAGTGCCTGCTAGGCCAGTGCTAGGTGCGTGGCTGCTGTTTTCAGTTGTGAGGTCAGTGGTGGCTCAGTGCCTGCTAGGCCAGTGCTAGGTGCGTGGGTGCTGTTTGTGGTTGTGAGGTCACTTTTGCCTCAGTGCCTGCTAGGCCAGTGCTAGGTGCGTGGGTGCTGTTTGTGGTTGTGAGGTCAGTGGTGGCTCAGTGCCTGCTAGGCCAGTGCTAGGTGCGTGGGTGCTGTTTGTGGTTGTGAGGTCAGTGGTGGCTCAGTGCCTGCTAGGCCAGTGCTAGGTGCGTGGCTGCTGTTTTCAGTTGTGAGGTCAGTGGTGGCTCAGTGCCTACTAGGCCAGTGCTAGGTGTGTGGGTGCTGTTTGTGGTTGTGAGGTCAGTGGTGGCTCAGTGCCTGCTAGGCCAGTGCTAGGTGCGTGGCTGCTGTTGGTGGTTGTGAGGTCAGTGGTGGCTCAGTGCCTGCTAGGCCAGTGCTAGGTGTGTGGCTGCTGTTTGTGGTTGTGAGGTCAGTGGTGGCTCAGTGCCTGCTAGGCCAGTGCTAGGTGCGTGGCTGCTCTTTTCAATTGTGAGGTCACTTGTGGCTCAGTGCCTGCTAGGCCATTGCTAGGTGCGTGGCTACTGTTTTCAATTGTGAGGTCAGTGGTGGCTCAGTGCCTGCTAGGCCAGTGCTAGGTGCGTGGGTGCTGTTGGTGGTTGTGAGGTCAGTGGTGGCTCAGTGCCTGCTAGGCCAGTGCTAGGTGCGTGGCTGCTGTTTTCAGTTGTGAGGTCAGTGGTGGCTCAGTGCCTGCTAGGCCAGTGCTAGGTGCGTGGGTGCTGTTTGTGGTTGTGAGGTCAGTGGTGGCTCAGTGCCTGCTAGGCCAGTGCTAGGTGCGTGGGTGCTGTTTGTGGTTGTGAGGTCAGTGGTGGCTCAGTGCCTGCTAGGCCAGTGCTAGGTGCGTGGGTGCTGTTTGTGGTTGTGAGGTCAGTGGTGGCTCAGTGCCTGCTAGGCCAGTGCTAGGTGCGTGGCTGCTGTTTGTGGTTGTGAGGTCAGTGGTGGCTCAGTGCCTGCTAGGCCAGTGCTATGTGCGTGGCTGCTGTTTGTGGTTGTGAGGTCAGTGGTGGCTCAGTGCCTGCTAGGCCAGTGCTAGGTGCGTGGGTGCTGTTTGTGGTTGTGAGGTCACTTGTGCCTCTGTGCCTGCTAGGCCAGTGCTAGGTGCGTGGCTGCTGTTTGTGGTTGTGAGGTCAGTGGTGGCTCAGTGCCTGCTAGGCCAGTGCTAGGTGTGTGGGTGCTGTTTGTGGTTGTGAGGTCAGTGGTGGCTCAGTGCCTGCTGGGCCAGTGCTAGGTGCGTGGCTGCTGTTTGTGGTTGTGAGGTCAGTGGTGGCTCAGTGCCTGCTAGGCCAGTGCTAGGTGCGTGGCTGCTGTTTGTGGTTGTGAGGTCAGTGGTGGCTCAGTGCCTGCTAGGCCAGTGCTAGGTGCGTGGCTGCTGTTTGTGGTTGTGAGGTCAGTGGTGGCTCAGTGCCTGCTAGGCCAGTGCTAGGTGCGTGGGTGCTGTTTGTGGTTGCGAGGTCACTTTTGCCTCAGTACCTGCTAGGCCAGTGCTAGGTGCGTGGGTGCTGTTTGTGGTTGTGAGGTCAGTGGTGGCTCAGTGCCTGCTAGGCCAGTGCTAGGTGCGTGGGTGCTGTTTGTGGTTGTGAGGTCAGTGGTGGCTCAGTGCCTGCTAGGCCAGTGCTAGGTGCGTGGCTGCTGTTGGTGGCTGTGAGGTCAGTGGTGGCTCAGTGCCTGCTAGGCCAGTGCTAGGTGCGTGGCTGCTGTTTTCAATTGTGAGGGCAGTGGTGGCTCAGTGCCTGCTAGGCCAGTGCTAGGTGCGTGGGTGCTGTTTGTGGTTGTGAGGTCAGTGGTGGCTCAGAGCCTGCTAGGCCAGTGCTAGGTGCGTGGGTGCTGTTTGTGGTTGTGAGGTCAGTGGTGGCTCAGTGCCTGCTAGGCCAGTGCTAGGTGCGTGGCTGCTGTTTGTGGTTGTGAGGTCAGTGGTGGCTCAGTGCCTGCTAGGCCAGTGCTAGGTGCATGGGTGCTGTTTGTGGTTGTGAGGTCAGTGGTGGCTCAGTGCCTGCTAGGCCAGTGCTAGGTGCGTGGGTGCTGTTTGTGGTTGTGAGGTCACTTGTGGCTCAGTGCCTGCTAGGCCAGCGCTAGGTGCGTGGCTGCTGTTGGTGGCTGTGAGGTCAGTGGTGGCTCAGTGCCTGCTAGGCCAGTGCTAGGTGCGTGGGTGCTGTTTGTGGTTGTGAGGTCAGTGGTGGCTCAGTGCCTGCTAGGCCAGTGCTAGGTGCGTGGGTGCTGTTTGTGGTTGTGAGGTCAGTGGTGGCTCAGTGCCTGCTAGGCCAGTGCTAGGTGCGTGGCTGCTGTTTTCAATTGTGAGGTCAGTGGTGGCTCAGTGCCTGCTAGGCCAGTGCTAGGTGCGTGGCTGCTGTTTGTGGTTGTGAGGTCAGTGGTGGCTCAGTGCCTGCTAGGCCAGTGCTAGGTGCGTGGCTGCTGTTGGTGGCTGTGAGGTCAGTGGTGGCTCAGTGCCTGCTAGGCCAGTGCTAGGTGCGTGGCTGCTGTTTTCAATGGTGAGGGCAGTGGTGGCTCAGTGCCTGCTAGGCCAGTGCTAGGTGCGTGGGTGCTGTTGGTGGTTGTGTGGTCAGTGGTGGCTCAGTGCCTACTAGGCCAGTGCTAGGTGCGTGGCTGCTGTTTGTGGTTGTAAGGTCAGTGGTGGCTCAGTGCCTGCTAGGCCAGTGCTAGGTGCGTGGCTGCTGTTTGTGGTTGTGAGGTCAGTGGTGGCTCAGTGCCTGCTAGGCCAGTGCTAGGTGCGTGGCTGCTGTTTGTGGTTGTGAGGTCAGTGGTGGCTCAGTGCCTGCTAGGCCAGTGCTAGGTGCGTGGGTGCTGTTTGTGGTTGTGAGGTCAGTGGTGGCTCAGTGCCTGCTAGGCCAGTGCTAGGTGCGTGGCTGCTGTTTGTGGTTGTGAGGTCAGTGGTGGCTCAGTGCCTGCTAGGCCAGTGCTAGGTGCGTGGGTGCTGTTTGTGGTTGTGAGGTCAGTGGTGGCTCAGTGCCTGCTAGGCCAGGGCTAGGTGCGTGGGTGCTGTTTGTGGTTGTGAGGTCAGTGGTGGCTCAGTGCCTGCTAGGCCAGTGCTAGGTGCGTGGGTGCTGTTTGTGGTTGTGAGGTCAGTGGTGGCTCAGTGCCTGCTAGGCCAGTGCTAGGTGCGTGGGTGCTGTTTGTGGTTGTGAGGTCAGTGGTGGCTCAGTGCCTGCTAGGCCAGTGCTAGGTGCGTGGCTGCTGTTTGTGGTTGTGAGGTCAGTGGTGGCTCAGTGCCTGCTAGGCCAGTGCTAGGTGCGTGGCTGCTGTTGGTGGTTGTGAGGTCACTTGTGCCTGTGTGCCTGCTAGGCCAGTGCTAGGTGTGTGGGTGCTGTTTGTGGTTGTGAGGTCAGTGGTGGCTCAGTGCCTGCTAGGCCAGTGCTAGGTGTGTGGCTGCTGTTTGTGGTTGTGAGGTCAGTGGTGGCTCAGTGCCTGCTAGGCCAGTGCTAGGTGCGTGGGTGCTGTTTGTGGTTGTGAGGTGAGTGGTGGCTCAGTGCCTGCTAGGCCAGTGCTAGGTGCGTGGCTGCTGTTTGTGGTTGTGAGGTCAGTGGTGGCTCAGTGCCTGCTAGGCCAGTGCTAGGTGCGTGGGTGCTGTTTGTGGTTGTGAGGTCAGTGGTGGCTCAGTGCCTGCTAGGCCAGTGCTAGGTGCGTGGGTGCTGTTTGTGGTTGTGAGGTGAGTGGTGGCTCAGAGCCTGCTAGGGCAGTGCTAGGTGCGTGGGTGCTGTTTTCAGTTGTGAGGTCAGTGGTGGCTCAGTGCCTGCTAGGCCAGTGCTAGGTGCGTGGCTGCTGTTGGTGGTTGTGAGGTCAGTGGTGGCTCAGTGCCTGCTAGGCCAGTGCTAGGTGTGTGGGTGCTGTTTGTGGTTGTGAGGTCAGTGGTGGCTCAGTGCCTGCTAGGCCAGTGCTAGGTGTGTGGGTGCTGTTTGTGGTTGTGAGGTCAGTGGTGGCTCAGTGCCTGCTAGGCCAGTGCTAGGTGCGTGGGTGCTGTTTGTGGTTGTGAGGTCAGTG
Source organism: Apteryx mantelli (assembly GCF_036417845.1). NCBI lineage: Eukaryota > Metazoa > Chordata > Aves > Apterygiformes > Apterygidae > Apteryx > Apteryx mantelli. Next base: position 21,396,334 of record NC_089988.1, read on the forward strand.
GTGGCTCAGTGCCTGCTAGGCCAGTGCTAGGTGCGTGGCTGCTGTTGGTGGTTGTGAGGTCAGTGGTGGCTCAGTGCCTGCTAGGCCAGTGCTAGGTGCTTGGCTGCTGTTTTCAATTGTGAGGTCAGTGGTGGCTCAGTGCCTGCTAGGCCAGTGCTAGGTGCGTGGGTGCTGTTTGTGGTTGTGAGGTCACTTTTGCCTCAGTGCCTGCTAGGCCAGTGCTATGTGCGTGGCTGCTGTTTGTGGTTGTGAGGTCAGTGGTGGCTCAGTGCCTGCTAGGCCAGTGCTAGGTGCGTGGCTGCTGTTTGTGGTTGTGAGGTCAGTGGTGGCTCAGTGCCTGCTAGGCCAGTGCTAGGTGCGTGGCTGCTGTTTGTGGTTGTGAGGTCAGTGGTGGCTCAGTGCCTGCTAGGCCAGTGCTAGGTGCGTGGGTGCTGTTTGTGGTTGTGAGGTCAGTGGTGGCTCAGTGCCTGCTAGGCCAGTGCTAGGTGCGTGGCTGCTGTTGGTGGCTCTGAGGTCAGTGGTGGCTCAGTGCCTGCTAGGCCAGTGCTAGGTGCGTGGCTGCTGTTTTCAATTGTGAGGGCAGTGGTGGCTCAGTGCCTGCTAGGCCAGTGCTAGGTGCGTGGGTGCTGTTTGTGTTTGTGAGGTCAGTGGTGGCTCAGAGCCTGCTAGGCCAGTGCTAGGTGCGTGGGTGCTGTTTGTGGTTGTGAGGTCAGTGGTGGCTCAGTGCCTGCTAGGCCAGTGCTAGGTGCGTGGGTGCTGTTTGTGGTTGTGAGGTCACTTGTGGCTCAGTGCCTGCTAGGCCAGCGCTAGGTGCGTGGCTGCTGTTGGTGGCTGTGAGGTCAGTGGTGGCTCAGTGCCTGCTAGGCCAGTGCTAGGTGCGTGGCTGCTGTTTTCAATTGTGAGGTCAGTGGTGGCTCAGTGCCTGCTAGGCCAGTGCTAGGTGCGTGGGTGCTGTTTGTGGTTGTGAGGTCAGTGGTGGCTCAGTGCCTGCTAGGCCAGTGCTAGGCACGTGGGTGCTGTTTTCAATCGTGAGGTCAGTGGTGGCTCAGTGCCTGCTAGGCCAGTGCTAGGTGCGTGGGTGCTGTTTTCAGTTGTGAGGTCAGTGGTGGCTCAGTGCCTGCTAGGCCAGTGCTAGGTGCGTGGGTGCTGTTTGTGGTTGTGAGGTCAGTGGTGGCTCAGTGCCTGCTAGGCCAGTGCTAGGTGCGTGGCTGCTGTTTGTGGTTGTGAGGTCAGTGGTGGCTCAGTGCCTGCTAGGCCAGTGCTAGGTGCGTGGCTGCTGTTTTCAATGGTGAGGGCAGTGGTGGCTCAGTGCCTGCTAGGCCAGTGCTAGGTGCGTGGGTGCTGTTGGTGGTTGTGTGGTCAGTGGTGGCTCAGTGCCTACTAGGCCAGTGCTAGGTGCGTGGCTGCTGTTTGTGGTTGTGAGGTCAGTGGTGGCTCAGTGCCTGCTAGGCCAGTGCTAGGTGCGTGGCTGCTGTTTGTGGTTGTGAGGTCAGTGGTGGCTCAGTGCCTGCTAGGCCAGTGCTAGGTGCGTGGCTGCTGTTTGTGGTTGTGAGGTCAGTGGTGGCTCAGTGCCTGCTAGGCCAGTGCTAGGTGCGTGGCTGCTGTTTGTGGTTGTGAGGTCAGTGGTGGCTCAGTGCCTGCTAGGCCAGTGCTAGGTGCGTGGCTGCTGTTTGTGGTTGTGAGGTCAGTGGTGGCTCAGTGCCTGCTAGGCCAGTGCTAGGTGCGTGGGTGCTGTTTGTGGTTGTGAGGTCAGTGGTGGCTCAGTGCCTGCTAGGCCAGTGCTAGGTGCGTGGGTGCTGTTTGTGGTTGTGAGGTCAGTGGTGGCTCAGTGCCTGCTAGGCCAGTGCTAGGTGCGTGGCTGCTGTTGGTGGTTGTGAGGTCAGTGGTGGCTCAGTGCCTGCTAGGCCAGTGCTAGGTGCGTGGCTGCTGTTTTCAATTGTGAGGTCACTTGTGGCTCAGTGCCTGCTAGGCCAGTGATAGGTGCGTGGCTGCTGTTTGTGGTTGTGAGGTCAGTGGTGGCTCAGTGCCTGCTAGGCCAGTGCTAGGTGCGTGGGTGCTGTTTGTGGTTGTGAGGTCACTTGTGGCTCAGTGCCTGCTAGGCCAGCGCTAGGTGCGTGGCTGCTGTTTGTGGTTGTGAGGTCAGTGGTGGCTCAGTGCCTGCTAGGCCAGTGCTAGGTGCGTGGCTGCTGTTTTCAGTCGTGAGGTCAGTGGTGGCTCAGTGCCTGCTAGGCCAGTGCTAGGTGCGTGGCTGCTGTTTGTGGTTGTGAGGTCAGTGGTGGCTCAGTGCCTGCTAGGCCAGTGCTAGGTGCGTGGGTGCTGTTTGTGGTTGTGAGGTCAGTGGTGGCTCAGTGCCTGCTAGGCCAGTGCTAGGTGCGTGGCTGCTGTTTTCAGTCGTGAGGTCAGTGGTGGCTCAGTGCCTGCTAGGCCAGTGCTAGGTGCGTGGCTGCTGTTTGTGGTTGTGAGGTCAGTGGTGGCTCAGTGCCTGCTAGGCCAGTGCTAGGTGCGTGGCTGCTGTTTGTGGTTGTGAGGTCAGTGGTGGCTCAGTGCCTGCTAGGCCAGTGCTATGTGCGTGGCTGCTGTTTGTGGTTGTGAGGTCAGTGGTGGCTCAGTGCCTGCTAGGCCAGTGCTAGGTGCGTGGGTGCTGTTTGTGGTTGTGAGGTCAGTGGTGGCTCAGTGCCTGCTAGGCCAGTGCTAGGTGCGTGGCTGCTGTTTGTGGTTGTGAGGTCAGTGGTGGCTCAGTGCCTGCTAGGCCAGTGCTAGGTGCGTGGCTGCTGTTTGTGGTTGTGAGGTCAGTGGTGGCTCAGTGCCTGCTAGGCCAGTGCTAGGTGCGTGGCTGCTGTTTTCAGTCGTGAGGTCAGTGGTGGCTCAGTGCCTGCTAGGCCAGTGCTAGGTGCGTGGGTGCTGTTTTCAGTTGTGAGGTCAGTGGTGGCTCAGTGCCTGCTAGGCCAGTGCTAGGTGCGTGGCTGCTGTTTGTGGTTGTGAGGTCAGTGGTGACTCAGTGCCTGCTAGGCCAGTGCTAGGTGCGTGGGTGCTGTTTGTGGTTGTGAGGTCAGTGGTGGCTCAGTGCCTGCTAGGCCAGTGCTAGGTGCGTGGGTGCTGTTGGTGGTTGTGAGGTCAGTGGTGGCTCAGTGCCTGCTAGGCCAGTGCTAGGTGCGTGGCTGCTGTTTGTGGTTGTGAGGTCACTGGTGGCTCAGTGCCTGCTAGGCCAGTGCTGGGTGCGTGGCTGCTGTTTGTGGTTGTGAGGTCAGTGGTGGCTCAGTGCCTGCTAGGCCAGTGCTAGGTGCGTGGCTGCTGTTGGTGGTTGTGAGGTCAGTGGTGGCTCAGTGCCTGCTAGGCCAGTGCTAGGTGCGTGGCTGCTGTTTGTGGTTGTGAGGTCAGTGGTGGCTCAGTGCCTGCTAGGCCAGTGCTAGGTGCGTGGCTGCTGTTGGTGGTTGTGAGGTCAGTGGTGGCTCAGTGCCTGCTAGGCCAGTGCTAGGTGCGTGGCTGCTGTTGGTGGTTGTGAGGTCACTTGTGGCTCAGTGCCTGCTAGGCCAGTGCTAGGTGCGTGGGTGCTGTTGGTGGTTGTGAGGTCAGTGGTGGCTCAGTGCCTGCTAGGCCAGTGCTAGGTGCGTGGGTGCTGTTTGTGGTTGTGAGGTCAGTGGTGGCTCAGTGCCTGCTAGGCCAGTGCTAGGTGCATGGCTGCAGTTGGTGGTTGTGAGGTCAGTGGTGGCTCAGTGCCTGCTAGGCCAGTGCTAGGTGCGTGGGTGCTGTTTTCAGTTGTGAGGTCAGTGGTGGCTCAGTGCCTACTAGGCCAGTGCTAGGTGCGTGGCTGCTGTTTGTGGTTGTGAGGTCAGTGGTGGCTCAGTGCCTGCTAGGCCAGTGCTAGGTGCGTGGGTGCTGTTTTCAGTTGTGAGGTCAGTGGTGGCTCAGTGCCTACTAGGCCAGTGCTAGGTGTGTGGGTGCTGTTTGTGGTTGTGAGGTCAGTGGTGGCTCAGTGCCTGCTAGGCCAGTGCTAGGTGCGTGGCTGCTGTTGGTGGTTGTGAGGTCAGTGGTGGCTCAGTGCCTGCTAGGCCAGTGCTAGGTGCGTGGCTGCTGTTTGTGGTTGTGAGGTCAGTGGTGGCTCAGTGCCTGCTAGGCCAGTGCTAGGTGCGTGGGTGCTGTTTGTGGTTGTGAGGTCAGTGGTGGCTCAGTGCCTGCTAGGCCAGTGCTAGGTGCGTGGGTGCTGTTTGTGGTTGTGAGGTCAGTGGTGGCTCAGTGCCTGCTAGGCCAGTGCTAGGTGCGTGGGTGCTGTTTGTGGTTGTGAGGTCAGTGGTGGCTCAGTGCCTGCTAGGCCAGTGCTAGGTGCGTGGCTGCTGTTGGTGGTTGTGAGGTCAGTGGTGGCTCAGTGCCTGCTAGGCCAGTGCTAGGTGCGTGGCTGCTGTTTTCAATGGTGAGGTCAGTGGTGGCTCAGTGCCTGCTAGGCCAGTGCTAGGTGCGTGGGTGCTGTTTGTGGTTGTGAGGTCAGTGGTGGCTCAGTGCCTGCTAGGCCAGTGCTAGGTGTGTGGGTGCTGTTTGTGGTTGTGAGGTCAGTGGTGGCTCAGTGCCTGCTAGGCCAGTGCTAGGTGCGTGGCTTCTGTTTTCAGTTGTGAGGTCAGTGGTGGCTCAGTGCCTGCTAGGCCAGTGCTAGGTGCGTGGGTGCTGTTTGTGGTTGTGAGGTCAGTGGTGGCTCAGTGCCTGCTAGGCCAGTGCTAGGTGCGTGGGTGCTGTTTGTGGTTGTGAGGTCAGTGGTGGCTCAGTGCCTGCTAGGCAGTGCTAGGTGCGTGGGTGCTGTTTTCAGTTGTGAGGTCAGTGGTGGCTCAGTGCCTGCTAGGCCAGTGCTAGGTGCGTGGGTGCTGTTTGTGGTTGTGAGGTCAGTGGTGGCTCAGTGCCTGCTAGGCCAGTGCTAGGTGCGTGGCTGCTGTTTGTGGTTGTGAGGTCAGTGGTGGCTCAGTGCCTGCTAGGCCAGTGCTAGGTGCGTGGCTGCTGTTTGTGGTTGTGAGGTCAGTGGTGGCTCAGTGCCTGCTAGGCCAGTGCTAGGTGCGTGGGTGCTGTTTGTGGTTGTGAGGTCAGTGGTGGCTCAGTGCCTGCTAGGCCAGTGCTAGGTGCGTGGCTGCTGTTTGTGGTTGTGAGGTCAGTGGTGGCTCAGTGCCTGCTAGGCCAGTGCTAGGTGCGTGGCTGCTGTTTGTGGTTGTGAGGTCAGTGGTGGCTCAGTGCCTGCTAGGCCAGTGCTAGGTGCGTGGCTGCTGTTTTCAGTCGTGAGGTCAGTGGTGGCTCAGTGCCTGCTAGGCCAGTGCTAGGTGCGTGGGTGCTGTTTTCAGTTGTGAGGTCAGTGGTGGCTCAGTGCCTGCTAGGCCAGTGCTAGGTGCGTGGCTGCTGTTTGTGGTTGTGAGGTCAGTGGTGACTCAGTGCCTGCTAGGCCAGTGCTAGGTGCGTGGCTGCTGTTTGTGGTTGTGAGGTCAGTGGTGGCTCAGTGCCTGCTAGGCCAGTGCTAGGTGCGTGGGTGCTGTTGGTGGTTGTGAGGTCAGTGGTGGCTCAGTGCCTGCTAGGCCAGTGCTAGGTGCGTGGCTGCTGTTTGTGGTTGTGAGGTCACTGGTGGCTCAGTGCCTGCTAGGCCAGTGCTGGGTGCGTGGCTGCTGTTTGTGGTTGTGAGGTCAGTGGTGGCTCAGTGCCTGCTAGGCCAGTGCTAGGTGCGTGGCTGCTGTTGGTGGTTGTGAGGTCAGTGGTGGCTCAGTGCCTGCTAGGCCAGTGCTAGGTGCGTGGCTGCTGTTTGTGGTTGTGAGGTCAGTGGTGGCTCAGTGCCTGCTAGGCCAGTGCTAGGTGCGTGGCTGCTGTTGGTGGTTGTGAGGTCAGTGGTGGCTCAGTGCCTGCTAGGCCAGTGCTAGGTGCGTGGCTGCTGTTGGTGGTTGTGAGGTCACTTGTGGCTCAGTGCCTGCTAGGCCAGTGCTAGGTGCGTGGGTGCTGTTGGTGGTTGTGAGGTCAGTGGTGGCTCAGTGCCTGCTAGGCCAGTGCTAGGTGCGTGGGTGCTGTTTGTGGTTGTGAGGTCAGTGGTGGCTCAGTGCCTGCTAGGCCAGTGCTAGGTGCATGGCTGCAGTTGGTGGTTGTGAGGTCAGTGGTGGCTCAGTGCCTGCTAGGCCAGTGCTAGGTGCGTGGGTGCTGTTTTCAGTTGTGAGGTCAGTGGTGGCTCAGTGCCTACTAGGCCAGTGCTAGGTGCGTGGCTGCTGTTTGTGGTTGTGAGGTCAGTGGTGGCTCAGTGCCTGCTAGGCCAGTGCTAGGTGCGTGGGTGCTGTTTTCAGTTGTGAGGTCAGTGGTGGCTCAGTGCCTACTAGGCCAGTGCTAGGTGTGTGGGTGCTGTTTGTGGTTGTGAGGTCAGTGGTGGCTCAGTGCCTGCTAGGCCAGTGCTAGGTGCGTGGCTGCTGTTGGTGGTTGTGAGGTCAGTGGTGGCTCAGTGCCTGCTAGGCCAGTGCTAGGTGCGTGGCTGCTGTTTGTGGTTGTGAGGTCAGTGGTGGCTCAGTGCCTGCTAGGCCAGTGCTAGGTGCGTGGGTGCTGTTTGTGGTTGTGAGGTCAGTGGTGGCTCAGTGCCTGCTAGGCCAGTGCTAGGTGCGTGGGTGCTGTTTGTGGTTGTGAGGTCAGTGGTGGCTCAGTGCCTGCTAGGCCAGTGCTAGGTGCGTGGGTGCTGTTTGTGGTTGTGAGGTCAGTGGTGGCTCAGTGCCTGCTAGGCCAGTGCTAGGTGCGTGGCTGCTGTTGGTGGTTGTGAGGTCAGTGGTGGCTCAGTGCCTGCTAGGCCAGTGCTAGGTGCGTGGCTGCTGTTTTCAATGGTGAGGTCAGTGGTGGCTCAGTGCCTGCTAGGCCAGTGCTAGGTGCGTGGGTGCTGTTTGTGGTTGTGAGGTCAGTGGTGGCTCAGTGCCTGCTAGGCCAGTGCTAGGTGTGTGGGTGCTGTTTGTGGTTGTGAGGTCAGTGGTGGCTCAGTGCCTGCTAGGCCAGTGCTAGGTGCGTGGCTTCTGTTTTCAGTTGTGAGGTCAGTGGTGGCTCAGTGCCTGCTAGGCCAGTGCTAGGTGCGTGGGTGCTGTTTGTGGTTGTGAGGTCAGTGGTGGCTCAGTGCCTGCTAGGCCAGTGCTAGGTGCGTGGGTGCTGTTTGTGGTTGTGAGGTCAGTGGTGGCTCAGTGCCTGCTAGGCAGTGCTAGGTGCGTGGGTGCTGTTTTCAGTTGTGAGGTCAGTGGTGGCTCAGTGCCTGCTAGGCCAGTGCTAGGTGCGTGGGTGCTGTTTGTGGTTGTGAGGTCAGTGGTGGCTCAGTGCCTGCTAGGCCAGTGCTAGGTGCGTGGCTGCTGTTTGTGGTTGTGAGGTCAGTGGTGGCTCAGTGCCTGCTAGGCCAGTGCTATGTGCGTGGCTGCTGTTTGTGGTTGTGAGGTCAGTGGTGGCTCAGTGCCTGCTAGGCCAGTGCTAGGTGCGTGGGTGCTGTTTGTGGTTGTGAGGTCGGTGGTGGCTCAGTGCCTGCTAGGCCAGTGCTAGGTGCGTGGCTGCTGTTGGTGGCTGTGAGGTCAGTGGTGGCTCAGTGCCTGCTAGGCCAGTGCTAGGTGCGTGGGTGCTGTTTTCAATGGTGAGGGCAGTGGTGGCTCAGTGCCTGCTAGGCCAGTGCTAGGTGCGTGGCTGCAATTTGTGGTTGTGAGGTCAGTGGTGGCTCAGTGCCTGCTAGGCCAGTGCTAGGTGCGTGGCTGCTGTTTGTGGTTGTGAGGTCAGTGGTGGCTCAGTGCCTGCTAGGCCAGTGCTAGGTGCGTGGCTGCTGTTTGTGGTTGTGAGGTCAGTGGTGGCTCAGTGCCTGCTAGGCCAGTGCTAGGTGCGTGGGTGCTGTTTGTGGTTGTGAGGTGAGTGGTGGCTCAGTGCCTGCTAGGCCAGTGCTAGGTGCGTGGCTGCTGTTTGTGGTTGTGAGGTCAGTGGTGGCTCAGTGCCTGCTAGGCCAGTGCTAGGTGCGTGGGTGCTGTTTGTGGTTGTGAGGTCAGTGGTGGCTCAGTGCCTGCTAGGCCAGTGCTATGTGCGTGGCTGCTGTTTGTGGTTGTGAGGTCAGTGGTGGCTCAGTGCCTGCTAGGCCAGTGCTAGGTGCGTGGGTGCTGTTTGTGGTTGTGAGGTCAGTGGTGGCTCAGTGCCTGCTAGGCCAGTGCTAGGTGCGTGGGTGCTGTTTGTGGTTGTGAGGTCAGTGGTGGCTCAGTGCCTGCTAGGCCAGTGCTAGGTGCGTGGCTGCTGTTGGTGGTTGTGAGGTCAGTGGTGGCTCAGTGCCTGCTAGGCCAGTGCTAGGTGCGTGGCTGCTGTTTTCAGTCGTGAGGTCAGTGGTGGCTCAGTGCCTGCTAGGCCAGTGCTAGGTGCGTGGCTGCTGTTTGTGGTTGTGAGGTCAGTGGTGGCTCAGTGCCTGCTAGGCCAGTGCTAGGTGCGTGGCTGCTGTTGGTGGCTGTGAGGTCAGTGGTGGCTCAGTGCCTGCTAGGCCGGTGCTAGGTGCGTGGCTGCTGTTTTCAATTGTGAGGGCAGTGGTGGCTCAGTGCCTGCTAGGCCAGTGCTAGGTGCGTGGGTGCTGTTGGTGGTTGTGAGGTCAGTGGTGGCTCAGTGCCTGCTAGGCCAGTGCTAGGTGCGTGGCTGCTGTTGGTGGTTGTGAGGTCAGTGGTGGCTCAGTGCCTGCTAGGCCAGTGCTAGGTGCGTGGCTGCTGTTTTCTGTCGTGAGGTCAGTGGTGGCTCAGTGCCTGCTAGGCCAGTGCTAGGTGCGTGGCTGCTGTTTTCAATTGTGAGGTCAGTGGTGGCTCAGTGCCTGCTAGGCCAGTGCTAGGTGCGTGGCTGCTGTTTGTGGTTGTGAGGTCAGTGGTGGCTCAGTGCCTGCTAGGCCAGTGCTAGGTGCGTGGGTGCTGTTTGTGGTTGTGAGGTCAGTGGTGGCTCAGTGCCTGCTAGGCAGTGCTAGGTGCGTGGGTGCTGTTTTCAGTTGTGAGGTCAGTGGTGGCTCAGTGCCTGCTAGGCCAGTGCTAGGTGCGTGGGTGCTGTTTGTGGTTGTGAGGTCAGTGGTGGCTCAGTGCCTGCTAGGCCAGTGCTAGGTGCGTGGCTGCTGTTTGTGGTTGTGAGGTCAGTGGTGGCTCAGTGCCTGCTAGGCCAGTGCTATGTGCGTGGCTGCTGTTTGTGGTTGTGAGGTCAGTGGTGGCTCAGTGCCTGCTAGGCCAGTGCTAGGTGCGTGGGTGCTGTTTGTGGTTGTGAGGTCGGTGGTGGCTCAGTGCCTGCTAGGCCAGTGCTAGGTGCGTGGCTGCTGTTGGTGGCTGTGAGGTCAGTGGTGGCTCAGTGCCTGCTAGGCCAGTGCTAGGTGCGTGGGTGCTGTTTTCAATGGTGAGGGCAGTGGTGGCTCAGTGCCTGCTAGGCCAGTGCTAGGTGCGTGGCTGCAATTTGTGGTTGTGAGGTCAGTGGTGGCTCAGTGCCTGCTAGGCCAGTGCTAGGTGCGTGGCTGCTGTTTGTGGTTGTGAGGTCAGTGGTGGCTCAGTGCCTGCTAGGCCAGTGCTAGGTGCGTGGGTGCTGTTTGTGGTTGTGAGGTCAGTGGTGGCTCAGTGCCTGCTAGGCCAGTGCTAGGTGCGTGGGTGCTGTTTGTGGTTGTGAGGTGAGTGGTGGCTCAGTGCCTGCTAGGCCAGTGCTAGGTGCGTGGCTGCTGTTTGTGGTTGTGAGGTCAGTGGTGGCTCAGTGCCTGCTAGGCCAGTGCTAGGTGCGTGGCTGCTGTTTGTGGTTGTGAGGTCAGTGGTGGCTCAGTGCCTGCTAGGCCAGTGCTATGTGCGTGGCTGCTGTTTGTGGTTGTGAGGTCAGTGGTGGCTCAGTGCCTGCTAGGCCAGTGCTAGGTGCGTGGGTGCTGTTTGTGGTTGTGAGGTCAGTGGTGGCTCAGTGCCTGCTAGGCCAGTGCTAGGTGCGTGGGTGCTGTTGGTGGTTGTGAGGTCAGTGGTGGCTCAGTGCCTGCTAGGCCAGTGCTAGGTGCGTGGCTGCTGTTTTCAGTCGTGAGGTCAGTGGTGGCTCAGTGCCTGCTAGGCCAGTGCTAGGTGCGTGGCTGCTGTTTTCAGTCGTGAGGTCAGTGGTGGCTCAGTGCCTGCTAGGCCAGTGCTAGGTGCGTGGCTGCTGTTTGTGGTTGTGAGGTCAGTGGTGGCTCAGTGCCTGCTAGGCCAGTGCTAGGTGCGTGGCTGCTGTTGGTGGCTGTGAGGTCAGTGGTGGCTCAGTGCCTGCTAGGCCGGTGCTAGGTGCGTGGCTGCTGTTTTCAATTGTGAGGGCAGTGGTGGCTCAGTGCCTGCTAGGCCAGTGCTAGGTGCGTGGGTGCTGTTGGTGGTTGTGAGGTCAGTGGTGGCTCAGTGCCTGCTAGGCCAGTGCTAGGTGCGTGGCTGCTGTTGGTGGTTGTGAGGTCAGTGGTGGCTCAGTGCCTGCTAGGCCAGTGCTAGGTGCGTGGCTGCTGTTTGTGGTTGTGAGGTCAGTGGTGGCTCAGTGCCTGCTAGGCCAGTGCTAGGTGCGTGGCTGCTGTTTTCTGTCGTGAGGTCAGTGGTGGCTCAGTGCCTGCTAGGCCAGTGCTAGGTGCGTGGCTGCTGTTTTCAATTGTGAGGTCAGTGGTGGCTCAGTGCCTGCTAGGCCAGTGCTAGGTGCGTGGGTGCTGTTTGTGGTTGTGAGGTCAGTGGTGGCTCAGTGCCTGCTAGGCCAGTGCTAGGCACGTGGGTGCTGTTTTCAATCGTGAGGTCAGTGGTGGCTCAGTGCCTGCTAGGCCAGTGCTAGGTGCGTGGGTGCTGTTTTCAGTTGTGAGGTCAGTGGTGGCTCAGTGCCTGCTAGGCCAGTGCTAGGTGCGTGGCTGCTGTTTGTGGTTGTGAGGTCAGTGGTGGCTCAGTGCCTGCTAGGCCAGTGCTAGGTGCGTGGCTGCTGTTGGTGGCTGTGAGGTCAGTGGTGGCTCAGTGCCTGCTAGGCCAGTGCTAGGTGCGTGGCTGCTGTTTTCAATGGTGAGGGCAGTGGTGGCTCAGTGCCTGCTAGGCCAGTGCTAGGTGCGTGGGTGCTGTTGGTGGTTGTGTGGTCAGTGGTGGCTCAGTGCCTACTAGGCCAGTGCTAGGTGCGTGGCTGCTGTTTGTGGTTGTGAGGTCAGTGGTGGCTCAGTGCCTGCTAGGCCAGTGCTAGGTGCGTGGCTGCTGTTTGTGGTTGTGAGGTCAGTGGTGGCTCAGTGCCTGCTAGGCCAGTGCTAGGTGCGTGGCTGCTGTTTGTGGTTGTGAGGTCAGTGGTGGCTCAGTGCCTGCTAGGCCAGTGCTAGGTGCGTGGCTGCTGTTTGTGGTTGTGAGGTCAGTGGTGGCTCAGTGCCTGCTAGGCCAGTGCTAGGTGCGTGGCTGCTGTTTGTGGTTGTGAGGTCAGTGGTGGCTCAGTGCCTGCTAGGCCAGTGCTAGGTGCGTGGCTGCTGTTTGTGGTTGTGAGGTCAGTGGTGGCTCAGTGCCTGCTAGGCCAGTGCTAGGTGCGTGGCTGCTGTTTGTGGTTGTGAGGTCAGTGGTGGCTCAGTGCCTGCTAGGCCAGTGCTAGGTGCGTGGCTGCTGTTTGTGGTTGTGAGGTCACTTGTGGCTCAGTGCCTGCTAGGCCAGCGCTAGGTGCGTGGCTGCTGTTTGTGGTTGTGAGGTCAGTGGTGGCTCAGTGCCTGCTAGGCCAGTGCTAGGTGCGTGGCTGCTGTTGGTGGTTGTGAGGTCAGTGGTGGCTCAGTGCCTGCTAGGCCAGTGCTAGGTGCGTGGCTGCTGTTTGTGGTTGTGAGGTCAGTGGTGGCTCAGTGCCTGCTAGGCCAGTGCTAGGTGCGTGGGTGCTGTTTGTGGTTGTGAGGTCAGTGGTGGCTCAGTGCCTGCTAGGCCAGTGCTAGGTGCGTGGCTGCTGTTTTCAGTCGTGAGGTCAGTGGTGGCTCAGTGCCTGCTAGGCCAGTGCTAGGTGCGTGGCTGCTGTTTTCAGTCGTGAGGTCAGTGGTGGCTCAGTGCCTGCTAGGCCAGTGCTAGGTGCGTGGGTGCTGTTTGTGGTTGTGAGGTCAGTGGTGGCTCAGTGCCTGCTAGGCCAGTGCTATGTGCGTGGCTGCTGTTTGTGGTTGTGAGGTCACTTGTGGCTCAGTGCCTGCTAGGCCAGTGCTATGTGCGTGGCTGCTGTTGGTGGTTGTGAGGTCACTTGTGGCTCAGTGCCTGCTAGGCCAGTGCTAGGTGCGTGGGTGCTGTTTTCAATGGTGAGGGCAGTGGTGGCTCAGTGCCTGCTAGGCCAGTGCTAGGTGCGTGGCTGCAATTTGTGGTTGTGAGGTCAGTGGTGGCTCAGTGCCTGCTAGGCCAGTGCTAGGTGCGTGGCTGCTGTTTGTGGTTGTGAGGTCAGTGGTGGCTCAGTGCCTGCTAGGCCAGTGCTAGGTGCGTGGCTGCTGTTTGTGGTTGTGAGGTCAGTGGTGGCTCAGTGCCTGCTAGGCCAGTGCTAGGTGCGTGGGTGCTGTTTGTGGTTGTGAGGTGAGTGGTGGCTCAGTGCCTGCTAGGCCAGTGCTAGGTGCGTGGCTGCTGTTTGTGGTTGTGAGGTCAGTGGTGGCTCAGTGCCTGCTAGGCCAGTGCTAGGTGCGTGGGTGCTGTTTGTGGTTGTGAGGTCAGTGGTGGCTCAGTGCCTGCTAGGCCAGTGCTAGGTGCGTGGCTGCTGTTGGTGGTTGTGAGGTCAGTGGTGGCTCAGTGCCTGCTAGGCCAGTGCTAGGTGCGTGGGTGCTGTTTGTGGTTGTGAGGTCAGTGGTGGCTCAGTGCCTGCTAGGCCAGTGCTAGGTGCGTGGGTGCTGTTTGTGGTTGTGAGGTCAGTGGTGGCTCAGTGCCTGCTAGGCCAGTGCTAGGTGCGTGGCTGCTGTTGGTGGTTGTGAGGTCAGTGGTGGCTCAGTGCCTGCTAGGCCAGTGCTAGGTGCGTGGCTGCTGTTTTCAGTCGTGAGGTCAGTGGTGGCTCAGTGCCTGCTAGGCCAGTGCTAGGTGCGTGGCTGCTGTTTGTGGTTGTGAGGTCAGTGGTGGCTCAGTGCCTGCTAGGCCAGTGCTAGGTGCGTGGCTGCTGTTGGTGGCTGTGAGGTCAGTGGTGGCTCAGTGCCTGCTAGGCCGGTGCTAGGTGCGTGGCTGCTGTTTTCAATTGTGAGGGCAGTGGTGGCTCAGTGCCTGCTAGGCCAGTGCTAGGTGCGTGGGTGCTGTTGGTGGTTGTGAGGTCAGTGGTGGCTCAGTGCCTGCTAGGCCAGTGCTAGGTGCGTGGCTGCTGTTGGTGGTTGTGAGGTCAGTGGTGGCTCAGTGCCTGCTAGGCCAGTGCTAGGTGCGTGGCTGCTGTTTGTGGTTGTGAGGTCAGTGGTGGCTCAGTGCCTGCTAGGCCAGTGCTAGGTGCGTGGCTGCTGTTTTCTGTCGTGAGGTCAGTGGTGGCTCAGTGCCTGCTAGGCCAGTGCTAGGTGCGTGGCTGCTGTTTTCAATTGTGAGGTCAGTGGTGGCTCAGTGCCTGCTAGGCCAGTGCTAGGTGCGTGGCTGCTGTTTGTGGTTGTGAGGTCAGTGGTGGCTCAGTGCCTGCTAGGCCAGTGCTAGGTGCGTGGGTGCTGTTTGTGGTTGTGAGGTCAGTGGTGGCTCAGTGCCTGCTAGGCAGTGCTAGGTGCGTGGGTGCTGTTTTCAGTTGTGAGGTCAGTGGTGGCTCAGTGCCTGCTAGGCCAGTGCTAGGTGCGTGGGTGCTGTTTGTGGTTGTGAGGTCAGTGGTGGCTCAGTGCCTGCTAGGCCAGTGCTAGGTGCGTGGCTGCTGTTTGTGGTTGTGAGGTCAGTGGTGGCTCAGTGCCTGCTAGGCCAGTGCTATGTGCGTGGCTGCTGTTTGTGGTTGTGAGGTCAGTGGTGGCTCAGTGCCTGCTAGGCCAGTGCTAGGTGCGTGGGTGCTGTTTGTGGTTGTGAGGTCGGTGGTGGCTCAGTGCCTGCTAGGCCAGTGCTAGGTGCGTGGCTGCTGTTGGTGGCTGTGAGGTCAGTGGTGGCTCAGTGCCTGCTAGGCCAGTGCTAGGTGCGTGGGTGCTGTTTTCAATGGTGAGGGCAGTGGTGGCTCAGTGCCTGCTAGGCCAGTGCTAGGTGCGTGGCTGCAATTTGTGGTTGTGAGGTCAGTGGTGGCTCAGTGCCTGCTAGGCCAGTGCTAGGTGCGTGGCTGCTGTTTGTGGTTGTGAGGTCAGTGGTGGCTCAGTGCCTGCTAGGCCAGTGCTAGGTGCGTGGGTGCTGTTTGTGGTTGTGAGGTCAGTGGTGGCTCAGTGCCTGCTAGGCCAGTGCTAGGTGCGTGGGTGCTGTTTGTGGTTGTGAGGTGAGTGGTGGCTCAGTGCCTGCTAGGCCAGTGCTAGGTGCGTGGCTGCTGTTTGTGGTTGTGAGGTCAGTGGTGGCTCAGTGCCTGCTAGGCCAGTGCTAGGTGCGTGGCTGCTGTTTGTGGTTGTGAGGTCAGTGGTGGCTCAGTGCCTGCTAGGCCAGTGCTATGTGCGTGGCTGCTGTTTGTGGTTGTGAGGTCAGTGGTGGCTCAGTGCCTGCTAGGCCAGTGCTAGGTGCGTGGGTGCTGTTTGTGGTTGTGAGGTCAGTGGTGGCTCAGTGCCTGCTAGGCCAGTGCTAGGTGCGTGGGTGCTGTTGGTGGTTGTGAGGTCAGTGGTGGCTCAGTGCCTGCTAGGCCAGTGCTAGGTGCGTGGCTGCTGTTTTCAGTCGTGAGGTCAGTGGTGGCTCAGTGCCTGCTAGGCCAGTGCTAGGTGCGTGGCTGCTGTTTTCAGTCGTGAGGTCAGTGGTGGCTCAGTGCCTGCTAGGCCAGTGCTAGGTGCGTGGCTGCTGTTTGTGGTTGTGAGGTCAGTGGTGGCTCAGTGCCTGCTAGGCCAGTGCTAGGTGCGTGGCTGCTGTTGGTGGCTGTGAGGTCAGTGGTGGCTCAGTGCCTGCTAGGCCGGTGCTAGGTGCGTGGCTGCTGTTTTCAATTGTGAGGGCAGTGGTGGCTCAGTGCCTGCTAGGCCAGTGCTAGGTGCGTGGGTGCTGTTGGTGGTTGTGAGGTCAGTGGTGGCTCAGTGCCTGCTAGGCCAGTGCTAGGTGCGTGGCTGCTGTTGGTGGTTGTGAGGTCAGTGGTGGCTCAGTGCCTGCTAGGCCAGTGCTAGGTGCGTGGCTGCTGTTTGTGGTTGTGAGGTCAGTGGTGGCTCAGTGCCTGCTAGGCCAGTGCTAGGTGCGTGGCTGCTGTTTTCTGTCGTGAGGTCAGTGGTGGCTCAGTGCCTGCTAGGCCAGTGCTAGGTGCGTGGCTGCTGTTTTCAATTGTGAGGTCAGTGGTGGCTCAGTGCCTGCTAGGCCAGTGCTAGGTGCGTGGGTGCTGTTTGTGGTTGTGAGGTCAGTGGTGGCTCAGTGCCTGCTAGGCCAGTGCTAGGCACGTGGGTGCTGTTTTCAATCGTGAGGTCAGTGGTGGCTCAGTGCCTGCTAGGCCAGTGCTAGGTGCGTGGGTGCTGTTTTCAGTTGTGAGGTCAGTGGTGGCTCAGTGCCTGCTAGGCCAGTGCTAGGTGCGTGGCTGCTGTTTGTGGTTGTGAGGTCAGTGGTGGCTCAGTGCCTGCTAGGCCAGTGCTAGGTGCGTGGCTGCTGTTGGTGGCTGTGAGGTCAGTGGTGGCTCAGTGCCTGCTAGGCCAGTGCTAGGTGCGTGGCTGCTGTTTTCAATGGTGAGGGCAGTGGTGGCTCAGTGCCTGCTAGGCCAGTGCTAGGTGCGTGGGTGCTCCTGGTGGTTGTGTGGTCAGTGGTGGCTCAGTGCCTACTAGGCCAGTGCTAGGTGCGTGGCTGCTGTTTGTGGTTGTGAGGTCAGTGGTGGCTCAGTGCCTGCTAGGCCAGTGCTAGGTGCGTGGCTGCTGTTTGTGGTTGTGAGGTCAGTGGTGGCTCAGTGCCTGCTAGGCCAGTGCTAGGTGCGTGGCTGCTGTTTGTGGTTGTGAGGTCAGTGGTGGCTCAGTGCCTGCCAGGCCAGTGCTAGGTGCGTGGCTGCTGTTTGTGGTTGTGAGGTCAGTGGTGGCTCAGTGCCTGCTAGGCCAGTGCTAGGTGCGTGGCTGCTGTTTGTGGTTGTGAGGTCAGTGGTGGCTCAGTGCCTGCTAGGCCAGTGCTAGGTGCGTGGCTGCTGTTTGTGGTTGTGAGGTCAGTGGTGGCTCAGTGCCTGCTAGGCCAGTGCTAGGTGCGTGGCTGCTGTTTGTGGTTGTGAGGTCAGTGGTGGCTCAGTGCCTGCTAGGCCAGTGCTAGGTGCGTGGCTGCTGTTTGTGGTTGTGAGGTCAGTGGTGGCTCAGTGCCTGCTAGGCCAGCGCTAGGTGCGTGGCTGCTGTTTGTGGTTGTGAGGTCAGTGGTGGCTCAGTGCCTGCTAGGCCAGTGCTAGGTGCGTGGCTGCTGTTGGTGGTTGTGAGGTCAGTGGTGGCTCAGTGCCTGCTAGGCCAGTGCTAGGTGCGTGGCTGCTGTTTGTGGTTGTGAGGTCAGTGGTGGCTCAGTGCCTGCTAGGCCAGTGCTAGGTGCGTGGGTGCTGTTTGTGGTTGTGAGGTCAGTGGTGGCTCAGTGCCTGCTAGGCCAGTGCTAGGTGCGTGGCTGCTGTTTTCAGTCGTGAGGTCAGTGGTGGCTCAGTGCCTGCTAGGCCAGTGCTAGGTGCGTGGCTGCTGTTTTCAGTCGTGAGGTCAGTGGTGGCTCAGTGCCTGCTAGGCCAGTGCTAGGTGCGTGGGTGCTGTTTGTGGTTGTGAGGTCAGTGGTGGCTCAGTGCCTGCTAGGCCAGTGCTATGTGCGTGGCTGCTGTTTGTGGTTGTGAGGTCAGTGGTGGCTCAGTGCCTGCTAGGCCAGTGCTAGGTGCGTGGGTGCTGTTTGTGGTTGTGAGGTCAGTGGTGGCTCAGTGCCTGCTAGGCCAGTGCTAGGTGCGTGGCTGCTGTTTGTGGTTGTGAGGTCAGTGGTGGCTCAGTGCCTGCTAGGCCAGTGCTAGGTGCGTGGCTGCTGTTTGTGGTTGTGAGGTCAGTGGTGGCTCAGTGCCTGCTAGGCCAGTGCTAGGTGCGTGGCTGCTGTTTTCAGTCGTGAGGTCAGTGGTGGCTCAGTGCCTGCTAGGCCAGTGCTAGGTGCGTGGGTGCTGTTTTCAGTTGTGAGGTCAGTGGTGGCTCAGTGCCTGCTAGGCCAGTGCTAGGTGCGTGGCTGCTGTTTGTGGTTGTGAGGTCAGTGGTGACTCAGTGCCTGCTAGGCCAGTGCTAGGTGCGTGGCTGCTGTTGGTGGTTGTGAGGTCAGTGGTGGCTCAGTGCCTGCTAGGCCAGTGCTAGGTGCGTGGGTGCTGTTGGTGGTTGTGAGGTCAGTGGTGGCTCAGTGCCTGCTAGGCCAGTGCTAGGTGCGTGGCTGCTGTTTGTGGTTGTGAGGTCACTGGTGGCTCAGTGCCTGCTAGGCCAGTGCTGGGTGCGTGGCTGCTGTTTGTGGTTGTGAGGTCAGTGGTGGCTCAGTGCCTGCTAGGCCAGTGCTAGGTGCGTGGCTGCTGTTGGTGGTTGTGAGGTCAGTGGTGGCTCAGTGCCTGCTAGGCCAGTGCTAGGTGCGTGGCTGCTGTTTGTGGTTGTGAGGTCAGTGGTGGCTCAGTGCCTGCTAGGCCAGTGCTAGGTGCGTGGGTGCTGTTTGTGGTTGTGAGGTCAGTGGTGGCTCAGTGCCTGCTAGGCCAGTGCTAGGTGCGTGGCTGCTGTTGGTGGTTGTGAGGTCAGTGGTGGCTCAGTGCCTGCTAGGCCAGTGCTAGGTGCGTGGCTGCTGTTGGTGGTTGTGAGGTCACTTGTGGCTCAGTGCCTGCTAGGCCAGTGCTAGGTGCGTGGGTGCTGTTGGTGGTTGTGAGGTCAGTGGTGGCTCAGTGCCTGCTAGGCCAGTGCTAGGTGCGTGGGTGCTGTTTGTGGTTGTGAGGTCAGTGGTGGCTCAGTGCCTGCTAGGCCAGTGCTAGGTGCGTGGCTGCTGTTTGTGGTTGTGAGGTCAGTGGTGGCTCAGTGCCTGCTAGGCCAGTGCTAGGTGCGTGGCTGCTGTTTGTGGTTGTGAGGTCAGTGGTGGCTCAGTGCCTGCTAGGCCAGTGCTAGGTGCGTGGCTGCTGTTTGTGGTTGTGAGGTCACTTGTGGCTCAGTGCCTGCTAGGCCAGTGCTAGGTGCGTGGGTGCTGTTTGTGGTTGTGAGGTCAGTGGTGGCTCAGTGCCTGCTAGGCCAGTGCTAGGTGCATGGCTGCAGTTGGTGGTTGTGAGGTCAGTGGTGGCTCAGTGCCTGCTAGGCCAGTGCTAGGTGCGTGGGTGCTGTTTTCAGTTGTGAGGTCAGTGGTGGCTCAGTGCCTACTAGGCCAGTGCTAGGTGCGTGGCTGCAGTTGGTGGTTGTGAGGTCAGTGGTGGCTCAGTGCCTGCTAGGCCAGTGCTAGGTGCGTGGGTGCTGTTTTCAGTTGTGAGGTCAGTGGTGGCTCAGTGCCTACTAGGCCAGTGCTAGGTGCGTGGCTGCTGTTTGTGGTTGTGAGGTCAGTGGTGGCTCAGTGCCTGCTAGGCCAGTGCTAGGTGCGTGGGTGCTGTTTGTGGTTGTGAGGTCACTTGTGGCTCAGTGCCTGCTAGGCCAGTGCTAGGTGCGTGGCTGCTGTTGGTGGCTGTGAGGTCAGTGGTGGCTCAGTGCCTGCTAGGCCAGTGCTAGGTGCGTGGCTGCTGTTTTCAATGGTGAGGGCAGTGGTGGCTCAGTGCCTGCTAGGCCAGTGCTAGGTGCGTGGCTGCAATTTGTGGTTGTGAGGTCAGTGGTGGCTCAGTGCCTGCTAGGCCAGTGCTAGGTGCGTGGCTGCTGTTTGTGGTTGTGAGGTCAGTGGTGGCTCAGTGCCTGCTAGGCCAGTGCTAGGTGCGTGGGTGCTGTTTGTGGTTGTGAGGTCAGTGGTGGCTCAGTGCCTGCTAGGCCAGTGCTAGGTGCGTGGGTGCTGTTTGTGGTTGTGAGGTGAGTGGTGGCTCAGTGCCTGCTAGGCCAGTGCTAGGTGCGTGGCTGCTGTTTGTGGTTGTGAGGTCAGTGGTGGCTCAGTGCCTGCTAGGCCAGTGCTAGGTGCGTGGCTGCTGTTTGTGGTTGTGAGGTCAGTGGTGGCTCAGTGCCTGCTAGGCCAGTGCTATGTGCGTGGCTGCTGTTTGTGGTTGTGAGGTCAGTGGTGGCTCAGTGCCTGCTAGGCCAGTGCTAGGTGCGTGGGTGCTGTTTGTGGTTGTGAGGTCAGTGGTGGCTCAGTGCCTGCTAGGCCAGTGCTAGGTGCGTGGCTGCTGTTTGTGGTTGTGAGGTCAGTGGTGGCTCAGTGCCTGCTAGGCCAGTGCTAGGTGCGTGGCTGCTGTTGGTGGTTGTGAGGTCAGTGGTGGCTCAGTGCCTGCTAGGCCAGTGCTAGGTGCGTGGCTGCTGTTTTCAGTCGTGAGGTCAGTGGTGGCTCAGTGCCTGCTAGGCCAGTGCTAGGTGCGTGGCTGCTGTTTGTGGTTGTGAGGTCAGTGGTGGCTCAGTGCCTGCTAGGCCAGTGCTAGGTGCGTGGCTGCTGTTGGTGGCTGTGAGGTCAGTGGTGGCTCAGTGCCTGCTAGGCCGGTGCTAGGTGCGTGGCTGCTGTTTTCAATTGTGAGGGCAGTGGTGGCTCAGTGCCTGCTAGGCCAGTGCTAGGTGCGTGGGTGCTGTTGGTGGTTGTGAGGTCAGTGGTGGCTCAGTGCCTGCTAGGCCAGTGCTAGGTGCGTGGCTGCTGTTGGTGGTTGTGAGGTCAGTGGTGGCTCAGTGCCTGCTAGGCCAGTGCTAGGTGCGTGGCTGCTGTTTTCAGTCGTGAGGTCAGTGGTGGCTCAGTGCCTGCTAGGCCAGTGCTAGGTGCGTGGGTGCTGTTTGTGGTTGTGAGGTCAGTGGTGGCTCAGTGCCTGCTAGGCAGTGCTAGGTGCGTGGGTGCTGTTGGTGGTTGTGAGGTCACTTGTGCCTCTGTGCCTGCTAGGCCAGTGCTAGGTGTGTGGCTGCTGTTGGTGGTTGTGAGGTCAGTGGTGGCTCAGTGCCTGCTAGGCCAGTGCTAGGTGCGTGGCTGCTGTTTGTGGTTGTGAGGTCAGTGGTGGCTCAGTGCCTGCTAGGCCAGTGCTAGGTGCGTGGCTGCTGTTGGTGGTTGTGAGGTCAGTGGTGGCTCAGTGCCTGCTAGGCCAGTGCTAGGTGCGTGGCTGCTGTTTGTGGTTGTGAGGTGAGTGGTGGCTCAGTGCCTGCTAGGCCAGTGCTAGGTGCGTGGCTGCTGTTTGTGGTTGTGAGGTCAGTGGTGGCTCAGTGCCTGCTAGGCCAGTGCTATGTGCGTGGCTGCTGTTTGTGGTTGTGAGGTCAGTGGTGGCTCAGTGCCTGCTAGGCCAGTGCTAGGTGCGTGGGTGCTGTTTGTGGTTGTGATGTCGGTGGTGGCTCAGTGCCTGCTAGGCCAGTGCTAGGTGCGTGGCTGCTGTTTGTGGTTGTGAGGTCAGTGGTGGCTCAGTGCCTGCTAGGCCAGTGCTAGGTGCGTGGCTGCTGTTTGTGGTTGTGAGGTCAGTGGTGGCTCAGTGCCTGCTAGGCCAGTGCTAGGTGCGTGGCTGCTGTTTGTGGTTGTGAGGTCAGTGGTGGCTCAGTGCCTGCTAGGCCAGTGCTAGGTGCGTGGGTGCTGTTTGTGGTTGTGAGGTCAGTGGTGGCTCAGTGCCTGCTAGGCCAGTGCTAGGTGCGTGGGTGCTGTTTGTGGTTGTGAGGTGAGTGGTGGCTCAGTGCCTGCTAGGCCAGTGCTACGTGCGTGGCTGCTGTTTGTGGTTGTGAGGTCAGTGGTGGCTCAGTGCCTGCTAGGCCAGTGCTAGGTGCGTGGGTGCTGTTTGTGGTTGTGAGGTCAGTGGTGGCTCAGTGCCTGCTAGGCCAGTGCTAGGTGCGTGGGTGCTGTTTGTGGTTGTGAGGTCAGTGGTGGCTCAGTGCCTGCTAGGGCAGTGCTAGGTGCGTGGCTGCTGTTTGTGGTTGTGAGGTCAGTGGTGGCTCAGTGCCTGCTAGGCCAGTGCTAGGTGCGTGGGTGCTGTTTGTGGTTGTGAGGTCAGTGGTGGCTCAGTGCCTGCTAGGCCAGTGCTACGTGCGTGGCTGCTGTTGGTGGTTGTGAGGTCAGTGGTGGCTCAGTGCCTGCTAGGCCAGTGCTAGGTGCGTGGGTGCTGTTTGTGGTTGTGAGGTCACTTGTGGCTCAGTGCCTGCTAGGCCAGCGCTAGGTGCGTGGCTGCTGTTGGTGGCTGTGAGGTCAGTGGTGGCTCAGTGCCTGCTAGGCCGGTGCTAGGTGCGTGGCTGCTGTTTTCAATTGTGAGGGCAGTGGTGGCTCAGTGCCTGCTAGGCCAGTGCTAGGTGCGTGGGTGCTGTTGGTGGTTGTGAGGTCAGTGGTGGCTCAGTGCCTGCTAGGCCAGTGCTAGGTGCGTGGCTGCTGTTGGTGGTTGTGAGGTCAGTGGTGGCTCAGTGCCTGCTAGGCCAGTGCTAGGTGCGTGGCTGCTGTTTTCAGTCGTGAGGTCAGTGGTGGCTCAGTGCCTGCTAGGCCAGTGCTAGGTGCGTGGGTGCTGTTTGTGGTTGTGAGGTCAGTGGTGGCTCAGTGCCTGCTAGGCCAGTGCTAGGTGTGTGGGTGCTGTTTGTGGTTGTGAGGTCAGTGGTGGCTCAGTGCCTGCTAGGCCAGTGCTAGGTGCGTGGCTGCTGTTTTCAGTTGTGAGGTCAGTGGTGGCTCAGTGCCTGCTAGGCCAGTGCTAGGTGCGTGGGTGCTGTTTGTGGTTGTGAGGTCAGTGGTGGCTCAGTGCCTGCTAGGCCAGTGCTAGGTGCGTGGGTGCTGTTTGTGGTTGTGAGGTCAGTGGTGGCTCAGTGCCTGCTAGGCAGTGCTAGGTGCGTGGCTGCTGTTGGTGGTTGTGAGGTCAGTGGTGGCTCAGTGCCTGCTAGGCCAGTGCTAGGTGCGTGGGTGCTGTTGGTGGTTGTGAGGTCACTTGTGCCTCTGTGCCTGCTAGGCCAGTGCTAGGTGTGTGGGTGCTGTTTGTGGTTGTGAGGTCAGTGGTGGCTCAGTGCCTGCTAGGCCAGTGCTAGGTGCGTGGCTGCTGTTTGTGGTTGTGAGGTCAGTGGTGGCTCAGTGCCTGCTAGGCCAGTGCTAGGTGCGTGGCTGCTGTTTGTGGTTGTGAGGTCAGTGGTGGCTCAGTGCCTGCTAGGCCAGTGCTATGTGCGTGGCTGCTGTTTGTGGTTGTGAGGTCAGTGGTGGCTCAGTGCCTGCTAGGCCAGTGCTAGGTGCGTGGGTGCTGTTTGTGGTTGTGAGGTCGGTGGTGGCTCAGTGCCTGCTAGGCCAGTGCTAGGTGCGTGGCTGCTGTTGGTGGCTGTGAGGTCAGTGGTGGCTCAGTGCCTGCTAGGCCAGTGCTAGGTGCGTGCCTGCTGTTTTCAATGGTGAGGGCAGTGGTGGCTCAGTGCCTGCTAGGCCAGTGCTAGGTGCGTGGGTGCTGTTGGTGGTTGTGTGGTCAGTGGTGGCTCAGTGCCTACTAGGCCAGTGCTAGGTGCGTGGCTGCTGTTTGTGGTTGTGAGGTCAGTGGTGGCTCAGTGCCTGCTAGGCCAGTGCTAGGTGCGTGGCTGCTGTTGGTGGCTGTGAGGTCAGTGGTGGCTCAGTGCCTGCTAGGCCAGTGCTAGGTGCGTGGCTGCTGTTTGTGGTTGTGAGGTCAGTGGTGGCTCAGTGCCTGCTAGGCCAGTGCTAGGTGCGTGGCTGCTGTTTGTGGTTGTGAGGTCAGTGGTGGCTCAGTGCCTGCTAGGCCAGTGCTAGGTGCGTGGGTGCTGTTTGTGGTTGTGAGGTCAGTGGTGGCTCAGTGCCTGCTAGGCCAGTGCTAGGTGCGTGGGTGCTGTTTGTGGTTGTGAGGTGAGTGGTGGCTCAGTGCCTGCTAGGCCAGTGCTAGGTGCGTGGCTGCTGTTTGTGGTTGTGAGGTCAGTGGTGGCTCAGTGCCTGCTAGGCCAGTGCTAGGTGCGTGGGTGCTGTTTGTGGTTGTGAGGTCAGTGGTGGCTCAGTGCCTGCTAGGCCAGTGCTAGGTGCGTGGGTGCTGTTTGTGGTTGTGAGGTCAGTGGTGGCTCAGTGCCTGCTAGGGCAGTGCTTGGTGCGTGGCTGCTGTTTGTGGTTGTGAGGTCAGTGGTGGCTCAGTGCCTGCTAGGCCAGTGCTAGGTGCGTGGGTGCTGTTTGTGGTTGTGAGGTCAGTGGTGGCTCAGTGCCTGCTAGGCCAGTGCTACGTGCGTGGCTGCTGTTGGTGGTTGTGAGGTCAGTGGTGGCTCAGTGCCTGCTAGGCCAGTGCTAGGTGCGTGGGTGCTGTTTGTGGTTGTGAGGTCACTTGTGGCTCAGTGCCTGCTAGGCCAGCGCTAGGTGCGTGGCTGCTGTTGGTGGCTGTGAGGTCAGTGGTGGCTCAGTGCCTGCTAGGCCAGTGCTAGGTGCGTGGCTGCTGTTGGTGGTTGTGAGGTCAGTGGTGGCTCAGTGCCTGCTAGGCCAGTGCTAGGTGCGTGGGTGCTGTTTGTGGTTGTGAGGTCAGTGGTGGCTCAGTGCCTGCTAGGCCAGTGCTAGGTGCGTGGCTGCTGTTTTCAGTCGTGAGGTCAGTGGTGGCTCAGTGCCTGCTAGGCCAGTGCTAGGTGCGTGGGTGCTGTTTTCAGTTGTGAGGTCAGTGGTGGCTCAGTGCCTGCTAGGCCAGTGCTAGGTGCGTGGCTGCTGTTGGTGGCTGTGAGGTCAGTGGTGGCTCAGTGCCTGCTAGGCCGGTGCTAGGTGCGTGGCTGCTGTTTGTGGTTGTGAGGGCAGTGGTGGCTCAGTGCCTGCTAGGCCAGTGCTAGGTGCGTGGGTGCTGTTTGTGGTTGTGAGGTCAGTGGTGGCTCAGTGCCTGCTAGGCCAGTGCTAGGTGCGTGGCTGCTGTTGGTGGCTGTGAGGTCAGTGGTGGCTCAGTGCCTGCTAGGCCAGTGCTAGGTGCGTGGCTGCTGTTTTCAGTTGTGAGGTCAGTGGTGGCTCAGTGCCTGCTAGGCCAGTGCTAGGTGTGTGGGTGCTGTTTGTGGTTGTGAGGTCAGTGGTGGCTCAGTGCCTGCTAGGCCAGTGCTAGGTGCGTGGCTGCTGTTTGTGGTTGTGAGGTCAGTGGTGGCTCAGTGCCTGCTAGGCCAGTGCTAGGTGCGTGGCTGCTGTTTGTGGTTGTGAGGTCAGTGGTGGCTCAGTGCCTGCTAGGCCAGTGCTAGGTGCGTGGCTGCTGTTTGTGGTTGTGAGGTCAGTGGTGGCTCAGTGCCTGCTAGGCCAGTGCTAGGTGCGTGGCTGCTGTTTGTGGTTGTGAGGTCAGTGGTGGCTCAGTGCCTGCTAGGCCAGTGCTAGGTGCGTGGCTGCTGTTTGTGGTTGTGAGGTCAGTGGTGGCTCAGTGCCTGCTAGGCCAGTGCTACGTGCGTGGCTGCTGTTTGTGGTTGTGAGGTCAGTGGTGGCTCAGTGCCTGCTAGGCCAGTGCTAGGTGCGTGGGTGCTGTTTTCAGTTGTGAGGTCAGTGGTGGCTCAGTGCCTGCTAGGCCAGTGCTAGGTGCGTGGCTGCTGTTTGTGGTTGTGAGGTCAGTGGTGACTCAGTGCCTGCTAGGCCAGTGCTAGGTGCGTGGGTGCTGTTTGTGGTTGTGAGGTCAGTGGTGGCTCAGTGCCTGCTAGGCCAGTGCTAGGTGCGTGGCTGCTGTTTGTGGTTGTGAGGTCAGTGGTGGCTCAGTGCCTGCTAGGCCAGTGCTAGGTGCATGGGTGCTGTTTGTGGTTGTGAGGTCAGTGGTGGCTCAGTGCCTGCTAGGCCAGTGCTAGGTGCGTGGGTGCTGTTTGTGGTTGTGAGGTCACTTGTGGCTCAGTGCCTGCTAGGCCAGTGCTAGGTGCGTGGGTGCTGTTTGTGGTTGTGAGGTCAGTGGTGGCTCAGTGCCTGCTAGGCCAGTGCTAGGTGCGTGGCTGCTGTTTGTGGTTGTGAGGTCAGTGGTGGCTCAGTGCCTGCTAGGCCAGTGCTAGGTGCGTGGCTGCTGTTGGTGGTTGTGAGGTCAGTGGTGGCTCAGTGCCTGCTAGGCCAGTGCTAGGTGCGTGGCTGCTGTTTTCAATTGTGAAGTCACTTGTGGCTCAGTGCCTGCTAGGCCAGTGCTAGGTGCGTGGGTGCTGTTGGTGGTTGTGAGGTCAGTGGTGGCTCAGTGCCTGCTAGGCCAGTGCTAGGTGCGTGGCTGCTGTTTGTGGTTGTGAGGTCAGTGGTGGCTCAGTGCCTGCTAGGGCAGTGCTAGGTGCGTGGGTGCTGTTGGTGGTTGTGAGGTCAGTGGTGGCTCAGTGCCTGCTAGGCCAGTGCTAGGTGCGTGGGTGCTGTTGGTGGTTGTGAGGTCAGTGGTGGCTCAGTGCCTGCTAGGCCAGTGCTAGGTGCGTGGCTGCTGTTTTCAATTGTGAGGTCACTTGTGGCTCAGTGCCTGCTAGGCCAGTGCTAGGTGCGTGGCTGCTGTTGGTGGTTGTGAGGTCAGTGGTGGCTCAGTGCCTGCTAGGCCAGTGCTAGGTGCGTGGCTGCTGTTGGTGGTTGTGAGGTCAGTGGTGGCTCAGTGCCTGCTAGGCCAGTGCTAGGTGCGTGGGTGCTGTTTGTGGTTGTGAGGTCAGTGGTGGCTCAGTGCCTGCTAGGCCAGTGCTAGGTGCGTGGGTGCTGTTTGTGGTTGTGAGGTCAGTGGTGGCTCAGTGCCTGCTAGGCCAGTGCTAGGCACGTGGGTGCTGTTTTCAATCGTGAGGTCAGTGGTGGCTCAGTGCCTGCTAGGCCAGTGCTAGGTGCGTGGCTGCTGTTTGTGGTTGTGAGGTCAGTGGTGGCTCAGTGCCTGCTAGGCCAGTGCTAGGTGCGTGGGTGCTGTTTGTGGTTGTGAGGTCACTTGTGGCTCAGTGCCTGCTAGGCCAGTGCTAGGTGCGTGGCTGCTGTTGGTGGTTGTGAGGTCAGTGGTGGCTCAGTGCCTGCTAGGCCAGTGCTAGGTGCGTGGCTGCTGTTTTCAATTGTGAGGTCACTTGTGGCTCAGTGCCTGCTAGGCCAGTGCTAGGTGCGTGGCTGCTGTTTGTGGTTGTGAGGTCAGTGGTGGCTCAGTGCCTGCTAGGCCAGTGCTAGGTGCGTGGCTGCTGTTTGTGGTTGTGAGGTCAGTGGTGGCTCAGTGCCTGCTAGGCCAGTGCTAGGTGCGTGGGTGCTGTTTGTGGTTGTGAGGTCAGTGGTGGCTCAGTGCCTGCTAGGCCAGTGCTAGGTGCGTGGCTGCTGTTTGTGGTTGTGAGGTCGGTGGTGGCTCAGTGCCTGCTAGGCCAGTGCTAGGTGCGTGGCTGCTGTTGGTGGTTGTGAGGTCAGTGGTGGCTCAGTGCCTGCTAGGCCAGTGCTAGGTGCGTGGCTGCTGTTTTCAATTGTGAGGTCACTTGTGGCTCAGTGCCTGCTAGGCCAGTGCTAGGTGCGTGGCTGCTGTTGGTGGTTGTGAGGTCAGTGGTGGCTCAGTGCCTGCTAGGCCAGTGCTACGTGCGTGGCTGCTGTTTGTGGTTGTGAGGTCAGTGGTGGCTCAGTGCCTGCTAGGCCAGTGCTAGGTGCGTGGCTGCTGTTTGTGGTTGTGAGGTCAGTGGTGGCTCAGTGCCTGCTAGGCCAGTGCTAGGTGCGTGGCTGCTGTTTGTGGTTGTGAGGTCAGTGGTGGCTCAGTGCCTGCTAGGCCAGTGCTAGGTGCGTGGGTGCTGTTTGTGGTTGTGAGGTCAGTGGTGGCTCAGTGCCTGCTAGGCCAGTGCTAGGTGCGTGGCTGCTGTTTGTGGTTGTGAGGTCAGTGGTGGCTCAGTGCCTGCTAGGCCAGTGCTAGGTGCGTGGCTGCTGTTTGTGGTTGTGAGGTCAGTGGTGGCTCAGTGCCTGCTAGGCCAGTGCTAGGTGCGTGGCTGCTGTTGGTGGTTGTGAGGTCAGTGGTGGCTCAGTGCCTGCTAGGCCAGTGCTAGGTGCGTGGCTGCTGTTGGTGGTTGTGAGGTCAGTGGTGGCTCAGTGCCTGCTAGGCCAGTGCTAGGTGCGTGGCTGCTGTTGGTGGTTGTGAGGTCAGTGGTGGCTCAGTGCCTGCTAGGCCTGTGCTAGGTGCGTGGGTGCTGTTTGTGGTTGTGAGGTCACTTTTGCCTCAGTGCCTGCTAGGCCAGTGCTAGGTGCGTGGCTGCTGTTTGTGGTTGTGAGGTCAGTGGTGGCTCAGTGCCTGCTAGGCCAGTGCTAGGTGCGTGGCTGCTGTTTGTGGTTGTGAGGTCAGTGGTGGCTCAGTGCCTGCTAGGGCAGTGCTAGGCACGTGGGTGCTGTTTTCAATTGTGAGGTCAGTGGTGGCTCAGTGCCTGCTAGGCCAGTGCTAGGTGCGTGGCTGCTGTTTGTGGTTGTGAGGTCAGTGGTGGCTCAGTGCCTGCTAGGCCAGTGCTATGTGCGTGGCTGCTGTTGGTGGCTGTGAGGTCACTTTTACCTCAGTGCCTGCTAGGCCAGTGCTAGGTGCGTGGGTGCTGTTTGTGGTTGTGAGGTCAGTGGTGGCTCAGTGCCTGCTAGGCCAGTGGTAGGTGCGTGGCTGCTGTTTGTGGTTGTGAGGTCAGTGGTGGCTCAGTGCCTGCTAGGCCAGTGCTAGGTGCGTGGGTGCTGTTTGTGGTTGTGAGGTCAGTGGTGGCTCAGTGCCTGCTAGGCCAGTGCTAGGTGCGTGGCTGCTGTTTTCAATTGTGAGGTCAGTGGTGGCTCAGTGCCTGCTAGGCCAGTGCTACGTGCGTGGGTGCTGTTTTCAGTTGTGAGGTCAGTGGTGGCTCAGTGCCTGCTAGGCCAGTGCTAGGTGCGTGGCTGCTGTTGGTGGTTGTGAGGTCAGTGGTGGCTCAGTGCCTGCTAGGCCAGTGCTAGGTGCGTGGCTGCTGTTTGTGGTTGTGAGGTCAGTGGTGGCTCAGTGCCTGCTAGGCCAGTGCTAGGTGCGTGGCTGCTGTTTTCAATTGTGAGGTCAGTGGTGGCTCAGTGCCTGCTAGGCCAGTGCTAGGTGCGTGGCTGCTGTTTTCAATGGTGAGGGCAGTGGTGGCTCAGTGCCTGCTAGGCCAGTGCTAGGTGCGTGGGTGCTGTTGGTGGTTGTGTGGTCAGTGGTGGCTCAGTGCCTACTAGGCCAGTGCTAGGTGCGTGGCTGCTGTTTGTGGTTGTGAGGTCAGTGGTGGCTCAGTGCCTGCTAGGCCAGTGCTAGGTGCGTGGCTGCTGTTGGTGGCTGTGAGGTCAGTGGTGGCTCAGTGCCTGCTAGGCCAGTGCTAGGTGCGTGGCTGCTGTTTGTGGTTGTGAGGTCAGTGGTGGCTCAGTGCCTGCTAGGCCAGTGCTAGGTGCGTGGCTGCTGTTTGTGGTTGTGAGGTCAGTGGTGGCTCAGTGCCTGCTAGGCCAGTGCTAGGTGCGTGGCTGCTGTTTGTGGTTGTGAGGTCAGTGGTGGCTCAGTGCCTGCTAGGCCAGTGCTAGGTGCGTGGGTGCTGTTTGTGGTTGTGAGGTGAGTGGTGGCTCAGTGCCTGCTAGGCCAGTGCTAGGTGCGTGGCTGCTGTTTGTGGTTGTGAGGTCAGTGGTGGCTCAGTGCCTGCTAGGCCAGTGCTAGGTGCGTGGGTGCTGTTTGTGGTTGTGAGGTCAGTGGTGGCTCAGTGCCTGCTAGGCCAGTGCTAGGTGCGTGGGTGCTGTTTGTGGTTGTGAGGTCAGTGGTGGCTCAGTGCCTGCTAGGGCAGTGCTAGGTGCGTGGCTGCTGTTTGTGGTTGTGAGGTCAGTGGTGGCTCAGTGCCTGCTAGGCCAGTGCTAGGTGCGTGGGTGCTGTTTGTGGTTGTGAGGTCAGTGGTGGCTCAGTGCCTGCTAGGCCAGTGCTACGTGCGTGGCTGCTGTTGGTGGTTGTGAGGTCAGTGGTGGCTCAGTGCCTGCTAGGCCAGTGCTAGGTGCGTGGGTGCTGTTTGTGGTTGTGAGGTCACTTGTGGCTCAGTGCCTGCTAGGCCAGCGCTAGGTGCGTGGCTGCTGTTGGTGGCTGTGAGGTCAGTGGTGGCTCAGTGCCTGCTAGGCCAGTGCTAGGTGCGTGGGTGCTGTTGGTGGTTGTGAGGTCAGTGGTGGCTCAGTGCCTGCTAGGCCAGTGCTAGGTGCGTGGGTGCTGTTTGTGGTTGTGAGGTCAGTGGTGGCTCAGTGCCTGCTAGGCCAGTGCTAGGTGCGTGGCTGCTGTTTTCAGTCGTGAGGTCAGTGGTGGCTCAGTGCCTGCTAGGCCAGTGCTAGGTGCGTGGGTGCTGTTTTCAGTTGTGAGGTCAGTGGTGGCTCAGTGCCTGCTAGGCCAGTGCTAGGTGCGTGGCTGCTGTTGGTGGCTGTGAGGTCAGTGGTGGCTCAGTGCCTGCTAGGCCGGTGCTAGGTGCGTGGCTGCTGTTTTCAATTGTGAGGGCAGTGGTGGCTCAGTGCCTGCTAGGCCAGTGCTAGGTGCGTGGGTGCTGTTGGTGGTTGTGTGGTCAGTGGTGGCTCAGTGCCTACTAGGCCAGTGCTAGGTGCGTGGGTGCTGTTTGTGGTTGTGAGGTCAGTGGTGGCTCAGTGCCTGCTAGGCCAGTGCTAGGTGCGTGGGTGCTGTTTGTGGTTGTGAGGTCAGTGGTGGCTCAGTGCCTGCTAGGCCAGTGCTATGTGCGTGGGTGCTGTTTGTGGTTGTGAGGTCAGTGGTGGCTCAGTGCCTGCTAGGGCAGTGCTAGGTGCGTGGGTGCTGTTTGTGGTTGTGAGGTCAGTGGTGGCTCAGTGCCTGCTAGGCCAGTGCTAGGTGCGTGGCTGCTGTTGGTGGCTGTGAGGTCAGTGGTGGCTCAGTGCCTGCTAGGCCAGTGCTAGGTGCGTGGCTGCTGTTTTCAGTTGTGAGGTCAGTGGTGGCTCAGTGCCTGCTAGGCCAGTGCTAGGTGCGTGGGTGCTGTTTGTGGTTGTGAGGTCAGTGGTGGCTCAGTGCCTGCTAGGCCAGTGCTAGGTGCGTGGCTGCTGTTTGTGGTTGTGAGGTCAGTGGTGGCTCAGTGCCTGCTAGGCCAGTGCTAGGTGCGTGGCTGCTGTTTGTGGTTGTGAGGTCAGTGGTGGCTCAGTGCCTGCTAGGCCAGTGCTAGGTGCGTGGGTGCTGTTTGTGGTTGTGAGGTCAGTGGTGGCTCAGTGCCTGCTAGGCCAGTGCTAGGTGCGTGGGTGCTGTTTGTGGTTGTGAGGTCAGTGGTGGCTCAGTGCCTGCTAGGCCAGTGCTAGGTGCGTGGCTGCTGTTTGTGGTTGTGAGGTCAGTGGTGGCTCAGTGCCTGCTAGGCCAGTGCTAGGTGCGTGGGTGCTGTTTTCAGTTGTGAGGTCAGTGGTGGCTCAGTGCCTGCTAGGCCAGTGCTAGGTGCGTGGCTGCTGTTTGTGGTTGTGAGGTCACTGGTGGCTCAGTGCCTGCTAGGCCAGTGCTAGGTGCGTGGCTGCTGTTTGTGGTTGTGAGGTCAGTGGTGGCTCAGTGCCTGCTAGGCCAGTGCTAGGTGCGTGGGTGCTGTTTGTGGTTGTGAGGTCACTTGTGGCTCAGTGCCTGCTAGGCCAGTGCTAGGTGCGTGGCTGCTGTTTGTGGTTGTGAGGTCACTGGTGGCTCAGTGCCTGCTAGGCCAGTGCTAGGTGCGTGGCTGCTGTTTGTGGTTGTGAGGTCAGTGGTGGCTCAGTGCCTGCTAGGCCAGTGCTAGGTGCGTGGCTGCTGTTGGTGGTTGTGAGGTCAGTGGTGGCTCAGTGCCTGCTAGGCCAGTGCTAGGTGCGTGGCTGCTGTTTTCAATTGTGAAGTCACTTGTGGCTCAGTGCCTGCTAGGCCAGTGCTAGGTGCGTGGGTGCTGTTGGTGGTTGTGAGGTCAGTGGTGGCTCAGTGCCTGCTAGGCCAGTGCTAGGTGCGTGGCTGCTGTTTGTGGTTGTGAGGTCAGTGGTGGCTCAGTGCCTGCTAGGGCAGTGCTAGGTGCGTGGGTGCTGTTGGTGGTTGTGAGGTCAGTGGTGGCTCAGTGCCTGCTAGGCCAGTGCTAGGTGCGTGGGTGCTGTTGGTGGTTGTGAGGTCAGTGGTGGCTCAGTGCCTGCTAGGCCAGTGCTAGGTGCGTGGCTGCTGTTGGTGGCTGTGAGGTCAGTGGTGGCTCAGTGCCTGCTAGGCCGGTGCTAGGTGCGTGGCTGCTGTTTTCAATTGTGAGGTCAGTGGTGGCTCAGTGCCTGCTAGGCCAGTGCTAGGTGCGTGGCTGCTGTTTTCAATGGTGAGGGCAGTGGTGGCTCAGTGCCTGCTAGGCCAGTGCTAGGTGCGTGGGTGCTGTTGGTGGTTGTGTGGTCAGTGGTGGCTCAGTGCCTACTAGGCCAGTGCTAGGTGCGTGGCTGCTGTTTGTGGTTGTGAGGTCAGTGGTGGCTCAGTGCCTGCTAGGCCAGTGCTAGGTGCGTGGCTGCTGTTGGTGGCTGTGAGGTCAGTGGTGGCTCAGTGCCTGCTAGGCCAGTGCTAGGTGCGTGGCTGCTGTTTGTGGTTGTGAGGTGAGTGGTGGCTCAGTGCCTGCTAGGCCAGTGCTAGGTGCGTGGCTGCTGTTTGTGGTTGTGAGGTCAGTGGTGGCTCAGTGCCTGCTAGGCCAGTGCTAGGTGCGTGGGTGCTGTTTGTGGTTGTGAGGTCAGTGGTGGCTCAGTGCCTGCTAGGCCAGTGCTAGGTGCGTGGGTGCTGTTTGTGGTTGTGAGGTCAGTGGTGGCTCAGTGCCTGCTAGGGCAGTGCTAGGTGCGTGGCTGCTGTTTGTGGTTGTGAGGTCAGTGGTGGCTCAGTGCCTGCTAGGCCAGTGCTAGGTGCGTGGGTGCTGTTTGTGGTTGTGAGGTCAGTGGTGGCTCAGTGCCTGCTAGGCCAGTGCTACGTGCGTGGCTGCTGTTGGTGGTTGTGAGGTCAGTGGTGGCTCAGTGCCTGCTAGGCCAGTGCTAGGTGCGTGGGTGCTGTTTGTGGTTGTGAGGTCACTTGTGGCTCAGTGCCTGCTAGGCCAGCGCTAGGTGCGTGGCTGCTGTTGGTGGTTGTGAGGTCAGTGGTGGCTCAGTGCCTGCTAGGCCAGTGCTAGGTGCGTGGGTGCTGTTTGTGGTTGTGAGGTCAGTGGTGGCTCAGTGCCTGCTAGGCCAGTGCTAGGTGCGTGGCTGCTGTTTTCAGTCGTGAGGTCGGTGGTGGCTCAGTGCCTGCTAGGCCAGTGCTAGGTGCGTGGGTGCTGTTTTCAGTTGTGAGGTCAGTGGTGGCTCAGTGCCTGCTAGGCCAGTGCTAGGTGCGTGGCTGCTGTTGGTGGCTGTGAGGTCAGTGGTGGCTCAGTGCCTGCTAGGCCGGTGCTAGGTGCGTGGCTGCGGTTTTCAATTGTGAGGGCAGTGGTGGCTCAGTGCCTGCTAGGCCAGTGCTAGGTGCGTGGGTGCTGTTGGTGGTTGTGTGGTCAGTGGTGGCTCAGTGCCTACTAGGCCAGTGCTAGGTGCGTGGGTGCTGTTGGTGGTTGTGTGGTCAGTGGTGGCTCAGTGCCTGCTAGGCCAGTGCTAGGTGCGTGGGTGCTGTTTGTGGTTGTGAGGTCAGTGGTGGCTCAGTGCCTGCTAGGCCAGTGCTATGTGCGTGGCTGCTGTTTGTGGTTGTGAGGTCAGTGGTGGCTCAGTGCCTGCTAGGGCAGTGCTAGGTGCGTGGGTGCTGTTTGTGGTTGTGAGGTCAGTGGTGGCTCAGTGCCTGCTAGGCCAGTGCTAGGTGCGTGGCTGCTGTTGGTGGCTGTGAGGTCAGTGGTGGCTCAGTGCCTGCTAGGCCAGTGCTAGGTGCGTGGCTGCTGTTTTCAGTTGTGAGGTCAGTGGTGGCTCAGTGCCTGCTAGGCCAGTGCTAGGTGCGTGGGTGCTGTTTGTGGTTGTGAGGTCAGTGGTGGCTCAGTGCCTGCTAGGCCAGTGCTAGGTGCGTGGCTGCTGTTTGTGGTTGTGAGGTCAGTGGTGGCTCAGTGCCTGCTAGGCCAGTGCTAGGTGCGTGGCTGCTGTTTGTGGTTGTGAGGTCAGTGGTGGCTCAGTGCCTGCTAGGCCAGTGCTAGGTGCGTGGCTGCTGTTTGTGGTTGTGAGGTCAGTGGTGGCTCAGTGCCTGCTAGGCCAGTGCTAGGTGCGTGGCTGCTGTTTGTGGTTGTGAGGTCAGTGGTGGCTCAGTGCCTGCTAGGCCAGTGCTAGGTGCGTGGCTGCTGTTTGTGGTTGTGAGGTCAGTGGTGGCTCAGTGCCTGCTAGGCCAGTGCTACGTGCGTGGCTGCTGTTTGTGGTTGTGAGGTCAGTGGTGGCTCAGTGCCTGCTAGGCCAGTGCTAGGTGCGTGGCTGCTGTTTTCAGTCGTGAGGTCAGTGGTGGCTCAGTGCCTGCTAGGCCAGTGCTAGGTGCGTGGCTGCTGTTTGTGGTTGTGAGGTCAGTGGTGACTCAGTGCCTGCTAGGCCAGTGCTAGGTGCGTGGGTGCTGTTTGTGGTTGTGAGGTCAGTGGTGGCTCAGTGCCTGCTAGGCCAGTGCTAGGTGCGTGGCTGCTGTTTGTGGTTGTGAGGTCAGTGGTGGCTCAGTGCCTGCTAGGCCAGTGCTAGGTGCATGGGTGCTGTTTGTGGTTGTGAGGTCAGTGGTGGCTCAGTGCCTGCTAGGCCAGTGCTAGGTGCGTGGGTGCTGTTTGTGGTTGTGAGGTCACTTGTGGCTCAGTGCCTGCTAGGCCAGTGCTAGGTGCGTGGGTGCTGTTTGTGGTTGTGAGGTCAGTGGTGGCTCAGTGCCTGCTAGGCCAGTGCTAGGTGCGTGGCTGCTGTTTGTGGTTGTGAGGTCAGTGGTGGCTCAGTGCCTGCTAGGCCAGTGCTAGGTGCGTGGCTGCTGTTGGTGGTTGTGAGGTCAGTGGTGGCTCAGTGCCTGCTAGGCCAGTGCTAGGTGCGTGGCTGCTGTTTTCAATTGTGAAGTCACTTGTGGCTCAGTGCCTGCTAGGCCAGTGCTAGGTGCGTGGGTGCTGTTGGTGGTTGTGAGGTCAGTGGTGGCTCAGTGCCTGCTAGGCCAGTGCTAGGTGCGTGGCTGCTGTTTGTGGTTGTGAGGTCAGTGGTGGCTCAGTGCCTGCTAGGGCAGTGCTAGGTGCGTGGGTGCTGTTGGTGGTTGTGAGGTCAGTGGTGGCTCAGTGCCTGCTAGGCCAGTGCTAGGTGCGTGGGTGCTGTTGGTGGTTGTGAGGTCAGTGGTGGCTCAGTGCCTGCTAGGCCAGTGCTAGGTGCGTGGCTGCTGTTTTCAATTGTGAGGTCACTTGTGGCTCAGTGCCTGCTAGGCCAGTGCTAGGTGCGTGGCTGCTGTTGGTGGTTGTGAGGTCAGTGGTGGCTCAGTGCCTGCTAGGCCAGTGCTAGGTGCGTGGCTGCTGTTGGTGGTTGTGAGGTCAGTGGTGGCTCAGTGCCTGCTAGGCCAGTGCTAGGTGCGTGGGTGCTGTTTGTGGTTGTGAGGTCAGTGGTGGCTCAGTGCCTGCTAGGCCAGTGCTAGGTGCGTGGGTGCTGTTTGTGGTTGTGAGGTCAGTGGTGGCTCAGTGCCTGCTAGGCCAGTGCTAGGCACGTGGGTGCTGTTTTCAATCGTGAGGTCAGTGGTGGCTCAGTGCCTGCTAGGCCAGTGCTAGGTGCGTGGCTGCTGTTGGTGGTTGTGAGGTCAGTGGTGGCTCAGTGCCTGCTAGGCCAGTGCTAGGTGCGTGGGTGCTGTTTGTGGTTGTGAGGTCACTTGTGGCTCAGTGCCTGCTAGGCCAGTGCTAGGTGCGTGGCTGCTGTTGGTGGTTGTGAGGTCAGTGGTGGCTCAGTGCCTGCTAGGCCAGTGCTAGGTGCGTGGCTGCTGTTTTCAATTGTGAGGTCACTTGTGGCTCAGTGCCTGCTAGGCCAGTGCTAGGTGCGTGGCTGCTGTTTGTGGTTGTGAGGTCAGTGGTGGCTCAGTGCCTGCTAGGCCAGTGCTAGGTGCGTGGCTGCTGTTTGTGGTTGTGAGGTCAGTGGTGGCTCAGTGCCTGCTAGGCCAGTGCTAGGTGCGTGGGTGCTGTTTGTGGTTGTGAGGTCAGTGGTGGCTCAGTGCCTGCTAGGCCAGTGCTAGGTGCGTGGCTGCTGTTTGTGGTTGTGAGGTCAGTGGTGGCTCAGTGCCTGCTAGGCCAGTGCTAGGTGCGTGGCTGCTGTTGGTGGTTGTGAGGTCAGTGGTGGCTCAGTGCCTGCTAGGCCAGTGCTAGGTGCGTGGCTGCTGTTTTCAATTGTGAGGTCACTTGTGGCTCAGTGCCTGCTAGGCCAGTGCTAGGTGCGTGGCTGCTGTTGGTGGTTGTGAGGTCAGTGGTGGCTCAGTGCCTGCTAGGCCAGTGCTACGTGCGTGGCTGCTGTTTGTGGTTGTGAGGTCAGTGGTGGCTCAGTGCCTGCTAGGCCAGTGCTAGGTGCGTGGCTGCTGTTTGTGGTTGTGAGGTCAGTGGTGGCTCAGTGCCTGCTAGGCCAGTGCTAGGTGCGTGGCTGCTGTTTGTGGTTGTGAGGTCAGTGGTGGCTCAGTGCCTGCTAGGCCAGTGCTAGGTGCGTGGGTGCTGTTTGTGGTTGTGAGGTCAGTGGTGGCTCAGTGCCTGCTAGGCCAGTGCTAGGTGCGTGGGTGCTGTTTGTGGTTGTGAGGTCAGTGGTGGCTCAGTGCCTGCTAGGCCAGTGCTAGGTGCGTGGCTGCTGTTTGTGGTTGTGAGGTCAGTGGTGGCTCAGTGCCTGCTAGGCCAGTGCTAGGTGCGTGGCTGCTGTTGGTGGTTGTGAGGTCAGTGGTGGCTCAGTGCCTGCTAGGCCAGTGCTAGGTGCGTGGATGCTGTTGGTGGTTGTGAGGTCAGTGGTGGCTCAGTGCCTGCTAGGCCAGTGCTAGGTGCGTGGCTGCTGTTGGTGGTTGTGAGGTCAGTGGTGGCTCAGTGCCTGCTAGGCCTGTGCTAGGTGCGTGGGTGCTGTTTGTGGTTGTGTGGTCACTTTTGCCTCAGTGCCTGCTAGGCCAGTGCTAGGTGCGTGGCTGCTGTTTGTGGTTGTGAGGTCAGTGGTGGCTCAGTGCCTGCTAGGCCAGTGCTAGGTGCGTGGCTGCTGTTTGTGGTTGTGAGGTCAGTGGTGGCTCAGTGCCTGCTAGGGCAGTGCTAGGCACGTGGGTGCTGTTTTCAATTGTGAGGTCAGTGGTGGCTCAGTGCCTGCTAGGCCAGTGCTAGGTGCGTGGCTGCTGTTTGTGGTTGTGAGGTCAGTGGTGGCTCAGTGCCTGCTAGGCCAGTGCTATGTGCGTGGCTGCTGTTGGTGGCTGTGAGGTCACTTTTGCCTCAGTGCCTGCTAGGCCAGTGCTAGGTGCGTGGGTGCTGTTTGTGGTTGTGAGGTCAGTGGTGGCTCAGTGCCTGCTAGGCCAGTGCTAGGTGCGTGGCTGCTGTTTGTGGTTGTGAGGTCAGTGGTGGCTCAGTGCCTGCTAGGCCAGTGCTAGGTGCGTGGGTGCTGTTTGTGGTTGTGAGGTCAGTGGTGGCTCAGTGCCTGCTAGGCCAGTGCTAGGTGCGTGGCTGCTGTTTTCAATTGTGAGGTCAGTGGTGGCTCAGTGCCTGCTAGGCCAGTGCTACGTGCGTGGGTGCTGTTTTCAGTTGTGAGGTCAGTGGTGGCTCAGTGCCTGCTTGGCCAGTGCTAGGTGCGTGGCTGCTGTTTGTGGTTGTGAGGTCAGTGGTGGCTCAGTGCCTGCTAGGCCAGTGCTAGGTGCGTGGGTGCTGTTGGTGGTTGTGAGGTCAGTGGTGGCTCAGTGCCTGCTAGGCCAGTGCTAGGTGCGTGGGTGCTGTTTGTGGTTGTGAGGTCAGTGGTGGCTCAGTGCCTGCTAGGCCAGTGCTAGGTGCGTGGGTGCTTTTGGTGGTTGTGAGGTCAGTGGTGGCTCAGTGCCTGCTAGGCCAGTGCTAGGTGCGTGGCTGCTGTTTGTGGTTGTGAGGTCAGTGGTGGCTCAGTGCCTGCTAGGCCAGTGCTAGGCACGTGGGTGCTGTTTTCAATCGTGAGGTCAGTGGTGGCTCAGTGCCTGCTAGGCCAGTGCTAGGTGCGTGGCTGCTGTTTGTGGTTGTGAGGTCAGTGGTGGCTCAGTGCCTGCTAGGCCAGTGCTAGGTGCGTGGGTGCTGTTTGTGGTTGTGAGGTCACTTGTGGCTCAGTGCCTGCTAGGCCAGTGCTAGGTGCGTGGCTGCTGTTGGTGGTTGTGAGGTCAGTGGTGGCTCAGTGCCTGCTAGGCCAGTGCTAGGTGCGTGGCTGCTGTTTGTGGTTGTGAGGTCAGTGGTGGCTCAGTGCCTGCTAGGCCAGTGCTAGGTGCGTGGGTGCTGTTTGTGGTTGTGAGGTCAGTGGTGGCTCAGTGCCTGCTAGGCCAGTGCTAGGTGCGTGGCTGCTGTTTGTGGTTGTGAGGTCAGTGGTGGCTCAGTGCCTGCTAGGCCAGTGCTAGGTGCGTGGGTGCTGTTTGTGGTTGTGAGGTCAGTGGTGGCTCAGTGCCTGCTAGGCCAGTGCTAGGTGCGTGGCTGCTGTTTGTGGTTGTGAGGTCAGTGGTGGCTCAGTGCCTGCTAGGCCAGTGCTAGGTGCGTGGCTGCTGTTGGTGGTTGTGAGGTCAGTGGTGGCTCAGTGCCTGCTAGGCCAGTGCTAGGTGCGTGGCTGCTGTTTTCAATTGTGAGGTCACTTGTGGCTCAGTGCCTGCTAGGCCAGTGCTAGGTGCGTGGCTGCTGTTGGTGGTTGTGAGGTCAGTGGTGGCTCAGTGCCTGCTAGGCCAGTGCTAGGTGCGTGGCTGCTGTTTGTGGTTGTGAGGTCAGTGGTGGCTCAGTGCCTGCTAGGCCAGTGCTAGGTGCGTGGCTGCTGTTTGTGGTTGTGAGGTCAGTGGTGGCTCAGTGCCTGCTAGGCCAGTGCTAGGTGCGTGGGTGCTGTTTGTGGTTGTGAGGTCAGTGGTGGCTCAGTGCCTGCTAGGCCAGTGCTAGGTGCGTGGGTGCTGTTTGTGGTTGTGAGGTCAGTGGTGGCTCAGTGCCTGCTAGGCCAGTGCTAGGTGCGTGGCTGCTGTTTGTGGTTGTGAGGTCAGTGGTGGCTCAGTGCCTGCTAGGCCAGTGCTAGGTGCGTGGGTGCTGTTTGTGGTTGTGAGGTCAGTGGTGGCTCAGTGCCTGCTAGGCCAGTGCTAGGTGCGTGGCTGCTGTTGGTGGTTGTGAGGTCAGTGGTGGCTCAGTGCCTGCTAGGCCAGTGCTAGGTGCGTGGCTGCTGTTGGTGGTTGTGAGGTCAGTGGTGGCTCAGTGCCTGCTAGGCCTGTGCTAGGTGCGTGGGTGCTGTTTGTGGTTGTCAGGTCACTTTTGCCTCAGTGCCTGCTAGGCCAGTGCTAGGTGCGTGGCTGCTGTTTGTGGTTGTGAGGTCAGTGGTGGCTCAGTGCCTGCTAGGCCAGTGCTAGGTGCGTGGCTGCTGTTTGTGGTTGTGAGGTCAGTGGTGGCTCAGTGCCTGCTAGGCCAGTGCTAGGCACGTGGGTGCTGTTTTCAATTGTGAGGTCAGTGGTGGCTCAGTGCCTGCTAGGCCAGTGCTAGGTGCGTGGCTGCTGTTTGTGGTTGTGAGGTCAGTGGTGGCTCAGTGCCTGCTAGGCCAGTGCTATGTGCGTGGCTGCTGTTGGTGGCTGTGAGGTCACTTTTGCCTCAGTGCCTGCTAGGCCAGTGCTAGGTGCGTGGGTGCTGTTTGTGGTTGTGAGGTCAGTGGTGGCTCAGTGCCTGCTAGGCCAGTGCTAGGTGCGTGGCTGCTGTTTGTGGTTGTGAGGTCAGTGGTGGCTCAGTGCCTGCTAGGCCAGTGCTACGTGCGTGGCTGCTGTTTGTGGTTGTGAGGTCAGTGGTGGCTCAGTGCCTGCTAGGCCAGTGCTAGGTGCGTGGCTGCTGTTTTCAATTGTGAGGTCAGTGGTGGCTCAGTGCCTGCTAGGCCAGTGCTACGTGCGTGGGTGCTGTTTTCAGTTGTGAGGTCAGTGGTGGCTCAGTGCCTGCTAGGCCAGTGCTAGGTGCGTGGCTGCTGTTTGTGGTTGTGAGGTCAGTGGTGGCTCAGTGCCTGCTAGGCCAGTGCTACGTGCGTGGCTGCTGTTGGTGGTTGTGAGGTCAGTGGTGGCTCAGTGCCTGCTAGGCCAGTGCTAGGTGCGTGGCTGCTGTTTGTGGTTGTGAGGTCAGTGGTGGCTCAGTGCCTGCTAGGCCAGTGCTAGGTGTGTGGGTGCTGTTTGTGGTTGTGAGGTCAGTGGTGGCTCAGTGCCTGCTAGGGCAGTGCTAGGCACGTGGGTGCTGTTTTCAATTGTGAGGTCAGTGGTGGCTCAGTGCCTGCTAGGCCAGTGCTAGGTGCGTGGGTGCTGTTTGTGGTTGTGAGGTCAGTGGTGGCTCAGTGCCTGCTAGGCCAGTTCTATGTGCGTGGCTGCTGTTGGTGGCTGTGAGGTCACTTGTGGCTCAGTGCCTGCTAGGCCAGTGCTAGGTGCGTGGCTGCTGTTGGTGGTTGTGAGGTCAGTGGTGGCTCAGTGCCTGCTAGGCCAGTGCTAGGTGCGTGGCTGCTGTTTGTGGTTGTGAGGTCAGTGGTGGCTCAGTGCCTGCTAGGCCAGTGCTAGGTGCGTGGCTGCTGTTTGTGGTTGTGAGGTCAGTGGTGGCTCAGTGCCTGCTAGGGCAGTGCTAGGTGCGTGGGTGCTGTTGGTGGTTGTTAGGTCAGTGGTGGCTCAGTGCCTGCTAGGCCAGTGCTAGGTGCGTGGGTGCTGTTGGTGGTTGTGAGGTCAGTGGTGGCTCAGTGCCTGCTAGGCCAGTGCTAGGTGCGTGGCTGCTGTTTTCAATTGTGAGGTCACTTGTGGCTCAGTGCCTGCTAGGCCAGTGCTAGGTGCGTGGCTGCTGTTGGTGGTTGTGAGGTCAGTGGTGGCTCAGTGCCTGCTAGGCCAGTGCTAGGTGCGTGGCTGCTGTTTGTGGTTGTGAGGTCAGTGGTGGCTCAGTGCCTGCTAGGCCAGTGCTAGGTGCGTGGGTGCTGTTTGTGGTTGTGAGGTCAGTGGTGGCTCAGTGCCTGCTAGGCCAGTGCTAGGTGCGTGGCTGCTGTTTGTGGTTGTGAGGTCAGTGGTGGCTCAGTGCCTGCTAGGCCAGTGCTAGGCACGTGGGTGCTGTTTTCAATCGTGAGGTCAGTGGTGGCTCAGTGCCTGCTAGGCCAGTGCTAGGTGCCTGGCTGCTGTTTGTGGTTGTGAGGTCAGTGGTGGCTCAGTGCCTGCTAGGCCAGTGCTAGGTGCGTGGGTGCTGTTTGTGGTTGTGAGGTCACTTGTGGCTCAGTGCCTGCTAGGCCAGTGCTAGGTGCGTGGCTGCTGTTTGTGGTTGTGAGGTCAGTGGTGGCTCAGTGCCTGCTAGGCCAGTGCTAGGTGCGTGGCTGCTGTTTTCAATTGTGAGGTCACTTGTGGCTCAGTGCCTGCTAGGCCAGTGCTAGGTGCGTGGCTGCTGTTTGTGGTTGTGAGGTCAGTGGTGGCTCAGTGCCTGCTAGGCCAGTGCTAGGTGCGTGGCTGCTGTTTGTGGTTGTGAGGTCAGTGGTGGCTCAGTGCCTGCTAGGCCAGTGCTAGGTGCGTGGGTGCTGTTTGTGGTTGTGAGGTCAGTGGTGGCTCAGTGCCTGCTAGGCCAGTGCTAGGTGCGTGGCTGCTGTTTGTGGTTGTGAGGTCAGTGGTGGCTCAGTGCCTGCTAGGCCAGTGCTAGGTGCGTGGCTGCTGTTGGTGGTTGTGAGGTCAGTGGTGGCTCAGTGCCTGCTAGGCCAGTGCTAGGTGCGTGGCTGCTGTTTTCAATTGTGAGGTCACTTGTGGCTCAGTGCCTGCTAGGCCAGTGCTAGGTGCGTGGCTGCTGTTGGTGGTTGTGAGGTCAGTGGTGGCTCAGTGCCTGCTAGGCCAGTGCTACGTGCGTGGCTGCTGTTTGTGGTTGTGAGGTCAGTGGTGGCTCAGTGCCTGCTAGGCCAGTGCTAGGTGCGTGGCTGCTGTTTGTGGTTGTGAGGTCAGTGGTGGCTCAGTGCCTGCTAGGCCAGTGCTAGGTGCGTGGCTGCTGTTTGTGGTTGTGAGGTCAGTGGTGGCTCAGTGCCTGCTAGGCCAGTGCTAGGTGCGTGGGTGCTGTTTGTGGTTGTGAGGTCAGTGGTGGCTCAGTGCCTGCTAGGCCAGTGCTAGGTGCGTGGGTGCTGTTTGTGGTTGTGAGGTCAGTGGTGGCTCAGTGCCTGCTAGGCCAGTGCTAGGTGCGTGGCTGCTGTTTGTGGTTGTGAGGTCAGTGGTGGCTCAGTGCCTGCTAGGCCAGTGCTAGGTGCGTGGCTGCTGTTGGTGGTTGTGAGGTCAGTGGTGGCTCAGTGCCTGCTAGGCCAGTGCTAGGTGCGTGGCTGCTGTTGGTGGTTGTGAGGTCAGTGGTGGCTCAGTGCCTGCTAGGCCAGTGCTAGGTGCGTGGCTGCTGTTGGTGGTTGTGAGGTCAGTGGTGGCTCAGTGCCTGCTAGGCCTGTGCTAGGTGCGTGGGTGCTGTTTGTGGT
Organism: Apteryx mantelli; assembly: GCF_036417845.1. Taxonomy (NCBI): domain Eukaryota; kingdom Metazoa; phylum Chordata; class Aves; order Apterygiformes; family Apterygidae; genus Apteryx; species Apteryx mantelli. Next base: position 21,437,655 of record NC_089988.1, read on the forward strand.
TGTCAGGTCACTTTTGCCTCAGTGCCTGCTAGGCCAGTGCTAGGTGCGTGGGTGCTGTTTGTGGTTGTGAGGTCAGTGGTGGCTCAGTGCCTGCTAGGCCAGTGCTAGGTGCGTGGCTGCTGTTTGTGGTTGTGAGGTCAGTGGTGGCTCAGTGCCTGCTAGGGCAGTGCTAGGCACGTGGGTGCTGTTTTCAATTGTGAGGTCAGTGGTGGCTCAGTGCCTGCTAGGCCAGTGCTAGGTGCGTGGCTGCTGTTTGTGGTTGTGAGGTCAGTGGTGGCTCAGTGCCTGCTAGGCCAGTGCTATGTGCGTGGCTGCTGTTTGTGGTTGTGAGGTCAGTGGTGGCTCAGTGCCTGCTAGGCCAGTGCTAGGTGCGTGGCTGCTGTTTGTGGTTGTGAGGTCAGTGGTGGCTCAGTGCCTGCTAGGCCAGTGCTAGGTGCGTGGCTGCTGTTTGTGGTTGTGAGGTCAGTGGTGGCTCAGTGCCTGCTAGGCCAGTGCTAGGTGCGTGGGTGCTGTTTGTGGTTGTGAGGTCAGTGGTGGCTCAGTGCCTGCTAGGCCAGTGCTAGGTGCGTGGCTGCTGTTTTCAATTGTGAGGTCAGTGGTGGCTCAGTGCCTGCTAGGCCAGTGCTACGTGCGTGGGTGCTGTTTTCAGTTGTGAGGTCAGTGGTGGCTCAGTGCCTGCTAGGCCAGTGCTAGGTGCGTGGCTGCTGTTTGTGTTTGTGAGGTCAGTGGTGGCTCAGTGCCTGCTAGGCCAGTGCTAGGTGCGTGGGTGCTGTTGGTGGTTGTGAGGTCAGTGGTGGCTCAGTGCCTGCTAGGCCAGTGCTAGGTGCGTGGGTGCTGTTTGTGGTTGTGAGGTCAGTGGTGGCTCAGTGCCTGCTAGGCCAGTGCTAGGTGCGTGGGTGCTTTTGGTGTTTGTGAGGTCAGTGGTGGCTCAGTGCCTGCTAGGCCAGTGCTAGGTGCGTGGCTGCTGTTTGTGGTTGTGAGGTCAGTGGTGGCTCAGTGCCTGCTAGGCCAGTGCTAGGTGCGTGGCTGCTGTTTGTGGTTGTGAGGTCAGTGGTGACTCAGTGCCTGCTAGGCCAGTGCTAGGTGCGTGGCTGCTGTTGGTGGTTGTGAGGTCAGTGGTGGCTCAGTGCCTGCTAGGCCAGTGCTAGGTGCGTGGCTGCTGTTTGTGGTTGTGAGGTCAGTGGTGGCTCAGTGCCTGCTAGGCCAGTGCTAGGTGCGTGGGTGCTGTTTTCAGTTGTGAGGTCAGTGGTGGCTCAGTGCCTGCTAGGCCAGTGCTAGGTGCGTGGCTGCTGTTTGTGGTTGTGAGGTCAGTGGTGGCTCAGTGCCTGCTAGGCCAGTGCTAGGTGCGTGGGTGCTGTTGGTGGTTGTGAGGTCAGTGGTGGCTCAGTGCCTGCTAGGCCAGTGCTAGGTGCGTGGCTGCTGTTTGTGGTTGTGAGGTCAGTGGTGGCTCAGTGCCTGCTAGGCCAGTGCTAGGTGCGTGGGTGCTGTTGGTGGTTGTGAGGTCAGTGGTGGCTCAGTGCCTGCTAGGCCAGTGCTAGGTGTGTGGGTGCTGTTTGTGGTTGTGAGGTCAGTGGTGGCTCAGTGCCTGCTAGGCCAGTGCTAGGTGTGTGGCTGCTCTTTTCAGTTGTGAGGTCAGTGGTGGCTCAGTGCCTGCTAGGGCAGTGCTAGGCACGTGGGTGCTGTTTTCAATTGTGAGGTCAGTGGTGGCTCAGTGCCTGCTAGGCCAGTGCTAGGTGCGTGGCTGCTGTTTGTGGTTGTGAGGTCAGTGGTGGCTCAGTGCCTGCTAGGCCAGTGCTATGTGCGTGGCTGCTGTTGGTGGCTGTGAGGTCACTTTTGCCTCAGTGCCTGCTAGGCCAGTGCTAGGTGCGTGGCTGCTGTTTGTGGTTGTGAGGTCAGTGGTGGCTCAGTGCCTGCTAGGCCAGTGCTAGGTGCGTGGGTGCTGTTGGTGGTTGTGAGGTCAGTGGTGGCTCAGTGCCTGCTAGGCCAGTGCTAGGTGCGTGGGTGCTGTTTGTGGTTGTGAGGTCAGTGGTGGCTCAGTGCCTGCTAGGCCAGTGCTAGGTGCGTGGCTGCTGTTGGTGGTTGTGAGGTCAGTGGTGGCTCAGTGCCTGCTAGGCCAGTGCTAGGTGCGTGGGTGCTGTTTGTGGTTGTGAGGTCAGTGGTGGCTCAGTGCCTGCTAGGCCAGTGCTAGGTGTGTGGCTGCTGTTTGTGGTTGTGAGGTCAGTGGTGGCTCAGTGCCTGCTAGGGCAGTGCTAGGCACGTGGGTGCTGTTTTCAATTGTGAGGTCAGTGGTGGCTCAGTGCCTGCTAGGCCAGTGCTAGGTGCGTGGCTGCTGTTTGTGGTTGTGAGGTCAGTGGTGGCTCAGTGCCTGCTAGGCCAGTGCTAGGTGCATGGCTGCTGTTGGTGGCTGTGAGGTCACTTTTGCCTCAGTGCCTGCTAGGCCAGTGCTAGGTGCGTGGGTGCTGTTTGTGGTTGTGAGGTCAGTGGTGGCTCAGTGCCTGCTAGGCCAGTGCTAGGTGCGTGGGTGCTGTTTGTGGTTGTGAGGTCAGTGGTGGCTCAGTGCCTGCTAGGCCAGTGCTATGTGCGTGGCTGCTGTTTGTGGTTGTGAGGTCAGTGGTGGCTCAGTGCCTGCTAGGCCAGTGCTAGGTGCGTGGCTGCTGTTTGTGGTTGTGAGGTCAGTGGTGGCTCAGTGCCTGCTAGGCCAGTGCTAGGTGCGTGGCTGCTGTTTGTGGTTGTGAGGTCAGTGGTGGCTCAGTGCCTGCTAGGCCAGTGCTAGGTGCGTGGGTGCTGTTTGTGGTTGTGAGGTCAGTGGTGACTCAGTGCCTGCTAGGCCAGTGCTAGGTGCGTGGGTGCTGTTGGTGGTTGTGAGGTCAGTGGTGGCTCAGTGCCTGCTAGGCCAGTGCTAGGTGCGTGGCTGCTGTTTGTGGTTGTGAGGTCAGTGGTGGCTCAGTGCCTGCTAGGCCAGTGCTAGGTGCGTGGCTGCTGTTTGTGGTTGTGAGGTCAGTGGTGGCTCAGTGCCTGCTAGGCCAGTGCTAGTTGCGTGGCTGCTGTTTGTGGTTGTGAGGTCAGTGGTGGCTCAGTGCCTGCTAGGCCAGTGCTAGGTGCATGGGTGCTGTTTGTGGTTGTGAGGTCAGTGGTGGCTCAGTGCCTGCTAGGCCAGTGCTAGGTGCGTGGGTGCTGTTTGTGGTTGTGAGGTCACTTGTGGCTCAGTGCCTGCTAGGCCAGTGCTAGGTGCGTGGGTGCTGTTTGTGGTTGTGAGGTCAGTGGTGGCTCAGTGCCTGCTAGGCCAGTGCTAGGTGCGTGGGTGCTGTTTGTGGTTGTGAGGTCAGTGGTGGCTCAGTGCCTGCTAGGCCAGTGCTAGGTGCGTGGCTGCTGTTGGTGGTTGTGAGGTCAGTGGTGGCTCAGTGCCTGCTAGGCCAGTGCTAGGTGCGTGGCTGCTGTTTTCAGTTGTGAGGTCAGTGGTGGCTCAGTGCCTGCTAGGCCAGTGCTAGGTGCGTGGCTGCTGTTTGTGGTTGTGAGGTCAGTGGTGGCTCAGTGCCTGCTAGGCCAGTGCTAGGTGCGTGGGTGCTGTTTGTGGTTGTGAGGTCAGTGGTGGCTCAGTGCCTGCTAGGCCAGTGCTAGGTGCGTGGGTGCTGTTTGTGGTTGTGAGGTCAGTGGTGGCTCAGTGCCTGCTAGGCCAGTGCTAGGTGCGTGGCTGTTGTTTGTGGTTGTGAGGTCAGTGGTGGCTCAGTGCCTGCTAGGCCAGTGCTAGGTGCGTGGCTGCTGTTGGTGGTTGTGAGGTCAGTGGTGGCTCAGTGCCTGCTAGGCCAGTGCTAGGTGCGTGGGTGCTGTTTGTGGTTGTGAGGTCACTTGTGCCTCTGTGCCTGCTAGGCCAGTGCTAGGTGCGTGGCTGCTGTTTGTGGTTGTGAGGTCAGTGGTGGCTCAGTGCCTGCTAGGCCAGTGCTAGGTGCGTGGCTGCTGTTTGTGGTTGTGAGGTCAGTGGTGGCTCAGTGCCTGCTAGGCCAGTGCTAGGTGCGTGGGTGCTGTTTGTGGTTGTGAGGTCAGTGGTGGCTCAGTGCCTGCTAGGCCAGTGCTAGGTGCGTGGGTGCTGTTTGTGGTTGTGAGGTCAGTGGTGGCTCAGTGCCTGCTAGGCCAGTGCTAGGTGTGTGGGTGCTGTTTGTGGTTGTGAGGTCAGTGGTGGCTCAGTGCCTGCTAGGCCAGTGCTAGGTGCGTGGCTGCTGTTTGTGGTTGTGAGGTCAGTGGTGGCTCAGTGCCTGCTAGGCCAGTGCTAGGTGCGTGGGTGCTGTTTGTGGTTGTGAGGTCAGTGGTGGCTCAGTGCCTGCTAGGCCAGTGCTAGGTGCGTGGCTGCTGTTTGTGGTTGTGAGGTCAGTGGTGGCTCAGTGCCTGCTAGGCCAGTGCTAGGTGCGTGGGTGCTGTTTGTGGTTGTGAGGTCACTTTTGCCTCAGTACCTGCTAGGCCAGTGCTAGGTGCGTGGGTGCTGTTTGTGGTTGTGAGGTCAGTGGTGGCTCAGTGCCTGCTAGGCCAGTGCTAGGTGCGTGGGTGCTGTTTGTGGTTGTGAGGTCAGTGGTGGCTCAGTGCCTGCTAGGCCAGTGCTAGGTGCGTGGCTGCTGTTGGTGTTTGTGAGGTCAGTGGTGGCTCAGTGCCTGCTAGGCCAGTGCTAGGTGCGTGGCTGCTGTTTTCAATTGTGAGGGCAGTGGTGGCTCAGTGCCTGCTAGGCCAGTGCTAGGTGCGTGGCTGCTTTTTGTGGTTGTGAGGTCAGTGGTGGCTCAGTGCCTGCTAGGCCAGTGCTAGTTGCGTGGCTGCTGTTTGTGGTTGTGAGGTCAGTGGTGGCTCAGTGCCTGCTAGGCCAGTGCTAGGTGCATGGGTGCTGTTTGTGGTTGTGAGGTCAGTGGTGGCTCAGTGCCTGCTAGGCCAGTGCTAGGTGCGTGGGTGCTGTTTGTGGTTGTGAGGTCACTTGTGGCTCAGTGCCTGCTAGGCCAGTGCTAGGTGCGTGGGTGCTGTTTGTGGTTGTGAGGTCAGTGGTGGCTCAGTGCCTGCTAGGCCAGTGCTAGGTGCGTGGGTGCTGTTTGTGGTTGTGAGGTCAGTGGTGGCTCAGTGCCTGCTAGGCCAGTGCTAGGTGCGTGGCTGCTGTTGGTGGTTGTGAGGTCAGTGGTGGCTCAGTGCCTGCTAGGCCAGTGCTAGGTGCGTGGCTGCTGTTTTCAGTTGTGAGGTCAGTGGTGGCTCAGTGCCTGCTAGGCCAGTGCTAGGTGCGTGGCTGCTGTTTGTGGTTGTGAGGTCAGTGGTGGCTCAGTGCCTGCTAGGCCAGTGCTAGGTGCGTGGCTGCTGTTTGTGGTTGTGAGGTCAGTGGTGGCTCAGTGCCTGCTAGGCCAGTGCTAGGTGCGTGGGTGCTGTTTGTGGTTGTGAGGTCAGTGGTGGCTCAGTGCCTGCTAGGCCAGTGCTAGGTGCGTGGCTGCTGTTTGTGGTTGTGAGGTCAGTGGTGGCTCAGTGCCTGCTAGGCCAGTGCTAGGTGCGTGGCTGCTGTTTGTGGTTGTGAGGTCAGTGGTGGCTCAGTGCCTGCTAGGCCAGTGCTAGGTGCGTGGGTGCTGTTTGTGGTTGTGAGGTCACTTGTGCCTCTGTGCCTGCTAGGCCAGTGCTAGGTGCGTGGCTGCTGTTTGTGGTTGTGAGGTCAGTGGTGGCTCAGTGCCTGCTAGGCCAGTGCTAGGTGCGTGGGTGCTGTTGGTGGTTGTGAGGTCAGTGGTGGCTCAGTGCCTGTTAGGCCAGTGCTAGGTGCGTGGCTGCTGTTTTCAGTTGTGAGGTCAGTGGTGGCTCAGTGCCTGCTAGGCCAGTGCTAGGTGCGTGGCTGCTGTTTGTGGTTGTGAGGTCAGTGGTGGCTCAGTGCCTGCTAGGCCAGTGCTAGGTGCGTGGCTGCTGTTTGTGGTTGTGAGGTCAGTGGTGGCTCAGTGCCTGCTAGGCCAGTGCTAGGTGCATGGGTGCTGTTTGTGGTTGTGAGGTCAGTGGTGGCTCAGTGCCTGCTAGGCCAGTGCTAGGTGCGTGGCTGCTGTTTGTGGTTGTGAGGTCACTTGTGGCTCAGTGCCTGCTAGGCCAGTGCTAGGTGCGTGGGTGCTGTTTGTGGTTGTGAGGTCAGTGGTGGCTCAGTGCCTGCTAGGCCAGTGCTAGGTGCGTGGGTGCTGTTTGTGGTTGTGAGGTCAGTGGTGGCTCAGTGCCTGCTAGGCCAGTGCTAGGTGCGTGGGTGCTGTTGGTGGTTGTGAGGTCAGTGGTGGCTCAGTGCCTGCTAGGCCAGTGCTAGGTGCGTGGCTGCTGTTTTCAGTTGTGAGGTCAGTGGTGGCTCAGTGCCTGCTAGGCCAGTGCTAGGTGCGTGGCTGCTGTTTGTGGTTGTGAGGTCAGTGGTGGCTCAGTGCCTGCTAGGCCAGTGCTAGGTGCGTGGCTGCTGTTTGTGGTTGTGAGGTCAGTGGTGGCTCAGTGCCTGCTAGGCCAGTGCTAGGTGCGTGGCTGCTGTTTGTGGTTGTGAGGTCAGTGGTGGCTCAGTGCCTGCTAGGCCAGTGCTAGGTGCGTGGCTGCTGTTTGTGGTTGTGAGGTCAGTGGTGGCTCAGTGCCTGCTAGGCCAGTGCTAGGTGCGTGGCTGCTGTTTGTGGTTGTGAGGTCAGTGGTGGCTCAGTGCCTGCTAGGCCAGTGCTAGGTGCGTGGGTGCTGTTTGTGGTTGTGAGGTCACTTGTGCCTCTGTGCCTGCTAGGCCAGTGCTAGGTGCGTGGCTGCTGTTTGTGGTTGTGAGGTCAGTGGTGGCTCAGTGCCTGCTAGGCCAGTGCTAGGTGTGTGGGTGCTGTTTGTGGTTGTGAGGTCAGTGGTGGCTCAGTGCCTGCTAGGCCAGTGCTAGGTGCGTGGCTGCTGTTTGTGGTTGTGAGGTCAGTGGTGGCTCAGTGCCTGCTAGGCCAGTGCTAGGTGCGTGGCTGCTGTTTGTGGTTGTGAGGTCAGTGGTGGCTCAGTGCCTGCTAGGCCAGTGCTAGGTGCGTGGGTGCTGTTTGTGGTTGTGAGGTCAGTGGTGGCTCAGTGCCTGCTAGGCCAGTGCTAGGTGCGTGGGTGCTGTTTGTGGTTGTGAGGTCACTTGTGGCTCAGTGCCTGGTAAGCCAGTGCTAGGTGCGTGGCTGCTGTTTTCAGTCGTGAGGTCAGTGGTGGCTCAGTGCCTGCTAGGCCAGTGCTAGGTTCGTGGCTGCTGTTTTCAATTGTGAGGTCAGTGGTGGCTCAGTGCGTGCTAGGCCAGTGCTAGGTGCGTGGCTGCTGTTTGTGGTTGTGAGGGCAGTGGTGGCTCAGTGCCTGCTAGGCCAGTGCTAGGTGCGTGGCTGCTGTTTTCAATTGTGAGGGCAGTGGTGGCTCAGTGCCTGCTAGGGCAGTGCTAGGCACGTGGGTCCTGTTTTCAATTGTGAGGTCAGTGGTGGCTCAGTGCCTGCTAGGCCAGTGCTAGGTGCGTGGCTGCTGTTTTCAATTGTGAGGTCACTTTTGCCTCAGTGCCTGCTAGGCCAGTGCTAGGTGCGTGGCTGCTGTTTTCAGTTGTGAGGTCAGTGGTGGCTCAGTGCCTGCTAGGCCAGTGCTAGGTGTGTGGGTGCTGTTTGTGGTTGTGAGGTCAGTGGTGGCTCAGTGCCTGCTAGGCCAGTGCTAGGTGCGTGGCTGCTGTTTGTGGTTGTGAGGTCAGTGGTGGCTCAGTGCCTGCTAGGCCAGTGCTAGGTGCGTGGCTGCTGTTTGTGGTTGTGAGGTCAGTGGTGGCTCAGTGCCTGCTAGGCCAGTTCTAGGTGTGTGGGTGCTGTTTGTGGTTGTGAGGTCAGTGGTGGCTCAGTGCCTGCTAGGCCAGTGCTAGGTGTGTGGGTGCTGTTTGTGGTTGTGAGGTCAGTGGTGGCTCAGTGCCTGCTAGGCCAGTGCTAGGTGCGTGGGTGCTGTTTGTGGTTGTGAGGTCAGTGGTGGCTCAGTGCCTGCTAGGCCAGTGCTAGGTGCGTGGGTGCTGTTGGTGGTTGTGAGGTCAGTGGTGGCTCAGTGCCTGCTAGGCCAGTGCTAGGTGCGTGGCTGCTGTTGGTGGCTGTGAGGTCAGTGGTGGCTCAGTGCCTGCTAGGCCAGTGCTTGGTGCGTGGCTGCTGTTTTCAATTGTGAGGGCAGTGGTGGCTCAGTGCCTGCTAGGCCAGTGCTAGGTGCGTGGGTGCTGTTTGTGTTTGTGAGGTCAGTGGTGGCTCAGAGCCTGCTAGGCCAGTGCTAGGTGCGTGGCTGCTGTTTGTGGTTGTGAGGTCAGTGGTGGCTCAGTGCCTGCTAGGCCAGTGCTAGGTGCGTGGCTGCTGTTTGTGGTTGTGAGGTCAGTGGTGGCTCAGTGCCTGCTAGGCCAGTGCTAGGTGCATGGGTGCTGTTTGTGGTTGTGAGGTCAGTGGTGGCTCAGTGCCTGCTAGGCCAGTGCTAGGTGCGTGGGTGCTGTTTGTGGTTGTGAGGTCACTTGTGGCTCAGTGCCTGCTAGGCCAGCGCTAGGTGCGTGGCTGCTGTTTGTGGTTGTGAGGTCAGTGGTGGCTCAGTGCCTGCTAGGCCAGTGCTAGGTGCGTGGGTGCTGTTTGTGGTTGTGAGGTCAGTGGTGGCTCAGTGAGTGCTAGGCCAGTGCTAGGTGCGTGGCTGCTGTTTGTGGTTGTGAGGTCAGTGGTGGCTCAGTGCCTGCTAGGCCAGTGCTAGGTGCGTGGCTGCTGTTTGTGGTTGTGAGGTCAGTGGTGGCTCAGTGCCTGCTAGGCCAGTGCTAGGTGCGTGGCTGCTGTTTGTGGTTGTGAGGTCAGTGGTGGCTCAGTGCCTGCTAGGCCAGTGCTAGGTGCGTGGCTGCTGTTTTCTGTCGTGAGGTCAGTGGTGGCTCAGTGCCTGCTAGGCCAGTGCTAGGTGCGTGGCTGCTGTTTTCAATTGTGAGGTCAGTGGTGGCTCAGTGCCTGCTAGGCCAGTGCTAGGTGCGTGGGTGCTGTTTGTGGTTGTGAGGTCAGTGGTGGCTCAGTGCCTGCTAGGCCAGTGCTAGGCACGTGGGTGCTGTTTTCAATCGTGAGGTCAGTGGTGGCTCAGTGCCTGCTAGGCCAGTGCTAGGTGCGTGGCTGCTGTTTGTGGTTGTGAGGTCAGTGGTGGCTCAGTGCCTGCTAGGCCAGTGCTAGGTGCGTGGGTGCTGTTTTCAGTTGTGAGGTCAGTGGTGGCTCAGTGCCTGCTAGGCCAGTGCTAGGTGCGTGGCTGCTGTTTGTGGTTGTGAGGTCAGTGGTGGCTCAGTGCCTGCTAGGCCAGTGCTAGGTGCGTGGCTGCTGTTGGTGGCTGTGAGGTCAGTGGTGGCTCAGTGCCTGCTAGGCCAGTGCTAGGTGCGTGGCTGCTGTTTTCAATGGTGAGGGCAGTGGTGGCTCAGTGCCTGCTAGGCCAGTGCTAGGTGCGTGGCTGCTGTTGGTGGTTGTGTGGTCAGTGGTGGCTCAGTGCCTACTAGGCCAGTGCTAGGTGCGTGGCTGCTGTTTGTGGTTGTGAGGTCAGTGGTGGCTCAGTGCCTGCTAGGCCAGTGCTAGGTGCGTGGCTGCTGTTTGTGGTTGTGAGGTCAGTGGTGGCTCAGTGCCTGCTAGGCCAGTGCTAGGTGCGTGGGTGCTGTTTGTGGTTGTGAGGTCAGTGGTGGCTCAGTGCCTGCTAGGCCAGTGCTAGGTGCGTGGGTGCTGTTTGTGGTTGTGAGGTCAGTGGTGGCTCAGTGCCTGCTAGGCCAGTGCTAGGTGCGTGGCTGCTGTTGGTGGTTGTGAGGTCAGTGGTGGCTCAGTGCCTGCTAGGCCAGTGCTAGGTGCGTGGCTGCTGTTTTCAATTGTGAGGTCACTTGTGGCTCAGTGCCTGCTAGGCCAGTGATAGGTGCGTGGCTGCTGTTTGTGGTTGTGAGGTCAGTGGTGGCTCAGTGCCTGCTAGGCCAGTGCTAGGTGCGTGGGTGCTGTTTGTGGTTGTGAGGTCACTTGTGGCTCAGTGCCTGCTAGGCCAGCGCTAGGTGCGTGGCTGCTGTTTGTGGTTGTGAGGTCAGTGGTGGCTCAGTGCCTGCTAGGCCAGTGCTAGGTGCGTGGGTGCTGTTGGTGGTTGTGAGGTCAGTGGTGGCTCAGTGCCTGCTAGGCCAGTGCTAGGTGCGTGGGTGCTGTTTGTGGTTGTGAGGTGAGTGGTGGCTCAGTGCCTGCTAGGCCAGTGCTAGGTGCGTGGCTGCTGTTTTCAGTCGTGAGGTCAGTGGTGGCGCAGTGCCTGCTAGGCCAGTGCTAGGTGCTTGGCTGCTGTTTGTGGTTGTGAGGTCAGTGGTGGCTCAGTGCCTGCTAGGCCAGTGCTAGGTGCGTGGCTGCTGTTTGTGGTTGTGAGGTCACTTGTGGCTCAGTGCCTGCTAGGCCAGCGCTAGGTGCGTGGCTGCTGTTGGTGGCTGTGAGGTCAGTGGTGGCTCAGTGCCTGCTAGGCCAGTGCTAGGTGCGTGGCTGCTGTTTGTGGTTGTGAGGTCAGTGGTGGCTCAGTGCCTGCTAGGCCAGTGCTAGGTGCGTGGCTGCTGTTTGTGGTTGTGAGGTCACTGGTGGCTCAGTGCCTGCTAGGCCAGTGCTAGGTGTGTGGGTGCTGTTTGTGGTTGTGAGGTCAGTGGTGGCTCAGTGCCTGCTAGGCCAGTGCTAGGTGTGTGGGTGCTGTTTGTGGTTGTGAGGTCAGTGGTGGCTCAGTGCCTGCTAGGCCAGTGCTAGGTGCGTGGGTGCTGTTGGTGGTTGTGAGGTCAGTGGTGGCTCAGTGCCTGCTAGGCCAGTGCTAGGTGCGTGGGTGCTGTTTGTGGTTGTGAGGTCAGTGGTGGCTCAGTGAGTGCTAGGCCAGTGCTAGGTGCGTGGCTGCTGTTTGTGGTTGTGAGGTCAGTGGTGGCTCAGTGCCTGCTAGGCCAGTGCTAGGTGCGTGGCTGCTGTTTGTGGTTGTGAGGTCAGTGGTGGCTCAGTGCCTGCTAGGCCAGTGCTAGGTGCGTGGCTGCTGTTTGTGGTTGTGAGGTCAGTGGTGGCTCAGTGCCTGCTAGGCCAGTGCTAGGTGCGTGGCTGCTGTTTTCTGTCGTGAGGTCAGTGGTGGCTCAGTGCCTGCTAGGCCAGTGCTAGGTGCGTGGCTGCTGTTTTCAATTGTGAGGTCAGTGGTGGCTCAGTGCCTGCTAGGCCAGTGCTAGGTGCGTGGGTGCTGTTTGTGGTTGTGAGGTCAGTGGTGGCTCAGTGCCTGCTAGGCCAGTGCTAGGCACGTGGGTGCTGTTTTCAATCGTGAGGTCAGTGGTGGCTCAGTGCCTGCTAGGCCAGTGCTAGGTGCGTGGCTGCTGTTTGTGGTTGTGAGGTCAGTGGTGGCTCAGTGCCTGCTAGGCCAGTGCTAGGTGCGTGGGTGCTGTTTTCAGTTGTGAGGTCAGTGGTGGCTCAGTGCCTGCTAGGCCAGTGCTAGGTGCGTGGCTGCTGTTTGTGGTTGTGAGGTCAGTGGTGGCTCAGTGCCTGCTAGGCCAGTGCTAGGTGCGTGGCTGCTGTTGGTGGCTGTGAGGTCAGTGGTGGCTCAGTGCCTGCTAGGCCAGTGCTAGGTGCGTGGCTGCTGTTTTCAATGGTGAGGGCAGTGGTGGCTCAGTGCCTGCTAGGCCAGTGCTAGGTGCGTGGCTGCTGTTGGTGGTTGTGAGGTCAGTGGTGGCTCAGTGCCTGCTAGGCAGTGCTAGGTGCGTGGGTGCTGTTTTCAGTTGTGAGGTCAGTGGTGGCTCAGTGCCTGCTAGGCCAGTGCTAGGTGCGTGGGTGCTGTTTGTGGTTGTGAGGTCAGTGGTGGCTCAGTGCCTGCTAGGCCAGTGCTAGGTGCGTGGCTGCTGTTTGTGGTTGTGAGGTCAGTGGTGGCTCAGTGCCTGCTAGGCCAGTGCTAAGTGCGTGGCTGCTGTTTGTGGTTGTGAGGTCAGTGGTGGCTCAGTGCCTGCTAGGCCAGTGCTAGGTGCGTGGCTGCTGTTTGTGGTTGTGAGGTCAGTGGTGGCTCAGTGCCTGCTAGGCCAGTGCTAGGTGCGTGGGTGCTGTTTGTGGTTGTGAGGTGAGTGGTGGCTCAGTGCCTGCTAGGCCAGTGCTAGGTGCGTGGCTGCTGTTTGTGGTTGTGAGGTCAGTGGTGGCTCAGTGCCTGCTAGGCCAGTGCTAGGTGCGTGGCTGCTGTTTGTGGTTGTGAGGTCAGTGGTGGCTCAGTGCCTGCTAGGCCAGTGCTAGGTGCGTGGCTGCTGTTTGTGGTTGTGAGGTCAGTGGTGGCTCAGTGCCTGCTAGGCCAGTGCTAGGTGCGTGGGTGCTGTTTGTGGTTGTGAGGTCAGTGGTGGCTCAGTGCCTGCTAGGCCAGTGCTAGGTGCGTGGGTGCTGTTTGTGGTTGTGAGGTCAGTGGTGGCTCAGTGCCTGCTAGGCCAGTGCTAGGTGCGTGGCTGCTGTTGGTGGTTGTGAGGTCAGTGGTGGCTCAGTGCCTGCTAGGCCAGTGCTAGGTGCGTGGCTGCTGTTTTCAATTGTGAGGTCAGTGGTGGCTCAGTGCCTGCTAGGCCAGTGATAGGTGCGTGGCTGCTGTTGGTGGTTGTGAGGTCAGTGGTGGCTCAGTGCCTGCTAGGCCAGTGCTAGGTGCATGGGTGCTGTTTGTGGTTGTGAGGTGAGTGGTGGCTCAGTGCCTGCTAGGCCAGTGCTAGGTGCGTGGCTGCTGTTTTCAGTCGTGAGGTCAGTGGTGGCTCAGTGCCTGCTAGGCCAGTGCTAGGTGCGTGGCTGCTGTTTGTGGTTGTGAGGTCAGTGGTGGCTCAGTGCCTGCTAGGCCAGTGCTAGGTGCGTGGCTGCTGTTTGTGGTTGTGAGGTCAGTGGTGGCTCAGTGCCTGCTAGGCCAGTGCTAGGTGCGTGGCTGCTGTTTTCAGTCGTGAGGTCAGTGGTGGCTCAGTGCCTGCTAGGCCAGTGCTAGGTGCGTGGCTGCTGTTTGTGGTTGTGAGGTCAGTGGTGGCTCAGTGCCTGCTAGGCCAGTGCTAGGTGCGTGGCTGCTGTTTGTGGTTGTGAGGTCAGTGGTGGCTCAGTGCCTGCTAGGCCAGTGCTATGTGCGTGGCTGCTGTTTGTGGTTGTGAGGTCAGTGGTGGCTCAGTGCCTGCTAGGCCAGTGCTAGGTGCGTGGGTGCTGTTTGTGGTTGTGAGGTCAGTGGTGGCTCAGTGCCTGCTAGGCCAGTGCTAGGTGCGTGGCTGCTGTTGGTGGTTGTGAGGTCAGTGGTGGCTCAGTGCCTGCTAGGCCAGTGCTAGGTGCGTGGCTGCTGTTGGTGGTTGTGAGGTCACTTGTGGCTCAGTGCCTGCTAGGCCAGTGCTAGGTGCGTGGGTGCTGTTGGTGGTTGTGAGGTCAGTGGTGGCTCAGTGCCTGCTAGGCCAGTGCTAGGTGCGTGGGTGCTGTTTGTGGTTGTGAGGTCAGTGGTGGCTCAGTGCCTGCTAGGCCAGTGCTAGGTGCGTGGGTGCTGTTTGTGGTTGTGAGGTCAGTGGTGGCTCAGTGCCTGCTAGGCCAGTGCTAGGTGCGTGGCTGCTGTTTGTGGTTGTGAGGTCAGTGGTGGCTCAGTGCCTGCTAGGCCAGTGCTAGGTGCGTGGCTGCTGTTTGTGGTTGTGAGGTCACTTGTGGCTCAGTGCCTGCTAGGCCAGTGCTAGGTGCGTGGGTGCTGTTTTCAATTATGAGGTCAGTGGTGGCTCAGTGCCTGCTAGGCCAGTGCTAGGTGCATGGGTGCAGTTGGTGGTTGTGAGGTCAGTGGTGGCTCAGTGCCTGCTAAGCCAGTGCTAGGTGCGTGGGTGCTGTTTTCAGTTGTGAGGTCAGTGGTGGCTCAGTGCCTACTAGGCCAGTGCTAGGTGCGTGGCTGCTGTTTGTGGTTGTGAGGTCAGTGGTGGCTCAGTGCCTGCTAGGCCAGTGCTAGGTGCGTGGGTGCTGTTTTCAGTTGTGAGGTCAGTGGTGGCTCAGTGCCTACTAGGCCAGTGCTAGGTGTGTGGGTGCTGTTTGTGGTTGTGAGGTCAGTGGTGGCTCAGTGCCTGCTAGGCCAGTGCTAGGTGCGTGGCTGCTGTTGGTGGCTGTGAGGTCAGTGGTGGCTCAGTGCCTGCTAGGCCAGTGCTAGGTGCGTGGCTGCTGTTTGTGGTTGTGAGGTCAGTGGTGGCTCAGTGCCTGCTAGGCCAGTGCTAGGTGCGTGGGTGCTGTTTGTGGTTGTGAGGTCAGTGGTGGCTCAGTGCCTGCTAGGCCAGTGCTAGGTGCGTGGGTGCTGTTTGTGGTTGTGAGGTCAGTGGTGGCTCAGTGCCTGCTAGGCCAGTGCTAGGTGCGTGGCTGCTGTTTGTGGTTGTGAGGTCAGTGGTGGCTCAGTGCCTGCTAGGCCAGTGCTAGGTGCGTGGCTGCTGTTGGTGGTTGTGAGGTGAGTGGTGGCTCAGTGCCTGCTAGGCCAGTGCTAGGTGCGTGGCTGCTGTTTTCAGTCGTGAGGTCAGTGGTGGCTCAGTGCCTGCTAGGCCAGTGCTAGGTGCGTGGGTGCTGTTTGTGGTTGTGAGGTCAGTGGTGGCTCAGTGCCTGCTAGGCCAGTGCTAGGTGTGTGGGTGCTGTTTGTGGTTGTGAGGTCAGTGGTGGCTCAGTGCCTGCTAGGCCAGTGCTAGGTGCGTGGCTTCTGTTTTCAGTTGTGAGGTCAGTGGTGGCTCAGTGCCTGCTAGGCCAGTGCTAGGTGCGTGGCTGCTGTTTGTGGTTGTGAGGTCAGTGGTGGCTCAGTGCCTGCTAGGCCAGTGCTAGGTGCGTGGCTGCTGTTTTCAATTGTGAGGTCAGTGGTGGCTCAGTGCCTGCTAGGCCAGTGCTAGGTGCATGGGTGCAGTTGGTGGTTGTGAGGTCAGTGGTGGCTCAGTGCCTGCTAGGCCAGTGCTAGGTGCGTGGCTGCTGTTTGTGGTTGTGAGGTCAGTGGTGGCTCAGTGCCTGCTAGGCCAGTGCTAGGTGCGTGGGTGCTGTTTGTGGTTGTGAGGTCAGTGGTGGCTCAGTGCCTGCTAGGCCAGTGCTATGTGCGTGGCTGCTGTTTGTGGTTGTGAGGTCAGTGGTGGCTCAGTGCCTGCTAGGGCAGTGCTAGGTGCGTGGGTGCTGTTTGTGGTTGTGAGGTCAGTGGTGGCTCAGTGCCTGCTAGGCCAGTGCTAGGTGCGTGGGTGCTGTTTGTGGTTGTGAGGTCACTTGTGGCTCAGTGCCTGCTAGGCCAGTGCTAGGTGCGTGGCTGCTGTTTGTGGTTGTGAGGTCAGTGGTGGCTCAGTGCCTGCTAGGCCAGTGCTAGGTGCGTGGGTGCTGTTTGTGGTTGTGAGGTCAGTGGTGGCTCAGTGCCTGCTAGGCCAGTGCTAGGTGCGTGGCTGCTGTTGGTGGTTGTGAGGTCAGTGGTGGCTCAGTGCCTGCTAGGCCAGTGCTAAGTGCGTGGGTGCTGTTTTCAGTTGTGAGGTCACTTGTGGCTCAGTGCCTGCTAGGCCAGTGCTAGGTGCGTGGCTGCTGTTGGTGGTTGTGAGGTCAGTGGTGGCTCAGTGCCTGCTAGGCCAGTGCTACGTGCGTGGCTGCTGTTTGTGGTTGTGAGGTCAGTGGTGGCTCAGTGCCTGCTAGGCCAGTGCTAGGTGCGTGGGTGCTGTTTGTGGTTGTGAGGTCAGTGGTGGCTCAGTGCCTGCTAGGCCAGTGCTAGGTGCGTGGGTGCTGTTTGTGGTTGTGAGGTCAGTGGTGGCTCAGTGCCTGCTAGGCCAGTGCTAGGTGCGTGGCTGCTGTTGGTGGTTGTGAGGTCAGTGGTGGCTCAGTGCCTGCTAGGCCAGTGCTAGGTGCGTGGGTGCTGTTTTCAGTCGTGAGGTCAGTGGTGGCTCAGTGCCTGCTAGGCCAGTGCTAGGTGCGTGGGTGCTGTTTGTGGTTGTGAGGTCACTTTTGCCTCAGTACCTGCTAGGCCAGTGCTAGGTGCGTGGGTGCTGTTGGTGGTTGTGAGGTCACTTGTGCCTCTGTGCCTGCTAGGCCAGTGCTAGGTGTGTGGGTGCTGTTTGTGGTTGTGAGGTCAGTGGTGGCTCAGTGCCTGCTAGGCCAGTGCTAGGTGCGTGGGTGCTGTTTGTGGTTGTGAGGTGAGTGGTGGCTCAGTGCCTGCTAGGCCAGTGCTAGGTGCGTGGCTGCTGTTTGTGGTTGTGAGGTCAGTGGTGGCTCAGTGCCTGCTAGGCCAGTGCTATGTGCGTGGCTGCTGTTTGTGGTTGTGAGGTCAGTGGTGGCTCAGTGCCTGCTAGGCCAGTGCTAGGTGCGTGGGTGCTGTTTGTGGTTGTGAGGTCGGTGGTGGCTCAGTGCCTGCTAGGCCAGTGCTAGGTGCGTGGCTGCTGTTGGTGGCTGTGAGGTCAGTGGTGGCTCAGTGCCTGCTAGGCCAGTGCTAGGTGCGTGGCTGCTGTTTTCAATGGTGAGGGCAGTGGTGGCTCAGTGCCTGCTAGGCCAGTGCTAGGTGCGTGGGTGCTGTTGGTGGTTGTGTGGTCAGTGGTGGCTCAGTGCCTACTAGGCCAGTGCTAGGTGCGTGGCTGCTGTTTGTGGTTGTGAGGTCAGTGGTGGCTCAGTGCCTGCTAGGCCAGTGCTAGGTGCGTGGCTGCTGTTGGTGGCTGTGAGGTCAGTGGTGGCTCAGTGCCTGCTAGGCCAGTGCTAGGTGCGTGGCTGCTGTTTGTGGTTGTGAGGTCAGTGGTGGCTCAGTGCCTGCTAGGCCAGTGCTAGGTGCGTGGGTGCTCTTTGTGGTTGTGAGGTCAGTGGTGGCTCAGTGCCTGCTAGGCCAGTGCTAGGTGCGTGGGTGCTGTTTGTGGTTGTGAGGTCAGTGGTGGCTCAGTGCCTGCTAGGCCAGTGCTAGGTGCGTGGCTGCTGTTTGTGGTTGTGAGGTGAGTGGTGGCTCAGTGCCTGCTAGGCCAGTGCTAGGTGCGTGGCTGCTGTTTGTGGTTGTGAGGTCAGTGGTGGCTCAGTGCCTGCTAGGCCAGTGCTAGGTGCGTGGGTGCTGTTTGTGGTTGTGAGGTCAGTGGTGGCTCAGTGCCTGCTAGGCCAGTGCTAGGTGCGTGGGTGCTGTTTGTGGTTGTGAGGTCAGTGGTGGCTCAGTGCCTGCTAGGGCAGTGCTAGGTGCGTGGCTGCTGTTTGTGGTTGTGAGGTCAGTGGTGGCTGAGTGCCTGCTAGGCCAGTGCTAGGTGCGTGGGTGCTGTTTGTGGTTGTGAGGTCAGTGGTGGCTCAGTGCCTGCTAGGCCAGTGCTACGTGCGTGGCTGCTGTTGGTGGTTGTGAGGTCAGTGGTGGCTCAGTGCCTGCTAGGCCAGTGCTAGGTGCGTGGCTGCTGTTTTCAATTGTGAGGTCACTTGTGGCTCAGTGCCTGCTAGGCCAGTGATAGGTGCGTGGGTGCTGTTTGTGGTTGTGAGGTCAGTGGTGGCTCAGTGCCTGCTAGGCCAGTGCTAGGTGCGTGGCTGCTGTTGGTGGCTGTGAGGTCAGTGGTGGCTCAGTGCCTGCTAGGCCAGTGCTAGGTGCGTGGCTGCTGTTTTCAATTGTGAGGGCAGTGGTGGCTCAGTGCCTGCTAGGCCAGTGCTAGGTGCGTGGGTGCTGTTGGTGGTTGTGTGGTCAGGGGTGGCTCAGTGCCTACTAGGCCAGTGCTAGGTGCGTGGCTGCTGTTTGTGGTTGTGAGGTCAGTGGTGGCTCAGTGCCTGCTAGGCCAGTGCTAGGTGCGTGGCTGCTGTTGGTGGCTGTGAGGTCAGTGGTGGCTCAGTGCCTGCTAGGCCAGTGCTAGGTGCGTGGCTGCTGTTTTCAGTTGTGAGGTCAGTGGTGGCTCAGTGCCTGCTAGGCCAGTGCTAGGTGCGTGGCTGCTGTTTGTGGTTGTGAGGTCAGTGGTGGCTCAGTGCCTGCTAGGCCAGTGCTAGGTGCGTGGCTGCTGTTTGTGGTTGTGAGGTCAGTGGTGGCTCAGTGCCTGCTAGGCCAGTGCTAGGTGCGTGGCTGCTGTTTGTGGTTGTGAGGTCAGTGGTGGCTCAGTGCCTGCTAGGCCAGTGCTAGGTGCGTGGGTGCTGTTTGTGGTTGTGAGGTCAGTGGTGGCTCAGTGCCTGCTAGGCCAGTGCTAGGTGCGTGGCTGCTGTTTGTGGTTGTGAGGTCACTTGTGGCTCAGTGCCTGCTAGGCCAGTGCTAGGTGCGTGGCTGCTGTTTGTGGTTGTGAGGTCAGTGGTGGCTCAGTGCCTGCTAGGCCAGTGCTAGGTGCGTGGGTGCTGTTTGTGGTTGTGAGGTCAGTGGTGGCTCAGTGCCTGCTAGGCCAGTGCTAGGTGCGTGGGTGCTGTTTTCAGTTGTGAGGTCAGTGGTGGCTCAGTGCCTGCTAGGCCAGTGCTAGGTGCGTGGCTGCTGTTTGTGGTTGTGAGGTCAGTGGTGACTCAGTGCCTGCTAGGCCAGTGCTAGGTGCGTGGCTGCTGTTTGTGGTTGTGAGGTCAGTGGTGGCTCAGTGCCTGCTAGGCCAGTGCTAGGTGCGTGGCTGCTGTTTGTGGTTGTGAGGTCAGTGGTGGCTCAGTGCCTGCTAGGCCAGTGCTAGGTGCATGGGTGCTGTTTGTGGTTGTGAGGTCAGTGGTGGCTCAGTGCCTGCTAGGCCAGTGCTAGGTGCGTGGGTGCTGTTTGTGGTTGTGAGGTCAGTGGTGGCTCAGTGCCTGCTAGGCCAGTGCTAGGTGCGTGGCTGCTGTTTGTGGTTGTGAGGTCAGTGGTGGCTCAGTGCCTGCTAGGCCAGTGCTATGTGCGTGGCTGCTGTTTGTGGTTGTGAGGTCAGTGGTGGCTCAGTGCCTGCTAGGCCAGTGCTAGGTGCGTGGGTGCTGTTTGTGGTTGTGAGGTCGGTGGTGGCTCAGTGCCTGCTAGGCCAGTGCTAGGTGCGTGGCTGCTGTTGGTGGCTGTCAGGTCAGTGGTGGCTCAGTGCCTGCTAGGCCAGTGCTAGGTGCGTGGCTGCTGTTTTCAATGGTGAGGGCAGTGGTGGCTCAGTGCCTGCTAGGCCAGTGCTAGGTGCGTGGGTGCTGTTGGTGGTTGTGATGTCACTTGTGGCTCAGTGAGTGCTAGGCCAGTGCTAGGTGCGTGGCTGCTGTTTGTGGTTGTGAGGTCAGTGGTGGCTCAGTGCCTGCTAGGCCAGTGCTAGGTGCGTGGCTGCTGTTTGTGGTTGTGAGGTCAGTGGTGGCTCAGTGCCTGCTAGGCCAGTGCTAGGTGCGTGGCTGCTGTTTGTGGTTGTGAGGTCAGTGGTGGCTCAGTGCCTGCTAGGCCAGTGCTAGGTGCGTGGGTGCTGTTTGTGGTTGTGAGGTGAGTGGTGGCTCAGTGCCTGCTAGGCCAGTGCTAGGTGCGTGGCTGCTGTTTGTGGTTGTGAGGTCAGTGGTGGCTCAGTGCCTGCTAGGCCAGTGCTAGGTGCGTGGGTGCTGTTTGTGGTTGTGAGGTCAGTGGTGGCTCAGTGCCTGCTAGGCCAGTGCTAGGTGCGTGGGTGCTGTTTGTGGTTGTGAGGTCACTTGTGGCTCAGTGCCTGCTAGGCCAGTGCTAGGTGCGTGGGTGCTGTTGGTGGTTGTGAGGTCACTTGTGCCTCTGTGCCTGCTAGGCCAGTGCTAGGTGCGTGGGTGCTGTTTTCAGTTGTGAGGTCAGTGGTGGCTCAGTGCCTGCTAGGCCAGTGCTAGGTGCGTGGCTGCTGTTTTCAATTGTGAGGTCACTTGTGGCTCAGTGCCTGCTAGGCCAGTGCTAGGTGCGTGGCTGCTGTTGGTGGTTGTGAGGTCAGTGGTGGCTCAGTGCCTGCTAGGCCAGTGCTACGTGCGTGGCTGCTGTTTGTGGTTGTGAGGTCAGTGGTGGCTCAGTGCCTGCTAGGCCAGTGCTAGGTGCGTGGGTGCTGTTTGTGGTTGTGAGGTCAGTGGTGGCTCAGTGCCTGCTAGGCCAGTGCTAGGTGCGTGGGTGCTGTTTGTGGTTGTGAGGTCAGTGATGGCTCAGTGCCTACTAGGCCATTGCTAGGTGCGTGGCTGCTGTTGGTGGTTGTGAGGTCAGTGGTGGCTCAGTGCCTGCTAGGCCAGTGCTAGGTGCGTGGGTGCTGTTTTCAGTCGTGAGGTCAGTGGTGGCTCAGTGCCTGCTAGGCCAGTGCTAGGTGCGTGGCTGCTGTTTGTGGTTGTGAGGTCAGTGGTGGCTCAGTGCCTGCTAGGCCAGTGCTAGGTGCGTGGCTGCTGTTTGTGGTTGTGAGGTCAGTGGTGGCTCAGTGCCTGCTAGGCCAGTGCTAGGTGCGTGGCTGCTGTTTGTGGTTGTGAGGTCAGTGGTGGCTCAGTGCCTGCTAGGCCAGTGCTAGGTGCGTGGCTGCTGTTTGTGGTTGTGAGGTCAGTGGTGGCTCAGTGCCTGCTAGGCCAGTGCTAGGTGCGTGGCTGCTGTTTGTGGTTGTGAGGTCACTTGTGGCTCAGTGCCTGCTAGGCCAGTGCTAGGTGCGTGGCTGCTGTTTGTGGTTGTGAGGTCAGTGGTGGCTCAGTGCCTGCTAGGCCAGTGCTACGTGCGTGGCTGCTGTTTGTGGTTGTGAGGTCAGTGGTGGCTCAGTGCCTGCTAGGCCAGTGCTAGGTGCGTGGGTGCTGTTTTCAGTTGTGAGGTCAGTGGTGGCTCAGTGCCTGCTAGGCCAGTGCTAGGTGCGTGGCTGCTGTTTGTGGTTGTGAGGTCAGTGGTGACTCAGTGCCTGCTAGGCCAGTGCTAGGTGCGTGGCTGCTGTTTGTGGTTGTGAGGTCAGTGGTGGCTCAGTGCCTGCTAGGCCAGTGCTAGGTGCGTGGCTGCTGTTTGTGGTTGTGAGGTCAGTGGTGGCTCAGTGCCTGCTAGGCCAGTGCTAGGTGCATGGGTGCTGTTTGTGGTTGTGAGGTCAGTGGTGGCTCAGTGCCTGCTAGGCCAGTGCTAGGTGCGTGGGTGCTGTTTGTGGTTGTGAGGTCAGTGGTGGCTCAGTGCCTGCTAGGCCAGTGCTAGGTGCGTGGCTGCTGTTTGTGGTTGTGAGGTCAGTGGTGGCTCAGTGCCTGCTAGGCCAGTGCTATGTGCGTGGCTGCTGTTTGTGGTTGTGAGGTCAGTGGTGGCTCAGTGCCTGCTAGGCCAGTGCTAGGTGCGTGGGTGCTGTTTGTGGTTGTGAGGTCGGTGGTGGCTCAGTGCCTGCTAGGCCAGTGCTAGGTGCGTGGCTGCTGTTGGTGGCTGTGAGGTCAGTGGTGGCTCAGTGCCTGCTAGGCCAGTGCTAGGTGCGTGGCTGCTGTTTTCAATGGTGAGGGCAGTGGTGGCTCAGTGCCTGCTAGGCCAGTGCTAGGTGCGTGGGTGCTGTTGGTGGTTGTGATGTCACTTGTGGCTCAGTGAGTGCTAGGCCAGTGCTAGGTGCGTGGGTGCTGTTTGTGGTTGTGAGGTCAGTGGTGGCTCAGTGCCTGCTAGGCCAGTGCTAGGTGCGTGGCTGCTGTTTGTGGTTGTGAGGTCAGTGGTGGCTCAGTGCCTGCTAGGCCAGTGCTAGGTGCGTGGCTGCTGTTTGTGGTTGTGAGGTCAGTGGTGGCTCAGTGCCTGCTAGGCCAGTGCTAGGTGCGTGGGTGCTGTTTGTGGTTGTGAGGTGAGTGGTGGCTCAGTGCCTGCTAGGCCAGTGCTAGGTGCGTGGCTGCTGTTTGTGGTTGTGAGGTCAGTGGTGGCTCAGTGCCTGCTAGGCCAGTGCTAGGTGCGTGGGTGCTGTTTGTGGTTGTGAGGTCAGTGGTGGCTCAGTGCCTGCTAGGCCAGTGCTAGGTGCGTGGGTGCTGTTTGTGGTTGTGAGGTCACTTGTGGCTCAGTGCCTGCTAGGCCAGTGCTAGGTGCGTGGCTGCTGTTTGTGGTTGTGAGGTCAGTGGTGGCTCAGTGCCTGCTAGGCCAGTGCTAGGTGCGTGGGTGCTGTTGGTGGTTGTGAGGTCAGTGGTGGCTCAGTGCCTGCTAGGCCAGTGCTAGGTGCGTGGGTGCTGTTTTCAGTTGTGAGGTCAGTGGTGGCTCAGTGCCTGCTAGGCCAGTGCTAGGTGCGTGGCTGCTGTTTTCAATTGTGAGGTCACTTGTGGCTCAGTGCCTGCTAGGCCAGTGCTAGGTGCGTGGCTGCTGTTGGTGGTTGTGAGGTCAGTGGTGGCTCAGTGCCTGCTAGGCCAGTGCTACGTGCGTGGCTGCTGTTTGTGGTTGTGAGGTCAGTGGTGGCTCAGTGCCTGCTAGGCCAGTGCTAGGTGCGTGGGTGCTGTTTGTGGTTGTGAGGTCAGTGGTGGCTCAGTGCCTGCTAGGCCAGTGCTAGGTGCGTGGGTGCTGTTTGTGGTTGTGAGGTCAGTGATGGCTCAGTGCCTACTAGGCCATTGCTAGGTGCGTGGCTGCTGTTGGTGGTTGTGAGGTCAGTGGTGGCTCAGTGCCTGCTAGGCCAGTGCTAGGTGCGTGGGTGCTGTTTTCAGTCGTGAGGTCAGTGGTGGCTCAGTGCCTGCTAGGCCAGTGCTAGGTGCGTGGGTGCTGTTTGTGGTTGTGAGGTCACTTTTGCCTCAGTACCTGCTAGGCCAGTGCTAGGTGCGTGGGTGCTGTTGGTGGTTGTGAGGTCACTTGTGCCTCTGTGCCTGCTAGGCCAGTGCTAGGTGTGTGGGTGCTGTTTGTGGTTGTGAGGTCAGTGGTGGCTCAGTGCCTGCTAGGCCAGTGCTAGGTGCGTGGGTGCTGTTTGTGGTTGTGAGGTGAGTGGTGGCTCAGTGCCTGCTAGGCCAGTGCTAGGTGCGTGGCTGCTGTTTTCAGTTGTGAGGTCAGTGGTGGCTCAGTGCCTGCTAGGCCAGTGCTATGTGCGTGGCTGCTGTTTGTGGTTGTGAGGTCAGTGGTGGCTCAGTGCCTGCTAGGCCAGTGCTAGGTGCGTGGGTGCTGTTTGTGGTTGTGAGGTCGGTGGTGGCTCAGTGCCTGCTAGGCCAGTGCTAGGTGCGTGGCTGCTGTTGGTGGCTGTGAGGTCAGTGGTGGCTCAGTGCCTGCTAGGCCAGTGCTAGGTGCGTGGCTGCTGTTTTCAATGGTGAGGGCAGTGGTGGCTCAGTGCCTGCTAGGCCAGTGCTAGGTGCGTGGGTGCTGTTGGTGGTTGTGTGGTCAGTGGTGGCTCAGTGCCTACTAGGCCAGTGCTAGGTGCGTGGCTGCTGTTTGTGGTTGTGAGGTCAGTGGTGGCTCAGTGCCTGCTAGGCCAGTGCTAGGTGCGTGGCTGCTGTTGGTGGCTGTGAGGTCAGTGGTGGCTCAGTGCCTGCTAGGCCAGTGCTAGGTGCGTGGCTGCTGTTTGTGGTTGTGAGGTCAGTGGTGGCTCAGTGCCTGCTAGGCCAGTGCTAGGTGCGTGGCTGCTGTTTGTGGTTGTGAGGTCAGTGGTGGCTCAGTGCCTGCTAGGCCAGTGCTAGGTGCGTGGGTGCTGTTTGTGGTTGTGAGGTCAGTGGTGGCTCAGTGCCTGCTAGGCCAGTGCTAGGTGCGTGGCTGCTGTTTGTGGTTGTGAGGTGAGTGGTGGCTCAGTGCCTGCTAGGCCAGTGCTAGGTGCGTGGCTGCTGTTTGTGGTTGTGAGGTCAGTGGTGGCTCAGTGCCTGCTAGGCCAGTGCTAGGTGCGTGGCTGCTGTTTGTGGTTGTGAGGTCAGTGGTGGCTCAGTGCCTGCTAGGCCAGTGCTAGGTGCGTGGCTGCTGTTTGTGCTTGTGAGGTCAGTGGTGGCTCAGTGCCTGCTAGGGCAGTGCTAGGTGCGTGGCTGCTGTTTGTGGTTGTGAGGTCAGTGGTGGCTCAGTGCCTGCTAGGCCAGTGCTAGGTGCGTGGCTGCTGTTTGTGGTTGTGAGGTCAGTGGTGGCTCAGTGCCTGCTAGGCCAGTGCTACGTGCGTGGCTGCTGTTGGTGGTTGTGAGGTCAGTGGTGGCTCAGTGCCTGCTAGGCCAGTGCTAGGTGCGTGGCTGCTGTTTTCAATTGTGAGGTCACTTGTGGCTCAGTGCCTGCTAGGCCAGTGCTAGGTGCGTGGGTGCTGTTTGTGGTTGTGAGGTCACTGGTGGCTCAGTGCCTGCTAGGCCAGCGCTAGGTGCGTGGCTGCTGTTGGTGGCTGTGAGGTCAGTGGTGGCTCAGTGCCTGCTAGGCCAGTGCTAGGTGCGTGGGTGCTGTTGGTGGTTGTGAGGTCAGTGGTGGCTCAGTGCCTGCTAGGCCAGTGCTAGGTGCGTGGCTGCTGTTTTCAGTCGTGAGGTCAGTGGTGGCTCAGTGCCTGCTAGGCCAGTGCTAGGTGCGTGGCTGCTGTTGGTGGTTGTGAGGTCAGTGGTGGCTCAGTGCCTGCTAGGCCAGTGCTAGGTGCGTGGCTGCTGTTGGTGGCTGTGAGGTCAGTGGTGGCTCAGTGCCTGCTAGGCCAGTGCTAGGTGCGTGGCTGCTGTTTTCAATTGTGAAGTCACTTGTGGCTCAGTGCCTGCTAGGCCAGTGCTAGGTGCGTGGCTGCTGTTGGTGGTTGTGAGGTCAGTGGTGGCTCAGTGCCTGCTAGGCCAGTGCTACGTGCGTGGCTGCTGTTTGTGGTTGTGAGGTCAGTGGTGGCTCAGTGCCTGCTAGGCCAGTGCTAGGTGCGTGGGTGCTGTTTGTGATTGTGAGGTCAGTGGTGGCTCAGTGCCTGCTAGGCCAGTGCTAGGTGCGTGGCTGCTGTTTGTGGTTGTGAGGTCAGTGGTGGCTCAGTGCCTGCTAGGCCAGTGCTAGGTGCGTGGGTGCTGTTTGTGGTTGTGAGGTCAGTGGTGGCTCAGTGCCTGCTAGGGCAGTGCTAGGTGCGTGGGTGCTGTTGGTGGTTGTGAGGTCAGTGGTGGCTCAGTGCCTGCTAGGCCAGTGCTAGGTGCGTGGGTGCTGTTGGTGGTTGTGAGGTCAGTGGTGGCTCAGTGCCTGCTAGGCCAGTGCTAGGTGCGTGGGTGCTGTTGGTGGTTGTGAGGTCAGTGGTGGCTCAGTGCCTGCTAGGCCAGTGCTAGGTGCGTGGGTGCTGTTTGTGGTTGTGAGGTGAGTGGTGGCTCAGTGCCTGCTAGGCCAGTGCTAGGTGCGTGGCTGCTGTTTTCAGTCGTGAGGTCAGTGGTGGCGCAGTGCCTGCTAGGCCAGTGCTAGGTGCTTGGCTGCTGTTTGTGGTTGTGAGGTCAGTGGTGGCTCAGTGCCTGCTAGGCCAGTGCTAGGTGCGTGGCTGCTGTTTGTGGTTGTGAGGTCACTTGTGGCTCAGTGCCTGCTAGGCCAGCGCTAGGTGCGTGGCTGCTGTTGGTGGCTGTGAGGTCAGTGGTGGCTCAGTGCCTGCTAGGCCAGTGCTAGGTGCGTGGCTGCTGTTTGTGGTTGTGAGGTCAGTGGTGGCTCAGTGCCTGCTAGGCCAGTGCTAGGTGCGTGGCTGCTGTTTGTGGTTGTGAGGTCACTGGTGGCTCAGTGCCTGCTAGGCCAGTGCTAGGTGTGTGGG
The DNA here is from genome assembly GCF_036417845.1 of Apteryx mantelli. Lineage (NCBI taxonomy): Eukaryota > Metazoa > Chordata > Aves > Apterygiformes > Apterygidae > Apteryx > Apteryx mantelli. Next base: position 21,462,991 of record NC_089988.1, read on the forward strand.
TGCTGTTTGTGGTTGTGAGGTCAGTGGTGGCTCAGTGCCTGCTAGGCCAGTGCTAGGTGTGTGGGTGCTGTTTGTGGTTGTGAGGTCAGTGGTGGCTCAGTGCCTGCTAGGCCAGTGCTAGGTGCGTGGGTGCTGTTTGTGGTTGTGAGGTCAGTGGTGGCTCAGTGCCTGCTAGGCCAGTGCTAGGTGCGTGGGTGCTGTTTGTGGTTGTGAGGTCAGTGGTGGCTCAGTGAGTGCTAGGCCAGTGCTAGGTGCGTGGCTGCTGTTTGTGGTTGTGAGGTCAGTGGTGGCTCAGTGCCTGCTAGGCCAGTGCTAGGTGCGTGGCTGCTGTTTGTGGTTGTGAGGTCAGTGGTGGCTCAGTGCCTGCTAGGCCAGTGCTAGGTGCGTGGCTGCTGTTTGTGGTTGTGAGGTCAGTGGTGGCTCAGTGCCTGCTAGGCCAGTGCTAGGTGCGTGGCTGCTGTTTTCTGTCGTGAGGTCAGTGGTGGCTCAGTGCCTGCTAGGCCAGTGCTAGGTGCGTGGCTGCTGTTTTCAATTGTGAGGTCAGTGGTGGCTCAGTGCCTGCTAGGCCAGTGCTAGGTGCGTGGGTGCTGTTTGTGGTTGTGAGGTCAGTGGTGGCTCAGTGCCTGCTAGGCCAGTGCTAGGCACGTGGGTGCTGTTTTCAATCGTGAGGTCAGTGGTGGCTCAGTGCCTGCTAGGCCAGTGCTAGGTGCGTGGCTGCTGTTTGTGGTTGTGAGGTCAGTGGTGGCTCAGTGCCTGCTAGGCCAGTGCTAGGTGCGTGGGTGCTGTTTTCAGTTGTGAGGTCAGTGGTGGCTCAGTGCCTGCTAGGCCAGTGCTAGGTGCGTGGCTGCTGTTTGTGGTTGTGAGGTCAGTGGTGGCTCAGTGCCTGCTAGGCCAGTGCTAGGTGCGTGGCTGCTGTTGGTGGCTGTGAGGTCAGTGGTGGCTCAGTGCCTGCTAGGCCAGTGCTAGGTGCGTGGCTGCTGTTTTCAATGGTGAGGGCAGTGGTGGCTCAGTGCCTGCTAGGCCAGTGCTAGGTGCGTGGCTGCTGTTGGTGGTTGTGAGGTCAGTGGTGGCTCAGTGCCTGCTAGGCAGTGCTAGGTGCGTGGGTGCTGTTTTCAGTTGTGAGGTCAGTGGTGGCTCAGTGCCTGCTAGGCCAGTGCTAGGTGTGTGGGTGCTGTTTGTGGTTGTGAGGTCAGTGGTGGCTCAGTGCCTGCTAGGCCAGTGCTAGGTGCGTGGCTGCTGTTTGTGGTTGTGAGGTCAGTGGTGGCTCAGTGCCTGCTAGGCCAGTGCTAAGTGCGTGGCTGCTGTTTGTGGTTGTGAGGTCAGTGGTGGCTCAGTGCCTGCTAGGCCAGTGCTAGGTGCGTGGCTGCTGTTTGTGGTTGTGAGGTCAGTGGTGGCTCAGTGCCTGCTAGGCCAGTGCTAGGTGCGTGGGTGCTGTTTGTGGTTGTGAGGTGAGTGGTGGCTCAGTGCCTGCTAGGCCAGTGCTAGGTGCGTGGCTGCTGTTTGTGGTTGTGAGGTCAGTGGTGGCTCAGTGCCTGCTAGGCCAGTGCTAGGTGCGTGGGTGCTGTTTGTGGTTGTGAGGTCAGTGGTGGCTCAGTGCCTGCTAGGCCAGTGCTAGGTGCGTGGCTGCTGTTTGTGGTTGTGAGGTCAGTGGTGGCTCAGTGCCTGCTAGGCCAGTGCTAGGTGCGTGGGTGCTGTTTGTGGTTGTGAGGTCAGTGGTGGCTCAGTGCCTGCTAGGCCAGTGCTAGGTGCGTGGCTGCTGTTTGTGGTTGTGAGGTCAGTGGTGGCTCAGTGCCTGCTAGGCCAGTGCTAGGTGCGTGGCTGCTGTTGGTGGTTGTGAGGTCAGTGGTGGCTCAGTGCCTGCTAGGCCAGTGCTAGGTGCGTGGCTGCTGTTTTCAATTGTGAGGTCACTTGTGGCTCAGTGCCTGCTAGGCCAGTGATAGGTGCGTGGCTGCTGTTTGTGGTTGTGAGGTCAGTGGTGGCTCAGTGCCTGCTAGGCCAGTGCTAGGTGCGTGGGTGCTGTTGGTGGTTGTGAGGTCAGTGGTGGCTCAGTGCCTGCTAGGCCAGTGCTAGGTGCATGGGTGCTGTTTGTGGTTGTGAGGTGAGTGGTGGCTCAGTGCCTGCTAGGCCAGTGCTAGGTGCGTGGCTGCTGTTTTCAGTCGTGAGGTCAGTGGTGGCTCAGTGCCTGCTAGGCCAGTGCTTGGTGCGTGGCTGCTGTTTGTGGTTGTGAGGTCAGTGGTGGCTCAGTGCCTGCTAGGCCAGTGCTAGGTGCGTGGCTGCTGTTTGTGGTTGTGAGGTCAGTGGTGGCTCAGTGCCTGCTAGGCCAGTGCTAGGTGCGTGGCTGCTGTTTTCAGTCGTGAGGTCAGTGGTGGCTCAGTGCCTGCTAGGCCAGTGCTAGGTGCGTGGCTGCTGTTTGTGGTTGTGAGGTCAGTGGTGGCTCAGTGCCTGCTAGGCCAGTGCTAGGTGCGTGGCTGCTGTTTGTGGTTGTGAGGTCAGTGGTGGCTCAGTGCCTGCTAGGCCAGTGCTATGTGCGTGGCTGCTGTTTGTGGTTGTGAGGTCAGTGGTGGCTCAGTGCCTGCTAGGCCAGTGCTAGGTGCGTGGGTGCTGTTTGTGGTTGTGAGGTCAGTGGTGGCTCAGTGCCTGCTAGGCCAGTGCTAGGTGCGTGGCTGCTGTTTGTGGTTGTGAGGTCAGTGGTGGCTCAGTGCCTGCTAGGCCAGTGCTAGGTGCGTGGCTGCTGTTTGTGGTTGTGAGGTCAGTGGTGGCTCAGTGCCTGCTAGGCCAGTGCTAAGTGCGTGGCTGCTGTTTGTGGTTGTGAGGTCAGTGGTGGCTCAGTGCCTGCTAGGCCAGTGCTAGGTGCGTGGGTGCTGTTTTCAGTTGTGAGGTCAGTGGTGGCTCAGTGCCTGCTAGGCCAGTGCTAGGTGCGTGGCTGCTGTTTGTGGTTGTGAGGTCAGTGGTGACTCAGTGCCTGCTAGGCCAGTGCTAGGTGCGTGGCTGCTGTTTGTGGTTGTGAGGTCAGTGGTGGCTCAGTGCCTGCTAGGCCAGTGCTAGGTGCGTGGCTGCTGTATGTGGTTGTGAGGTCAGTGGTGGCTCAGTGCCTGCTAGGCCAGTGCTAGGTGCATGGGTGCTGTTTGTGGTTGTGAGGTCACTGGTGGCTCAGTGCCTGCTAGGCCAGTGCTGGGTGCGTGGCTGCTGTTGGTGGTTGTGAGGTCAGTGGTGGCTCAGTGCCTGCTAGGCCAGTGCTAGGTGCGTGGGTGCTGTTTGTGGTTGTGAGGTCAGTGGTGGCTCAGTGCCTGCTAGGCCAGTGCTAGGTGCGTGGGTGCTGTTTGTGGTTGTGAGGTCAGTGGTGGCTCAGTGCCTGCTAGGCCAGTGCTAGGTGCGTGGCTGCTGTTGGTGGTTGTGAGGTCAGTGGTGGCTCAGTGCCTGCTAGGCCAGTGCTAGGTGCGTGGCTGCTGTTGGTGGTTGTGAGGTCACTTGTGGCTCAGTGCCTGCTAGGCCAGTGCTAGGTGCGTGGGTGCTGTTTGTGGTTGTGAGGTCAGTGGTGGCTCAGTGCCTGCTAGGCCAGTGCTAGGTGCGTGGGTGCTGTTTGTGGTTGTGAGGTCAGTGGTGGCTCAGTGCCTGCTAGGCCAGTGCTAGGTGCGTGGGTGCTGTTTGTGGTTGTGAGGTCAGTGGTGGCTCAGTGCCTGCTAGGCCAGTGCTAGGTGCGTGGCTGCTGTTTGTGGTTGTGAGGTCAGTGGTGGCTCAGTGCCTGCTAGGCCAGTGCTAGGTGCGTGGCTGCTGTTTGTGGTTGTGAGGTCACTTGTGGCTCAGTGCCTGCTAGGCCAGTGCTAGGTGCGTGGGTGCTGTTTTCAATTGTGAGGTCAGTGGTGGCTCAGTGCCTGCTAGGCCAGTGCTAGGTGCATGGGTGCAGTTGGTGGTTGTGAGGTCAGTGGTGGCTCAGTGCCTGCTAAGCCAGTGCTAGGTGCGTGGGTGCTGTTTTCAGTTGTGAGGTCAGTGGTGGCTCAGTGCCTACTAGGCCAGTGCTAGGTGCGTGGCTGCTGTTTGTGGTTGTGAGGTCAGTGGTGGCTCAGTGCCTGCTAGGCCAGTGCTAGGTGCGTGGGTGCTGTTTTCAGTTGTGAGGTCAGTGGTGGCTCAGTGCCTACTAGGCCAGTGCTAGGTGTGTGGGTGCTGTTTGTGGTTGTGAGGTCAGTGGTGGCTCAGTGCCTGCTAGGCCAGTGCTAGGTGCGTGGCTGCTGTTGGTGGTTGTGAGGTCAGTGGTGGCTCAGTGCCTGCTAGGCCAGTGCTAGGTGCGTGGCTGCTGTTTGTGGTTGTGAGGTCAGTGGTGGCTCAGTGCCTGCTAGGCCAGTGCTAGGTGCGTGGGTGCTGTTTGTGGTTGTGAGGTCAGTGGTGGCTCAGTGCCTGCTAGGCCAGTGCTAGGTGCGTGGGTGCTGTTTGTGGTTGTGAGGTCAGTGGTGGCTCAGTGCCTGCTAGGCCAGTGCTAGGTGCGTGGCTGCTGTTTGTGGTTGTGAGGTCAGTGGTGGCTCAGTGCCTGCTAGGCCAGTGCTAGGTGCGTGGCTGCTGTTGGTGGTTGTGAGGTGAGTGGTGGCTCAGTGCCTGCTAGGCCAGTGCTAGGTGCGTGGCTGCTGTTTTCAGTCGTGAGGTCAGTGGTGGCTCAGTGCCTGCTAGGCCAGTGCTAGGTGCGTGGGTGCTGTTTGTGGTTGTGAGGTCAGTGGTGGCTCAGTGCCTGCTAGGCCAGTGCTAGGTGTGTGGGTGCTGTTTGTGGTTGTGAGGTCAGTGGTGGCTCAGTGCCTGCTAGGCCAGTGCTAGGTGCGTGGCTTCTGTTTTCAGTTGTGAGGTCAGTGGTGGCTCAGTGCCTGCTAGGCCAGTGCTAGGTGCGTGGCTGCTGTTTGTGGTTGTGAGGTCAGTGGTGGCTCAGTGCCTGCTAGGCCAGTGCTAGGTGCGTGGCTGCTGTTTTCAATTGTGAGGTCAGTGGTGGCTCAGTGCCTGCTAGGCCAGTGCTAGGTGCATGGGTGCAGTTGGTGGTTGTGAGGTCAGTGGTGGCTCAGTGCCTGCTAGGCCAGTGCTAGGTGCGTGGCTGCTGTTTGTGGTTGTGAGGTCAGTGGTGGCTCAGTGCCTGCTAGGCCAGTGCTAGGTGCGTGGGTGCTGTTTGTGGTTGTGAGGTCAGTGGTGGCTCAGTGCCTGCTAGGCCAGTGCTATGTGCGTGGCTGCTGTTTGTGGTTGTGAGGTCAGTGGTGGCTCAGTGCCTGCTAGGGCAGTGCTAGGTGCGTGGGTGCTGTTTGTGGTTGTGAGGTCAGTGGTGGCTCAGTGCCTGCTAGGCCAGTGCTAGGTGCGTGGGTGCTGTTTGTGGTTGTGAGGTCACTTGTGGCTCAGTGCCTGCTAGGCCAGTGCTAGGTGCGTGGCTGCTGTTTGTGGTTGTGAGGTCAGTGGTGGCTCAGTGCCTGCTAGGCCAGTGCTAGGTGCGTGGGTGCTGTTTGTGGTTGTGAGGTCAGTGGTGGCTCAGTGCCTGCTAGGCCAGTGCTAGGTGCGTGGCTGCTGTTGGTGGTTGTGAGGTCAGTGGTGGCTCAGTGCCTGCTAGGCCAGTGCTAGGTGCGTGGCTGCTGTTTTCAATTGTGAGGTCACTTGTGGCTCAGTGCCTGCTAGGCCAGTGCTAGGTGCGTGGCTGCTGTTGGTGGTTGTGAGGTCAGTGGTGGCTCAGTGCCTGCTAGGCCAGTGCTACGTGCGTGGCTGCTGTTTGTGGTTGTGAGGTCAGTGGTGGCTCAGTGCCTGCTAGGCCAGTGCTAGGTGCGTGGGTGCTGTTTGTGGTTGTGAGGTCAGTGGTGGCTCAGTGCCTGCTAGGCCAGTGCTAGGTGCGTGGGTGCTGTTTGTGGTTGTGAGGTCAGTGGTGGCTCAGTGCCTGCTAGGCCAGTGCTAGGTGCGTGGCTGCTGTTGGTGGTTGTGAGGTCAGTGGTGGCTCAGTGCCTGCTAGGCCAGTGCTAGGTGCGTGGGTGCTGTTTTCAGTCGTGAGGTCAGTGGTGGCTCAGTGCCTGCTAGGCCAGTGCTAGGTGCGTGGGTGCTGTTTGTGGTTGTGAGGTCACTTTTGCCTCAGTACCTGCTAGGCCAGTGCTAGGTGCGTGGGTGCTGTTGGTGGTTGTGAGGTCACTTGTGCCTCTGTGCCTGCTAGGCCAGTGCTAGGTGTGTGGGTGCTGTTTGTGGTTGTGAGGTCAGTGGTGGCTCAGTGCCTGCTAGGCCAGTGCTAGGTGCGTGGGTGCTGTTTGTGGTTGTGAGGTGAGTGGTGGCTCAGTGCCTGCTAGGCCAGTGCTAGGTGCGTGGCTGCTGTTTGTGGTTGTGAGGTCAGTGGTGGCTCAGTGCCTGCTAGGCCAGTGCTATGTGCGTGGCTGCTGTTTGTGGTTGTGAGGTCAGTGGTGGCTCAGTGCCTGCTAGGCCAGTGCTAGGTGCGTGGGTGCTGTTTGTGGTTGTGAGGTCGGTGGTGGCTCAGTGCCTGCTAGGCCAGTGCTAGGTGCGTGGCTGCTGTTGGTGGCTGTGAGGTCAGTGGTGGCTCAGTGCCTGCTAGGCCAGTGCTAGGTGCGTGGCTGCTGTTTTCAATGGTGAGGGCAGTGGTGGCTCAGTGCCTGCTAGGCCAGTGCTAGGTGCGTGGGTGCTGTTGGTGGTTGTGTGGTCAGTGGTGGCTCAGTGCCTACTAGGCCAGTGCTAGGTGCGTGGCTGCTGTTTGTGGTTGTGAGGTCAGTGGTGGCTCAGTGCCTGCTAGGCCAGTGCTAGGTGCGTGGCTGCTGTTGGTGGCTGTGAGGTCAGTGGTGGCTCAGTGCCTGCTAGGCCAGTGCTAGGTGCGTGGCTGCTGTTTGTGGTTGTGAGGTCAGTGGTGGCTCAGTGCCTGCTAGGCCAGTGCTAGGTGCGTGGGTGCTGTTTGTGGTTGTGAGGTCAGTGGTGGCTCAGTGCCTGCTAGGCCAGTGCTAGGTGCGTGGGTGCTGTTTGTGGTTGTGAGGTCAGTGGTGGCTCAGTGCCTGCTAGGCCAGTGCTAGGTGCGTGGCTGCTGTTTGTGGTTGTGAGGTGAGTGGTGGCTCAGTGCCTGCTAGGCCAGTGCTAGGTGCGTGGCTGCTGTTTGTGGTTGTGAGGTCAGTGGTGGCTCAGTGCCTGCTAGGCCAGTGCTAGGTGCGTGGCTGCTGTTTGTGGTTGTGAGGTCAGTGGTGGCTCAGTGCCTGCTAGGCCAGTGCTAGGTGCGTGGGTGCTGTTTGTGGTTGTGAGGTCAGTGGTGGCTCAGTGCCTGCTAGGGCAGTGCTAGGTGCGTGGCTGCTGTTTGTGGTTGTGAGGTCAGTGGTGGCTCAGTGCCTGCTAGGCCAGTGCTAGGTGCGTGGGTGCTGTTTGTGGTTGTGAGGTCAGTGGTGGCTCAGTGCCTGCTAGGCCAGTGCTACGTGCGTGGCTGCTGTTGGTGGTTGTGAGGTCAGTGGTGGCTCAGTGCCTGCTAGGCCAGTGCTAGGTGCGTGGCTGCTGTTTTCAATTGTGAGGTCACTTGTGGCTCAGTGCCTGCTAGGCCAGTGCTAGGTGCGTGGGTGCTGTTTGTGGTTGTGAGGTCAGTGGTGGCTCAGTGCCTGCTAGGCCAGTGCTAGGTGCGTGGCTGCTGTTGGTGGCTGTGAGGTCAGTGGTGGCTCAGTGCCTGCTAGGCCAGTGCTAGGTGCGTGGCTGCTGTTTTCAATTGTGAGGGCAGTGGTGGCTCAGTGCCTGCTAGGCCAGTGCTAGGTGCGTGGGTGCTGTTGGTGGTTGTGTGGTCAGGGGTGGCTCAGTGCCTACTAGGCCAGTGCTAGGTGCGTGGCTGCTGTTTGTGGTTGTGAGGTCAGTGGTGGCTCAGTGCCTGCTAGGCCAGTGCTAGGTGCGTGGCTGCTGTTGGTGGCTGTGAGGTCAGTGGTGGCTCAGTGCCTGCTAGGCCAGTGCTAGGTGCGTGGCTGCTGTTTTCAGTTGTGAGGTCAGTGGTGGCTCAGTGCCTGCTAGGCCAGTGCTAGGTGCGTGGCTGCTGTTTGTGGTTGTGAGGTCAGTGGTGGCTCAGTGCCTGCTAGGCCAGTGCTAGGTGCGTGGCTGCTGTTTGTGGTTGTGAGGTCAGTGGTGGCTCAGTGCCTGCTAGGCCAGTGCTAGGTGCGTGGCTGCTGTTTGTGGTTGTGAGGTCAGTGGTGGCTCAGTGCCTGCTAGGCCAGTGCTAGGTGCGTGGCTGCTGTTTGTGGTTGTGAGGTCAGTGGTGGCTCAGTGCCTGCTAGGCCAGTGCTAGGTGCGTGGCTGCTGTTTGTGGTTGTGAGGTCACTTGTGGCTCAGTGCCTGCTAGGCCAGTGCTAGGTGCGTGGCTGCTGTTTGTGGTTGTGAGGTCAGTGGTGGCTCAGTGCCTGCTAGGCCAGTGCTACGTGCGTGGCTGCTGTTTGTGGTTGTGAGGTCAGTGGTGGCTCAGTGCCTGCTAGGCCAGTGCTAGGTGCGTGGGTGCTGTTTTCAGTTGTGAGGTCAGTGGTGGCTCAGTGCCTGCTAGGCCAGTGCTAGGTGCGTGGCTGCTGTTTGTGGTTGTGAGGTCAGTGGTGACTCAGTGCCTGCTAGGCCAGTGCTAGGTGCGTGGCTGCTGTTTGTGGTTGTGAGGTCAGTGGTGGCTCAGTGCCTGCTAGGCCAGTGCTAGGTGCGTGGCTGCTGTTTGTGGTTGTGAGGTCAGTGGTGGCTCAGTGCCTGCTAGGCCAGTGCTAGGTGCATGGGTGCTGTTTGTGGTTGTGAGGTCAGTGGTGGCTCAGTGCCTGCTAGGCCAGTGCTAGGTGCGTGGGTGCTGTTTGTGGTTGTGAGGTCAGTGGTGGCTCAGTGCCTGCTAGGCCAGTGCTAGGTGCGTGGCTGCTGTTTGTGGTTGTGAGGTCAGTGGTGGCTCAGTGCCTGCTAGGCCAGTGCTATGTGCGTGGCTGCTGTTTGTGGTTGTGAGGTCAGTGGTGGCTCAGTGCCTGCTAGGCCAGTGCTAGGTGCGTGGGTGCTGTTTGTGGTTGTGAGGTCGGTGGTGGCTCAGTGCCTGCTAGGCCAGTGCTAGGTGCGTGGCTGCTGTTGGTGGCTGTGAGGTCAGTGGTGGCTCAGTGCCTGCTAGGCCAGTGCTAGGTGCGTGGCTGCTGTTTTCAATGGTGAGGGCAGTGGTGGCTCAGTGCCTGCTAGGCCAGTGCTAGGTGCGTGGGTGCTGTTGGTGGTTGTGATGTCACTTGTGGCTCAGTGAGTGCTAGGCCAGTGCTAGGTGCGTGGCTGCTGTTTGTGGTTGTGAGGTCAGTGGTGGCTCAGTGCCTGCTAGGCCAGTGCTAGGTGCGTGGCTGCTGTTTGTGGTTGTGAGGTCAGTGGTGGCTCAGTGCCTGCTAGGCCAGTGCTAGGTGCGTGGCTGCTGTTTGTGGTTGTGAGGTCAGTGGTGGCTCAGTGCCTGCTAGGCCAGTGCTAGGTGCGTGGGTGCTGTTTGTGGTTGTGAGGTGAGTGGTGGCTCAGTGCCTGCTAGGCCAGTGCTAGGTGCGTGGCTGCTGTTTGTGGTTGTGAGGTCAGTGGTGGCTCAGTGCCTGCTAGGCCAGTGCTAGGTGCGTGGCTGCTGTTTGTGGTTGTGAGGTCAGTGGTGGCTCAGTGCCTGCTAGGCCAGTGCTATGTGCGTGGCTGCTGTTTGTGGTTGTGAGGTCAGTGGTGGCTCATTGCCTGCTAGGGCAGTGCTAGGTGCGTGGGTGCTGTTTGTGGTTGTGAGGTCAGTGGTGGCTCAGTGCCTGCTAGGCCAGTGCTAGGTGCGTGGGTGCTGTTTGTGGTTGTGAGGTCACTTGTGGCTCAGTGCCTGCTAGGCCAGTGCTAGGTGCGTGGCTGCTGTTTGTGGTTGTGAGGTCAGTGGTGGCTCAGTGCCTGCTAGGCCAGTGCTAGGTGCGTGGGTGCTGTTGGTGGTTGTGAGGTCAGTGGTGGCTCAGTGCCTGCTAGGCCAGTGCTAGGTGCGTGGGTGCTGTTTTCAGTTGTGAGGTCAGTGGTGGCTCAGTGCCTGCTAGGCCAGTGCTAGGTGCGTGGCTGCTGTTTTCAATTGTGAGGTCACTTGTGGCTCAGTGCCTGCTAGGCCAGTGCTAGGTGCGTGGCTGCTGTTGGTGGTTGTGAGGTCAGTGGTGGCTCAGTGCCTGCTAGGCCAGTGCTACGTGCGTGGCTGCTGTTTGTGGTTGTGAGGTCAGTGGTGGCTCAGTGCCTGCTAGGCCAGTGCTAGGTGCGTGGGTGCTGTTTGTGGTTGTGAGGTCAGTGGTGGCTCAGTGCCTGCTAGGCCAGTGCTAGGTGCGTGGGTGCTGTTTGTGGTTGTGAGGTCAGTGATGGCTCAGTGCCTACTAGGCCATTGCTAGGTGCGTGGCTGCTGTTTGTGGTTGTGAGGTCAGTGGTGGCTCAGTGCCTGCTAGGCCAGTGCTAGGTGCGTGGGTGCTGTTTTCAGTCGTGAGGTCAGTGGTGGCTCAGTGCCTGCTAGGCCAGTGCTAGGTGCGTGGGTGCTGTTTGTGGTTGTGAGGTCACTTTTGCCTCAGTACCTGCTAGGCCAGTGCTAGGTGCGTGGGTGCTGTTGGTGGTTGTGAGGTCACTTGTGCCTCTGTGCCTGCTAGGCCAGTGCTAGGTGTGTGGGTGCTGTTTGTGGTTGTGAGGTCAGTGGTGGCTCAGTGCCTGCTAGGCCAGTGCTAGGTGCGTGGGTGCTGTTTGTGGTTGTGAGGTGAGTGGTGGCTCAGTGCCTGCTAGGCCAGTGCTAGGTGCGTGGCTGCTGTTTTCAGTTGTGAGGTCAGTGGTGGCTCAGTGCCTGCTAGGCCAGTGCTATGTGCGTGGCTGCTGTTTGTGGTTGTGAGGTCAGTGGTGGCTCAGTGCCTGCTAGGCCAGTGCTAGGTGCGTGGGTGCTGTTTGTGGTTGTGAGGTCGGTGGTGGCTCAGTGCCTGCTAGGCCAGTGCTAGGTGCGTGGCTGCTGTTGGTGGCTGTGAGGTCAGTGGTGGCTCAGTGCCTGCTAGGCCAGTGCTAGGTGCGTGGCTGCTGTTTTCAATGGTGAGGGCAGTGGTGGCTCAGTGCCTGCTAGGCCAGTGCTAGGTGCGTGGGTGCTGTTGGTGGTTGTGTGGTCAGTGGTGGCTCAGTGCCTACTAGGCCAGTGCTAGGTGCGTGGCTGCTGTTTGTGGTTGTGAGGTCAGTGGTGGCTCAGTGCCTGCTAGGCCAGTGCTAGGTGCGTGGCTGCTGTTGGTGGCTGTGAGGTCAGTGGTGGCTCAGTGCCTGCTAGGCCAGTGCTAGGTGCGTGGCTGCTGTTTGTGGTTGTGAGGTCAGTGGTGGCTCAGTGCCTGCTAGGCCAGTGCTAGGTGCGTGGCTGCTGTTTGTGGTTGTGAGGTCAGTGGTGGCTCAGTGCCTGCTAGGCCAGTGCTAGGTGCGTGGGTGCTGTTTGTGGTTGTGAGGTCAGTGGTGGCTCAGTGCCTGCTAGGCCAGTGCTAGGTGCGTGGGTGCTGTTTGTGGTTGTGAGGTGAGTGGTGGCTCAGTGCCTGCTAGGCCAGTGCTAGGTGCGTGGCTGCTGTTTGTGGTTGTGAGGTCAGTGGTGGCTCAGTGCCTGCTAGGCCAGTGCTAGGTGCGTGGCTGCTGTTTGTGGTTGTGAGGTCAGTGGTGGCTCAGTGCCTGCTAGGCCAGTGCTAGGTGCGTGGCTGCTGTTTGTGCTTGTGAGGTCAGTGGTGGCTCAGTGCCTGCTAGGGCAGTGCTAGGTGCGTGGCTGCTGTTTGTGGTTGTGAGGTCAGTGGTGGCTCAGTGCCTGCTAGGCCAGTGCTAGGTGCGTGGCTGCTGTTTGTGGTTGTGAGGTCAGTGGTGGCTCAGTGCCTGCTAGGCCAGTGCTACGTGCGTGGCTGCTGTTGGTGGTTGTGAGGTCAGTGGTGGCTCAGTGCCTGCTAGGCCAGTGCTAGGTGCGTGGCTGCTGTTTTCAATTGTGAGGTCACTTGTGGCTCAGTGCCTGCTAGGCCAGTGCTAGGTGCGTGGCTGCTGTTTGTGGTTGTGAGGTCAGTGGTGGCTCAGTGCCTGCTAGGCCAGTGCTAGGTGCGTGGGTGCTGTTTGTGGTTGTGAGGTCACTGGTGGCTCAGTGCCTGCTAGGCCAGCGCTAGGTGCGTGGCTGCTGTTGGTGGCTGTGAGGTCAGTGGTGGCTCAGTGCCTGCTAGGCCAGTGCTAGGTGCGTGGGTGCTGTTGGTGGTTGTGAGGTCAGTGGTGGCTCAGTGCCTGCTAGGCCAGTGCTAGGTGCGTGGCTGCTGTTTTCAGTCGTGAGGTCAGTGGTGGCTCAGTGCCTGCTAGGCCAGTGCTAGGTGCGTGGCTGCTGTTGGTGGTTGTGAGGTCAGTGGTGGCTCAGTGCCTGCTAGGCCAGTGCTAGGTGCGTGGCTGCTGTTGGTGGCTGTGAGGTCAGTGGTGGCTCAGTGCCTGCTAGGCCAGTGCTAGGTGCGTGGCTGCTGTTTTCAATTGTGAAGTCACTTGTGGCTCAGTGCCTGCTAGGCCAGTGCTAGGTGCGTGGCTGCTGTTGGTGGTTGTGAGGTCAGTGGTGGCTCAGTGCCTGCTAGGCCAGTGCTACGTGCGTGGCTGCTGTTTGTGGTTGTGAGGTCAGTGGTGGCTCAGTGCCTGCTAGGCCAGTGCTAGGTGCGTGGGTGCTGTTTGTGATTGTGAGGTCAGTGGTGGCTCAGTGCCTGCTAGGCCAGTGCTAGGTGCGTGGCTGCTGTTTGTGGTTGTGAGGTCAGTGGTGGCTCAGTGCCTGCTAGGCCAGTGCTAGGTGCGTGGGTGCTGTTTGTGGTTGTGAGGTCAGTGGTGGCTCAGTGCCTGCTAGGGCAGTGCTAGGTGCGTGGGTGCTGTTGGTGGTTGTGAGGTCAGTGGTGGCTCAGTGCCTGCTAGGCCAGTGCTAGGTGCGTGGGTGCTGTTGGTGGTTGTGAGGTCAGTGGTGGCTCAGTGCCTGCTAGGCCAGTGCTAGGTGCGTGGCTGCTGTTTTCAATTGTGAGGTCACTTGTGGCTCAGTGCCTGCTAGGCCAGTGCTAGGTGCGTGGCTGCTGTTGGTGGTTGTGAGGTCAGTGGTGGCTCAGTGCCTGCTAGGCCAGTGCTAGGTGCGTGGGTGCTGTTTGTGGTTGTGAGGTCAGTGGTGGCTCAGTGCCTGCTAGGCCAGTGCTACGTGCGTGGCTGCTGTTTGTGGTTGTGAGGTCAGTGGTGGCTCAGTGCCTGCTAGGCCAGTGCTAGGTGCGTGTCTGCTGTTTTCAGTTGTGAGGTCACTTGTGGCTCAGTGCCTGCTAGGCCAGTGCTAGGTGCGTGGCTGCTGTTTGTGGTTGTGAGGTCAGTGGTGGCTCAGTGCCTGCTAGGCCAGTGCTAGGTGCGTGGGTGCTGTTTGTGGTTGTGAGGTCACTTGTGGCTCAGTGCCTGCTAGGCCAGTGCTAGGTGCGTGGGTGCTGTTGGTGGTTGTGAGGTCAGTGGTGGCTCAGTGCCTGCTAGGCCAGTGCTAGGTGCGTGGGTGCTGTTTGTGGTTGTGAGGTCAGTGGTGGCTCAGTGCCTGCTAGGCCAGTGCTAGGTGCGTGGCTGCTGTTGGTGGTTGTGAGGTCAGTGGTGGCTCAGTGCCTGCTAGGCCAGTGCTAGGTGCGTGGCTGCTGTTTTCAATTGTGAGGTCACTTGTGGCTCAGTGCCTGCTAGGCCAGTGCTAGGTGCGTGGCTGCTGTTTGTGGTTGTGAGGTCAGTGGTGGCTCAGTGCCTGCTAGGCCAGTGCTAGGTGCGTGGCTGCTGTTTTCAATTGTGAGGTCACTTGTGGCTCAGTGACTGCTAGGCCAGTGCTAGGTGCGTGGGTGCTGTTTGTGGTTGTGAGGTCAGTGGTGGCTCATTGCCTGCTAGGCCAGTGCTAGATGTGTGGGTGCTGTTTGTGGTTGTGAGGTCACTTTTGCCTCAGTACCTGCTAGGCCAGTGCTAGGTGCGTGGGTGCTGTTTGTGGTTGTGAGGTCAGTGGTGGCTCAGTGTCTGATAGGCCAGTGCTAGGTGCGTGGCTGCTGTTTGTGGTTGTGAGGTCAGTGGTGGCTCAGTGCCTCCTAGGCCAGTGCTAGATGTGTGGGTGCTGTTTGTGGTTGTGAGGTCACTTTTGCCTCAGTACCTGCTAGGCCAGTGCTAGGTGCGTGGCTGCTGTTTGTGGTTGTGAGGTCAGTGGTGGCTCAGTGTCTGATAGGCCAGTGCTAGGTGCGTGGCTGCTGTTTGTGGTTGTGAGGTCAGTGGTGGCTCAGTGCCTGCTAGGCCAGTGCTAGGTGCGTGTCTGCTGTTTGTGGTTGTGAGGTCAGTGGTGGCTCAGTGCCTGCTAGGCCAGTGCTAGGTGCGTGGCTGCTGTTTTCAGTTGTGAGGTCAGTGGTGGCTCAGTGCCTGCTAGGCCAGTGCTAGGTGCGTGGGTGCTGTTGGTGGTTGTGAGGTCAGTGGTGGCTCAGTGCCTGCTAGGCCAGTGCTAGGTGCGTGGCTGCTGTTTGTGGTTGTGAGGTCAGTGGTGGCTCAGTGCCTTCTAGGCCAGTGCTAGGTGTGTGGCTGCTGTTTTCGGTTGTGAGGTCACTTGTGCCTCAGTGCCTGCTAGGCCAGTGCTAGGTGCGTGGGTGCTGTTGGTGGTTGTGAGGTCAGTGGTGGCTCAGTGCCTGCTAGGCCAGTGCTAGGTGCGTGGCTGCTGTTTGTGGTTGTGAGGTCAGTGGTGGCTCAGTGCCTGCTAGGCCAGTGCTAGGTGCGTGGCTGCTGTTTGTGGTTGTGAGGTCAGTGGTGGCTCAGTGTCTGATAGCCCAGTGCTACATGCGTGGGTGCTGTTGGTGGTTGTGAGGTCAGTGGTGGCTCAGTGCCTGCTAGGCCAGTGCTAGGTGCGTGGGTGCTGTTGGTGGTTGTGAGGTCAGTGGTGGCTCAGTGCCTGCTAGGCCAGTGCGAGGTGCGTGGGTGCTCTTTGTGGTTGTGAGGTCAGTGGTGGCTCAGTGTCTGATAGCCCAGTGCTAGGTGCGTGGGTGCTGTTTGTGGTTGTGAGGTCAGTGGTGGCTCAGTGCCTGCTAGGCCAGTGCTAGGTGCGTGGGTGCTGTTTGTGCTTGTGAGGTCAGTGGTGGCTCAGCGCCTGCCAGGACAGTGCTAGGCGTGTGGCTGCTGTTTGTGGTTGTGAGGTCAGTGGTGGCTCAGTGCCTGCTAGGCCAGTGCTGGGTGCGTGGGTGCTGTTTGTGGTTGTGAGGTCAGTGGTGGCTCAGAGCCTGCTAGGCCAGTGCTAGGTGCGTGGCTGCTGTTTGTGGTTGTGAGGTCAGTGGTGGCTCAGTGCCTGCTAGGCCAGTGCTAGGTGCGTGGGTGCTGTTGGTGGTTGTGAGGTCAGTGGTGACTCAGCGCCTGCTAGGCCAGTGCTAGGTGCGTGGGTGCTGTTTGTGGTTGTGAGGTCAGTGGTGGCTCAGTGCCTGCTAGGCCTGTGCTAGGTGCGTGGGTGCTGTTTGTGGTTGTGAGGTCAGTGGTGGCTCAGTGCCTGCTAGGCCAGTGCTAGGTGCGGGGCTGCTGTTTGTGGTTGTGAGGTCAGTGGTGGCTCAGTGCCTGCTAGGCCAGTGCTAGGTGCGTGGCTGCTGTTTGTGGTTGTGAGGTCAGTGGTGGCTCAGTGCCTGCTAGGCCAGTGCTAGGTGCGTGGGTGCTGTTTGTGGTTGTGAGCTCAGTGGTGGCTCAGTGCCTGCTAGGCCAGTACTAGGTGCGTGGGTGCTCTTTTCAGTTGTGAGGTCAGTGGTGTCTCAGTGTTATAGGTAAACGTGACAAATTGACAACCACTCGGGCCGGGTTGCATAAATTCCAATTTATAAAATAATTGAGCAAGTCACAAGCAAGCAAAACAGCGCTGGGCGGCCGGGGGGAGTCTCCTGCTCCACCAACGGCACGCGCAACCCCCCCCTCACAGTCTCCTTATATGCGATTCCAGTTCCGGGTATACGGGGCACCTCCTGTAACTTCTGCGGTTGCGCCAGCTGTTGCTAGGGGGTCTTCTTCAGCCCTCTGGTGGTCGTGGGGATGAAGGCTGGAGTCTTCCTCTGCATTGTGTGCCATATTAGGCTATCTAAACTAACATTGCCGCTTCGCTAGCTCAGGCGGGGTACATGCCCCCCACCACAGGCTGTAGGATGTTCCCACAGATGTTCCCAAGGCTGTTTCTCGCTGATGTAACAAATTAGTACATACCACAATACAAGATGTTCCCAAGGCTGTTTCTCACTTTGATGCAACAAATTAGCACATATCACAATCCCCCCCTTTTTGTTTTGGTCCCTTCTAATTTGTTCATCAAATCGAGCAACAGCCTCCTGTGCCAGGGAGAGCATAGGGTTATGCTTACTCTCATCTTCATTGAGTTGTTTATATTGACTTTTTATCAACAGTAGGTGGGCAGCTTCGAGTCTGCTTTTTGCTAAGTTAATAATTTTATTTACTATACACGGCCCAAAGGTCAACACAAGTACTAGTAAAGCTAATGGACCCGCTATTGCAGACAATAAGGTTGTTAGCCAGGGAGAACGACTGAACCATGATTCATACCACCCTTGCTGGGCTTCTCTTTCATTTTTACGCCTTTCAAGGCCTTCTCTCAGTTTCGCCATAGTATCCCTGACAACTCCTGTATGATCCGCGTAAAAACAACATTCTTCTCCTAGGGCTGCACACAATCCTCCCTGTTGCAAAAATAAGAGGTCCATCCCTCTTCTGTTCTGTAACACCACTTCTGATAGTGATGTTAACGACTTTTCTAAGGCGGTGATGGATTTTTCTACCATTTAAAGGGTTGGTGTACGTTATGTTCCCCTTTGATTCGTCTTCCTAATAAGCCCAGCACAATCATCTTCCAGAGGAGTAGTGGACCCATGGCTTGGTTAACGGATACTTTACAAACCCTTAATGCCTTGGAGGGGCGATCCGTGATGCCAGGTGTCTCTGGGACTTTAAAGAATCTGGGTCTTATAACTTTAGGTATTCCTGCTTAGGAGGTGGCTTGTCGGCCTCGATCCCCACAGTTTCTATACGTCTCTGTCTCCTCTGCCTACTCTTTTGCTCAGAGCAGCAGGGCGTACCTGTCTTCTCGACAGCAGCCGTATTCTTCAGGGGAACCTCCTTTATGTGCCTTTCTGATTTGAAAGGCTCCCCAGTTTTTCAAGAGAGACACCCAACATACGGCACGGTCCACCTACAATTGGTGTTTTTAATGTTGGCCTTTTAACAAAGGCTTCCCACCATTCTACCGATCTTTGCTTATGATCTTTTAATGTCCAATAAGTCAATTTTGTCGTAACAAAGGCGGCAGATGCTGCTAGGGAGATACCCGTACTAACAATGAGTCCACTACTTCCCTTTACAAACCCTACGTGCATAACACACAAAGGGATAACAAATACAACGTGGGGTTATAACAAATACTATGTTAGGTTTTACAAAATGTGGTCTCACTTATCGAGGATTCCAGGTTTCTTCTTAAAGGTTACTTTTAAATTGTCCGGATTTCCAAAGGCTTTCCACGATGATTCTGAAATCGGTCCTTTAATTCTGCTAGCATGTGTCCATCCTCGCTCTGCGGTACGAATAGCAGCGTCTGTGGTAAGCGAGACAAGAAAAGGTCCCTCCCAGCGGGGAGTTAAGGATGAGTCTTTCCAGGTTTTAATTAAAACCTTGTCTCCAGGGTTAACTCGGTGAATGGCTACATCTAGTGGAGGTCTCTGTTTGGCAGAGCTGAGGTGGGGCCCCGGCTCCAAGCACCAGACTAAAGCAGAGGAAGACAGCGAGCCGCCTCGGCGCACGGAGCAGCACAGGCGGTGCTGGGCTGGGGGAGGCACCGTCACCCCACTACCTGCCTGCTGGGGGGTCCTGGGGCTGCTGCCACCGCCGGCCAGGGCAGCAGCATCTCCAGCGGGGAGAAGGGGGAAGCCTGCACCCCACTTCTCGCAGCGCCTGCTGGGACCCCAAGCAGGGTGCTCAGCCCAGGAGCAGCCGGGGTCTCATCCTGCCTTCCCGGGGCGGTGTAGGGGCTGATGCGGGAAGGGGGCTCCTTGCCAGGGCGGGGGCTGTCTCATCGCTCTGTGCCTGGAGCCGCACATGGCGGGCAGACAGGCTCTTCAGCCAACACACGGAGTATGGGGTGGGGGTATTATGGGGAGACATACAAGGCTCCAGTAACCTTTGATTTATTAGCCTCTGGATTACTGGTCGGAGTCCTTGCCTCCCTTCCTTTGACATTGGATATTGCTTGTCTCTAACAGGGATTTCTGGATTTTGTATACTCACTTCAAAGGGAGCAATATCTAGTCTTCCTACTGATTCTGGGGTATACCAAACTTCAGGGTTGATTTTGGCCTCATCTTCAATAATAAGGGTGCATAATTTTATAATTTTATAACTAATTCTTGATTCTCTACTTCTAAATTGACTCTTAATTCAACCATCATATCTTGGCCCAGTAAATTATATTCAGCTTCGGGAACTAATAAAAAGGATCCAACACTTAGTCGAGATTCTGATTCTATTTCCACATTTTTAATTACTGGGACCTTAAAGGGTTCTCCTTTAGCTCCTATCACTCATAATTTCTCTGGGGATGGTTTACACCCCCAGGGTACCGTTTGGACAGTAGATCTTTCTGCCCCAGAATCTACAAGGAATTCTACTTCTTGTCACTGGGGACCCAATTTCAGTTTTATCAAGGGCTCGGTTCCTTTATGAGTCCCCAGCAGATAGAGCCCCTGACCCCCCTAATCTTCTTGGAACATTTGCTCATCCTGCATTCGTTTCCTGCAATTCCTCTTCAGATGCCCTTTCTTCTGGCAATAAAAACACTCAACCTGCCTCAAGTCCCTCGTCACAACTTCCCTGGGTTGTCCTTCTTGGTGAGGTGGCTTTCTTTTAGGTCTGTTATACGACCTAGAGGGTTGTGCCTGGATTCCTCTCTGTCCTTCTCGGACTGCTGCCACCAGAATCTTTGCCTGCCGCCGATGGGTTTCCTCTTCCCTCCGCACATGCACTTTCTGAGCTTCCCTCAGCAATTCGTCCAGTCCTCTATCTTGCCAATCATCTAACTTCTCTAACTTCCTTCTGATATCTGGAAAGGCCTTTGCTACAAACTGTGTTTTCAATAGAGCCTGTCCCACAGGGGTACTGGGGTCTACCCCGGAATAAAGTTGCAGATTTTTCCTAAGTCTCTCAAGCCATTCTGTTGGTGTCTCGTCCCTTTTTTGTTGTTCCATGAAGGCCTTATTAATATTTTGCCCCCTGGGAACAGATTCCCTGATTCCCTGAACTATTATGGTTCCTAGATCGGACATATGTGTCCGATGCTCAGCATTCTGATTGTCCCTGTCCGGCCGTTGGGTGGGCCATTTGATATCTGCTGCAGGACCTTGTTGGTGCTGTTGATCCCAAATCCGCATCCCAGCCCTACGGATCATTTCCCTTTCTTCCACTGTAAATAATATGCTTAAGATGGATTGTAATTCCTCCCATGTATAAAGGCTAGGACCCAAAAACTGATCTAGTTTTTCAGCCACCCCTAAAGGGTCTTCTAATAAATTCCCCATTTCCTTCTTAAAATCCCGTGCATCCCCTGAACTCAGGGGCACGGACACAAAACCCATCCCTGGTTGCGGTCCTCCCATGGGGAGTTCTCGCAAGGGGTACAGCTGATCAGGTCGCCCACCTCCCCTCGTTTGACTCCTCGTGACCCTTCAGGTTTCTTCTGGGGAACTAGGAGGGTCTAGATCCCAGTCCGGGGTTGTTGGGGGGGGGGGCTATGAGAAGGGGCTGGTATTGGGTTTTGAGCTGGAGCTGAGGGAATATAGGGGGGAGAAGAAATGAGAAGTTCCTCCAATATTTTGCTTTTCTTCCTCGAACCCTTCTCTTTCAGGGTAAATATCATGGTCAGAGTATCTGGTCTCATCCATAAACTAGCATACTCACTTTCTTCTAAACTAAAGGGCTGCTTTGAATTCACATATATATTTGGGGCCTGACATATCCAATTTTCAAAAGACCCGTATATTGGCCAATAAAGGGGGTCTCTTCTAATCTGCTTCCCACCCCATACTTGCATGCAGTAATGTACCATTTTCTCTCGACTTTTGCCTTTTCGGGAGGGCCAATCGTTCCAATACTTAATCATTAATCCTAAAGGACTATCGACTGTAAAGCCCTCTATGGGATCAGAAGACTTGCTCTTTTTCTGTCCCATCTTCCGGAGCACACACACACACGCTCAATCACTCCCCTAGGTCGTGGCCCACGCCCTCGCGGACAATGGGAACCGCACTACTGTAGGGTCCGCTCTCGCTTCGTCCCTTGGGGACGTCTCACTTAGACGTGCTCCGGGGATCCCACCCCAACCGAACGGAACCACATACATATACTCACTCAGTCCTGAGTCTTCGTTCGGATCTTCGTGCACAAAGTTTATGGGGTGCTGCAGTTCTTTTGCTTACTTGTCCTGATTTAGGGTTCGGAAATACAGGTTCTGGTAGGGGAACTACCCACTCAAGGGCCATCCGAAGATGGGGCGCCTCCCCTGAGTCAGAGTCCCGAAACCAGGGAAGCCTGTATCCGAGTCACGGCACCAAATTGTTATAGGTAAACGCGACAAATTGACAACCACTCGGGCTGGGTTGCATAAATTCCAATTTAATAGAATAATTGAGCAAGTCACAAGTAAGCAAAACAGCGCTGGGCGGCCGGGGAGTCTCCTGCTCCACCAACGGCGCGCGCAATCCCCCGCTCACAGTCCCCTTATATGCCTGTAACTTCTGTGGTTGCGCCGGCTGTTGCTGGGGGGGTCAGGATGAAAGCTGGCGTCTTCCTCTGCGTTGTACGTGGTGCCCTTCAGGTCGCGCGCATACATTTCACAATACAATATCGCTCTGCTGGCTCAGTACAATCATTGTGGTGATAGCCGGTACTTAGCGCCTAGTTTCATGGTAAAATCACTTCGCGAGTTGATGTAACAAATTATCACCTATCACAAAACACCTTGCTCAAATCAAGTTGAAAGGCATTTTCTGCTCTCCAACCACAAATACAGCTATGCAATCCTAGAAGGCAATCAGGTTGGTGAGGCACAATTTACCCTGGACAAATCCATGCTGACTCTTCCCTATCAATCTTCTCCTCCCTCATGTGCCCAGAAATGAGTGGACTCACTCCATGACACACTCCTCAACCAGTTGAGGCTGAACAGCCTGTCGTTCCCTGGGTTGCCCTCTGGGCCTTTCTTGAGAGTGGATGTAACGATTGCCTTTCTGCAGTTATTGTGGGGGGACCACACCCCATCTCCACAACCTCTCAAGGATGACAGAGGACGGCCTTGCTACGACCGTGGCCAGCTCTTTCAGTGTCCTTGGCTGCAGCCGTTCCAATCCAACTGACTTGTAGGGGTGGAGTTCTTGCAAGTCATCCCTCACTCAGCCCTCATGCACTGTTGGTTGCTTTTCTCACCTGGAGCCCTGACTCTAGGCACAACAGCCTGGGAGACCTTGCTGGAGAAGACTGAAGCCAAAAAGGCACTGAGCTCCCACCATTCAGCAAAGGGCCAACATTTTCCTTTCTATTCTTTACCATAGCTGAAGCAGTAGCAGCCCTTCTTCATGCCTTTGATGTCCCCTGCCAGTGTGTACCCTCTGAGAGCTTTGGCTTCCCTAACACCATCCCAACTTTACTGCACAATATATTTGAATTCCTCCATTGCTGCATATCCCTCCTTCCACTTTGTCTTTGGTGTCATATTGCCCTGGAGTTGAGCTGTGAGTTCCTGTTTTAGCCTGGTTTCCCCTTCTCATGCTGTTTCCCACTACCAAGAAGAGATCCAAGATCTTTTCAAGCACTCAGAGGCTACTACTGTACTGCCCTTTGCCTCCATTTCACCAGGCTGAAGAAGCCCAGGTCCCTCAGCCTTTCCTTCAGGCCCCCAACCCCATCTTGGAAGACTCCTCTGGACCACCTCCAGTTGCTCCCCGTTCCTCCAGCACTGGGCAGCCCACACTGGGACACACTATTTCAGATGCGGTCACACCAGGGCTGAGTTGAGGAAGATGATAATTCCACTTGTCTGGGTGGCCACACTCTTCCTGAAGCAGCCTCATATGAAGCTGGCCTCATTTGCAGTGAGCGTGCACCACTGGCTCATATGGCATCCCTCGTAACGTCCAGGCCCTTCTCCTCAGGGTCACTCCTCTGATGGTCAGGTGCCAGCCTGTCCTGATGCATGGGCTGTCCTGTCCCCCGATGCAGGACTTGCCACTGCTCCTTGTACAACACCATGAGGCTTCTGTTGGCCAAACCCCCAAGTTTCTCAGGGCCCCTCTAGACTAAAGTTCCCTTGTGTCAGCTGTAAATGAGTGTGTGCAGATGGCTCATCCTGCCTTGCGGTGCCTCTGACAGGATAACAGCAGGAGGACCTGCAGGACACTACGCATAATAAAAGGAGGCAGTCGTTTAAAGGGACTGCTGGCAAAGGTAGGGATCACCATGGCAAGCATCTCAGAAAAGCCAAATGAATGTACAAAGAAAGCAAATCCAGGGTCAAAGAGGAAAGGGTAAAGAAGGGTTGGCTGACTTCATGGGAGAGTATCAGGTTGGTAAAAGAAAACAACTTGGAAGGTGGAAAAGAGGGAAAAATGCGATAAAAAGTGAAGAAGAATAAAAAAAAAAGAGACTATTTGGGGGTACCTGCCAAGCAACTCTGAATTTGAACTACTCTGGAGCAGGAAAAGAAACATGCAGTTGATCTGGTCATACTTTTATGAGATCTGCTTCCACAATCACAGGCAAGCTGAATGTTTTCCCAAGATCAAGAGAAGACTCGAGGTGGAAGGAAATGCAGAATCATTCCATCTGGAAGGGATCTCAGGATGTCTCTGGCCCAACCTCCTTGCCACAGCAGGGTCAGCTATCAGGTCCGATCAGTTTGCTCAGGGCTTTACTCATTTCGGACTTGAAAACCTCTGAGGATGGAGATGGCACAGTCTCTCTGGGCAACCTGGCCCCCGTGCTTGACTCTCTGGATGGGTCAGAAGTTTCTCCTTACACCCAGCCTGACATCTCGTTTCAGCTCATGCACATCAGCCTTCACCCTCGCATCATGCACAACAGTGAAGAGCCTGCCTCCATCTCCTTGATGACATCCTGGTGGGTACGGGGAGGCTGTTATTAGGTGTTCCCAAAGCCTTCTCTTCTCCAGGCTGAACAAACGCAGCTCCCTCACCTCCCAGAGTGACAAAGTCAACATTACCTGTGTGTGCCTAGGAGGTTTAAGGCTCTTTCAGTCCTTCTGGGTTTTGTTGGATCAGCAAAGGACCGCATGGATGTTAGAGTGCAATCATCCTCATGCCATGACTTTCTGCATTTGTCACACTCATTTGGCATCGTGTTGTAATGTACAGGTGTTGTAGGCTGTAGAGGGGGTTCACTCTGGACAAGCAGTCACTCATAATGAACCCTTGAACTGAAAACCTTTCAGGCCCAAGGGGCAACCTCACACCACTAGGAGGGGCTGGCTCTGGGGAGGCCATGTTAGGTGCTAACCCACGTGCAGAAAAGGATTTGCTGCCTGCAAGAATTGCAGTGGCTATCGCCAGAGAGGACAAAATCATCAAATCATTCAGGCTGGAAGGGACCTTGGGAGGACTCTAGTCCAACCTCCTGCTCACTTAGGAATCAACACTGAGTTCACACCAAGTTCCTCAGGGCTTTGTCCAGCTGCGTCCTGCAAGCCTCCAAGAAGAGAGAGTCCACAACCCCTCTAGACGCCACTTCAAATGCTTCAGGATCCTCATTGATTTTTCTCCCTTATATACAATTTTAACTGCACTTGTGTCAGCTTTGAACTCTTTCCTCTCATTCTCCCACCATGAATGCCTGTAAAAACCTGGTTCATTCTCAGTGGCAACCTTGAGTTGGGAAGCTGCTATGAGTTCCCCCAGAAACCTTCCCTTCTCTGCACTGAACAAACCCATTCCCTCAGCCTCTCCTCACAGGGCAAGTGCTTCAGCCCCCAACCACCTTGGGGGCCTGCCACTGAGCTCACTCCATGTGATCAACAGTGTTCTTCTACAGGGAACCCCACCTGGACACAGTCTCTGGATGGGCTCTAATGAGTGGTGAGTAGAGGGAGATAATCACTTCCCTCCATCTCCTGGCTGTGCTCCTGTTCATGCAGCCCAAGATGCTGTTGCCTGCTTTGCTGCCAGGGCACACTGCTGGCTGATGTTCAGCTCCCTGCCCACAAAGACTCCCCAGCCCATATTATTGCAGGGTGTTGGTCTACCCCAGGTGCAGGACCTGCATTTGTCCTTGTTGAATTTCACAAAGTTGGTGACAGATCGTTCCTCCCATCTGCTGAGGTCCCTCTGAATGGCAGCCCTCAAACATGTGACTCTTCCTCCTGATGAGGTGTCATCTACAAAGGTGATGAGAGTTGCATCCTCCAGGTCACTGGTGAACCTGTCAGACAAGACAGGTCTGAGTATAGACCCCTGCATGCTCCACCTTTACCTGGCTTCCTGGTAAAGCATGACGCATTCAAAAAACCCTCTGAACTCCATCATCCAAACAGCTTTTTATCCACCCGCGTGTCTACCCATCTTAACATGATGCCTTATTGTATTCAAGAATATTCATGGAGACAGTGTTCAACACCTTCCTAAAATCATGGTAAATGACATCCAGTACTTTCTGCTGCTCCACAACCACAGGTCTTTTATCACAGAAGGCACTCAGGTTGTGCAGGAATGATTTACCTTCAGTGAATCCATGCTGACTGTTCCCAGGCACACTCTTCATGTGCCCAGAAATATGATCTGAGAGCATTTGCTCCATGACACACTCCTCACCAAAGTGAGGCTGAAGGGCCTGCAGCTCCCCAGGTTGCCCTTGTGGCCTTTCTTGAAGATGGGCACAACACATTCCTTTTTCTGGTCATTGGGACCTCCCCTGATCTACACAACCTTTCAAAAGTTGATAGAGACTGGCCTTGTTACAACGTTGGCCAGCCCTCTCAGTGTCCTTGGATGCAGCCCATCGCATCCCAGAGACTTGCATGGGCTGAGTACTTACAAGCAATCCCTCACTCAACCCTCATCCCCTGCTGGCTGTTTTTCTCTTCTGGAGCCCTGAATCGAGGCACAACAGCTCAGGAGACCTTGCTGGTGAAGACTGAAACCAAGAAGGCACTGAGTTCCTCAGACCTATCTGCATCTGCTATTACTAGAGCCCCTGCCCCATTCAGCAGTGAGACCAGGTGTTCTTTGCTTATTCATTCTGTGTTAGCAGAGTAGTAGCAGCTCTTCTTCATGCCCTTGACATCTTCCGCAAGTGTCTACCCTCAGGGAGCTTGGGTTTCACCATCCCTACTTTGGTGGACAACAGCATCCTGTTGAACCAAGCCAATCTCCCAAGATGTCTCCCAGTTCTAATGGGTATCGCTATGGACCATCCTTGTGCTTCGTGGCTGCTGTCCTTAAAGACCTGCTGGTTTTCCTAAGCTCCATTGCCCCTCATAGCTGCCTCCAATGGGATCCCCCACCAGTCCCCTGGAGAGGACAAAGTTTCCTCCTCTGAAGGCCGGAGTCTGTACACTACTATTGTCCTTCCTCACTACCCTCACGATCTGGGACTCCACTATTCCATAGTCACTGCAGACAAGGTTTCCACAGATTATCACATCCCTGATCCGTGCTTCCTTGTGTGAGTACCAGATCCAGGTGAGCGTCACCCTTCCTGGCCCATCAAGGAGCTGTGCTTAGAAGCTGTCTCTGACACCCTCCAGGAATCTCCTGGACTTCTTGCACCCTGCCATATGCCCTTCCAATGAATATCAGGGAGATTGAAGTCCCCCAAAAGAACCAGGGCCTGTAACCACTGACTTGCTCAGGTTGCTTAAAGGAGACTGCATCCACCTCCGCACCCTCATCGGGTGGTCTGTAACCCCCATCACAACATCACCTTTACTCTGATGCTCATGCACAAGCTCTCACCCAAACCCTTGTCCATCCCATGCAAGAGCTCCATCCATCTGAGCTGTCCCTTCACACCAAGGGCATCCCCCCTGCTCATCTTCCCTAACGGTCTTGCCTGCAGAGATTGTACCCTGCCATCACAGCCCTCCAGTCATGCTAGTGGTCCCACTGCATCTCAGTTATTGCAAACATGGTTCAGTCCTGTGACAGCTTGTGCGTCTCCATCTGCTCCTCTCTGTGCCTCTTAGGCTGCATGCACTTGTGTATATTTGGGCTGCAGAGCATCAGCTGTGGCACAGAGTGCAGACCGGTCATGGTGAAACATGTTACCAAGGGCCAAGGACACTGTGTGTGCAATGGCCCCACTTTAGAGCAGAGACACACTGGCCTAGATAGCAGGTGGCAATGTAACGGTGAAAGGAGGTTCCCACTGAGAGAGCAAAGCCTGCGGTGCCCAAGGCCAGGGAGAAACAGAGCTGGGCTGTGGAGAAGTGGCAGGAGAGAAGATTGCTGCCTGAGCTGATTTGCAGCACCTTGGAGCCTGTGACAAAGGTGAAGTGATCTCCAGGCAGAACAAGGTGCCACTGAAGAAGTCCCTGGCACTGGGCAGCATGTGATCCAGGCACCCTGAGGTCATCATTAGCCCAGTCCCTGTTCATATCACCTCGTGGTGAGAAGAGGTTCAGGAGGAGGAAAGGTAGAAGGTTTTAAGGGTGCAGAGACCAGAGCAGAGACCTTGGTGGGATGTGCCTCTCCCATTTGTGAAGCAGTCTTGGCTGTAGATCAACAGGACTTGGCCTAAAGGCAGTGGTGGGATCCAGTTCTCTGGACACTGGTAGGAAAACTGAATTGCCCTGGGGTACTTGTCCAGCACCCACTCCAAAGGGCCATGGTTTTCCTAGAGGTCCCGTGGTGTATCTGCTAGAGACATGTGGATGGGCTGGACACCCCCAGGCATCAGACATGGCCCTGCAGGCCTGTTTCTGTGTCGCTGAGTCAAGTGCCTGCACTGGATGACGTCAACTGTTTGCAATGTTTGGGTCTGCATGTGTCTCAGCTTCCTAGTGAGTGGAGCTCTGGTAGCAGTGGGCATCTAGTATCATTGCAGGTGGCCAAGGCAATTCCCTACCTGACCCCACCTCATGCTCTAGAAGGATGTGTGTCTCTCAGATTCTCCATCAGAGCAAGCAGACCTTGGCACATGTTCTCCAGCACCTCTGTCTCTTCTAATGTCACCAGGTGTTTGTGTGTGAGCAACTGACTCCCACCCTTGAACTCCATTGATTATAACAGGAGCATGGACTAAGATCTCGCATGCAGACATCCGTGCTGTGCTCACTTCTGCCTGGGCAAGGGGAATCCCACCCCCTTTGTGTTTTTTTATGGAGCTCGCGAGAACAATCTAAATCCCATACCAGCCCAGGGCCTTCTAAACCAGACTGAGAAGCCCAAACTGACTCCTCTGAATCAACACCTGAACCATGTGTCAATGAGCTCCCTTCTTGTCCCCACCTAGGTGTCCTGCCTAGTTAAGAGGTGGGAATAGGAACTTTCAGAGTGGGACAGTTCCAGCTATCATAGATAGCCATCCTCTGATGAAATAAATTGCAGTGCTGGAATCAGTCTCCCTCCACTCTTTAGCAAAGGACAATAGCTGATTATTTTAGTCTACCTCAGTGAACATTTCCCAGGAAGATGGAGCAGAAGACCTGCATGGTCATGCACAGACCAAGATCTCGCATGCAGACATCCATGCTGTTCTCACTTCTGCCTGGGACAGGGGAATCCCACCTCCTCTGTGTTTTTTGTGGAGCTCATAGGAAGGATCTGAATGCTATGCCAGCCCAGGGCCTTCTAAAGCAGCCTGAGAAGCCTAAATTGACTCATCTGAATCAAGACCTGAACAATGGGAAAAGGAGCTCTAGTCTTCTGCTCATCTAGGGGTCCTAGATAAGAGACGGGAGTAGGGGTTTCCAGAGTGGGACATTTCCACTTTTCATAGACAACCATCCTCTGATGAGACAAATTGCAAGGCTGGAATCAGTCTTCTTTCAGTGCTTAGACAGGGACCATCAGTGATTATTTTAGTCTACTTCAGTGAACATTTCCCAGGAGGAGGCAGCAGAAGGGACAGAAAAATTCATGCCTTCAGCTGGGCCTTTGGTCCTGAGTGGGGCCAGGCTCCAGGGATGGAGGGAGCTCATGGCAACCAGGCAGCACTGCTGAGACACAGCGCTGTCAGGAGCAGCTCCTCTGCAAAGAGCAGCAGGGCTCCAGGCACTGCCTGCAGTTTCTGCCAGAAGAAGAGACAAGATAGGGAGAAGTGAAAGGCAGTGTGCAGCGTAAGGAGAGAGGAGAGCTCCTTGTGGGAGAAATCTTCACAGCCCCTGACACAGTAAGTCTCTGGCTGCAGGGCAATGCTACTGCAGTTCCTGGCAATGTCTTGAAACCCATCCAGTCACACGATGGATTTTTAAGGATCGCTCTATCGGTTTCACCTTTACAGAGTAGGAGGAGATGCTTCAGAGCAGGGATTCCCTGCCACACTGTCACAGGGACAGGGCATGCTGCTACCTTCTCCCAGGGACGCTGCAGGGGGTGAAGCCTGGGTGTGCTCACAGATCTGTCCAGGACTGCAATTCAGAGCAGTGTCCCTGTGCCCCAGGGTGCTGTGTGCCCAGAGCAGTGACTCTGCTGCCCACAACGGTCAGCCCTCAGCCTGCCTGGGGACCTTCCCACAGGGAGAAGCTCTGGGTGGGAGGAGAGACCTGCGGCAGGGCAGCTTGAGCCTCCTGTCAAGAGGATGCTATGTGGGTCAGGGCTGCCCACAGCTCCAGCTCACTCCCAGGATATTTCTAAAGGGGACTTTCCAAAAGGAATGTCAAGGCAGGGGATACATGAAAGGGAGGGAGCTGTCATGAGTCAGTGCTTTCAGTTATTTTCTGTTGGGGTGGGGTAAAATGGGAACAGATCTGTCAGGTTTAGACAGGAGATGGAGGCTCCAAAACAGTGACACTGAGAGAGGAGCAGCTCTGGGAAGGACTCAGCAAATGCCTCCATCCACCCCTCAGCCTAGGGACAGAACCAGCATCACCTTTCCAGCCTCAGCAAGGTTTCTCTCACCTGCTCCGTAGCACCTGCAAACACGGAGGTGCCCTGGGCAGTGTCCTGCCCCCAGGAGGTTTCTGCAGGGCAGAGCTGAGCTCACAGCGGGTGGGATGGGGTGTGTGAGCACTGAGAGGGGAGAGACGTGGGGACAGAGAAACAGCTCCCCGCAGGGACGGCTCCATGCAGCAGAGTCATGCTCCAAGTGTGAGAGGAAACTCCAACACCAACGCCTTCTCTCCCAGCCAGCACAGCCTTCTGCTCTCAAGGTTGGGGGGTCCACGGCAGGAGTCGTTTCCTCGTCTGAAAATCCCTTCAACATTATGAGTGGGTTAAATCTCACTGGAACTGCCAGTAATTTAAAATTTTAGTCCCCCCCTGTTCCCATCTACATAGTGCTGTAGGTCAGGGCTGACTCCTCTGGAGCCCATGGGCGGATGCCCCTGCTCCGCATGGCAAAATCAGCCAGCACAAATCGAAGCTCAAGCCACGGAGATCAATGGTGGTGCCACTGAGATGGGGATAGGTAATGTGTGTGTGCTTGGTGTGTGTGTGGGGGGGGAGGAGGGTGTTATGAGAAAGCTTTGCTCAGAGAAGCCTGTTGTCAACTTGTCAATGTCTTTTCTTCCTCGAACAGTCTCCCTGTGTCGCAAAGGAGCAAATGTCCAACAGCAGCTCCCTGAATGAGTTCCTCCTCCTGGCATTTGCGGACACACGGGAGCTGCAGCTCTTGCACTTCTCGCTCTTCCTGGGCATCTACCTGGCTGCCCTCCTGGGCAACGGCCTCATCATCACAGCCATAGCCTGTGACCACCGCCTCCACACCCCCATGTACTTCTTCCTCCTCAACCTCTCTGTTCTGGACCTTGGCTCCATCTCCACCACTGTCCCCAAATCCATGGCCAATTCCCTGGGGGACACCAGGGCCATTTCCTACTCAGGATGTGCTGCCCAGGTCTTTTTCTTCTTTTTTTTATTTGCATCAGAGTATTATCTCCTCACAGTCATGGCCTATGACCGCTTTGTTGCCATTTGTAAACCCCTGCACTACGGGACCCTCATGGGCAGCAGAGCTTGTGTCAGAATGGCAGCAGCTGCCTGGGGCAGTGGTTTCCTCAATGCTGTGCTGCACACTGGGAACACATTTTCCATACCACTCTGCCAAGGCAACACAGTGGACCAGTTCTTCTGTGAAGTTCCGCAGATCCTCAAGCTCTCCTGCTCAGACTCCTACCTCAGGGAAGTTGGGCTTCTGGTGGTTAGTCTTTGTTTAGCCTTTGGGTGTTTCGTTTTCATTGTGCTGTCCTACGTGCAGATCTTCACTGCTGTGCTGAGGATCCCCTCTGAGCAGGGACGACACAAAGCCTTTTCCATGTGCCTCCCGCACCTGGCCGTGGTCTCCCTGTTTGTCAGCACTGTCATGTTTGCCTACCTGAAGCCCCCTTCCATCTCCTCCCCAGCTCTGGATCTGGTGCTGGCTGTTCTGTACTCAGTGTTGCCTCCAACTCTGAACCCCCTCATCTACAGCATGAGGAACAAGGAGCTCAAGGATGCCCTGAGGAAAGTGATCCAATGGGTACAATGTCAGCACCAATAACTGTCCATTGTGCATCCATTCCTCAGGGTATCTGGAATCAAGGCTGTGTGCTGTGCGTTTATTTCTTTCTTACTTTTCTTTTTTGCATCCATGTCAAAAAAACAAACAACAACAAAAAATCCAGTTCGTGTCACGTCTCATCAGGAATCTCTCATTTGAATCTGACCCAAAGTCCATGTTGAAGCAGGAAGCCAGGCTTCCCCTTTCATCAGCAGAGGTGGGAGAACCTCAGAGCCCCACTAGTCTGAGCTCCCATGGATGTCCTGAGTGCAATGCAAAGAGTTTCCCTTTGCAGGGTCCCTTTCGGCATTGTCTCTTTCAACACCAAGGGAGCTCAGGGGCGCAGAGTCAGGCTCAGATGAGCACAGGCAGGGTGAGACCATGGGTCCCGTGTCCATTAGGAGAGCTCAGCACCCCTGGCCACAGTCAGGGTGTGATCCTACACCCCTCTTCTGTGAGGGTGGCAGCCGGCTGTCACCATGGGCTGGTCACTTGCTTCTGCAGAGCTCTACCACCCAAAGCGAAGTGGGAGTGGAGGGGAGGAGATACTGGACAAAGCCTGTGGGAAGAGACCTTCTGCTTCTCAGGACCATTCCCCCACTGCCACAGCAGGCATTTCCTGTGCAGCCTTTGTGTGGGGGCTGCAGCTTTCTTGGAGACGTGTCCACCAACAGCAGCAGGACTTTCTCTTTTCAGGGCCTTTCCAAATCTGCCCTTTCTTCAGAAGATGGAGTCAAAAATACACCCAAAGAAATTGCACCACAAAAGGGCCTGCTGCTCTGCTTGTGAACTCCATGGGATGCGGGGAACAAGCTCCGACTCTACATGTGGTCTGATAGGGACTGAGGGCTGGATCCAGGATTCATCTCTTGGTGACCAGTGCCAGTGGAGATGGGGATTGGTCTCTGAATTTTCTGCCCAAGGCTGTCCCACAGGTGACAGTGCTGATGAGAGATGCCCATCCTTCTGGAGGGGAATCTGAGCTCCAGGAAAGTTCAGGGGATCTCCAGGGACAGCGTGTGGTGGGGGTGGGCAGTGAGTAGAGCCTCGCAAAATGAGGGATGGTCCACGGTGGAGTGACCAGAAGGTGAAGCACTAAATTTAGGTAAGCATGGGGAAATGAGGGCTCTGCAGTCCCCAGAGAGGTATTGGGGACCCAGGAGGCCCAGGGAAGGGGCACGGGAGAGTGATTCCTGCACCCTCAGTGAAACACCACAGTCTGCAGCTAGTGCACAACCAAACACATCTCCTGCCATTGCAAATGCCCTGAGGTCACTCTGAGAACCATCCATGAGCACAGACACATGTCAGCAGTATCAGTGGTGTTGATCCCTGTCCAGATGGGTCTGCTTCCTGCTGCGACCAGCATGGCCAGAGCCGAGTCAGGAGTCACCCCACGGCCTCATGACCCCACAACCTAATTGCTCTGCAGAGCAGCACCACCAGCCCAGGGTCCTGCAGGGAGCACAGAGCAGGGGTGCAGGAATAGCCAGGCCAGCATGGACACACTGACCTGGGGAAAGGCTCTCTGGGGAGCAGGGATGTCCCAGGAGAGAAGCAGGGCAGCGTTCAGAGATAGGAAATGAGAACGAGAAGCAGGTTTCACTGTGCACCAGCTCAGGGCAGGCAGCTCTGTCCCCGAGGTAGCAGGAGCTGCTGGAGGGGCTGCAGGGCCACGGCTCTCATGCTGTGCTGGGCAGCAAGGTGGGCATGGAGGGGCTGCAGGCAGACAGGGAGGGGGATGTGCTGGGCACAAGAGCAGGGCAGACAGAGAGTGACCGGCCTCATTGAGGGGCCTCTTGCCCCTGCTGGGGGCCTTGGACCATGCCTGAGACACACTGTGGACATGGCTGTGCCTGGCCCTGCACCTCTCGGGTCCTGACCCATCCCTGTCCCCATCCTGCTGCCTGACTCCCCATCTCTGCCTCGGACTTGCCTCCAACTACAGGCAAGAAAGCCTTGGCAAGGGAAGCTGGCATCCAAGGAGATCCCAAAGAAGGCTGTAAATGCAGAAGGTGACCCTATATCCATAGCAGCAACTCTTGCCTGACAGGCAATTTAAAGGTGTCAGGAGAGCTTCAGATTTGGACCCTCTGCCCAGGGAACACTGCATGCAGAGTCTTAGCTGCATGAAGAAGCAAAAGCAGTCACTGGGGGTCTGATTTGATGATGCCCAGTTATGACAGCAGGTCTTTCTGCGTCACAGCTCGACTGTTTATGAACCATTTGTGACTGGGTTCCTGCTAGAAAGAGGATGTTGTCGGGAGCAGCAAGAGTGGGGCTGCTCCATGTGGGAAGCAGAGCTGGGAGCTGAGGGTGCCTGCAAGGCAGGCAGGGCAGGAACCCACTGATGAGCTGTGCCATCCCACAGTGCCCAGACAAGAAGAGCAGAGCAAGTTTGGGGATGGTAACTGGGGTCAGGCACAGTTCAGCGGTGGCCAGACAAGACTGGAGGGCTCCCACCAGCCCTGCTTTGCACTGGAGCTTGGACTGGAGAACTCCAGAGGTCCCTTCCCACCAAAACTCCTCTGTGACTCCATGAATTCTTGCTCCTCAGTCTCTAATTCAGCATGGCTGGCAGTGGGATGAGAGCACGCAGGGCAGGACAGAACGAGCCCCATTCTCGGCTGGGGTCTTCACCCCAAATTCCCTGCTCCTCCCCCTGCTCCTGGCACTTCTGCTGCTGTGCCCATGTCAAACCCTCCTGCCGCCAGACTGCCCTGGGCCCGAGGCAGCTCCAGCTCCCTCCAGGGCTGCGCTGGAGCCTTTCTGGGGTGGGCTGAGGTGGGACTGGCACTGCCAGGGTGGGTCAGGAGAGGGCAGCTCGCCTCAGCCACACTGGGGCTGCGGCTGGGCATAGCATTTCCCTGGGGAGCTCCCTGAGCAGCCGCTCCGGGGGATCCTCCACCTCTGCCCTGGCAGCACCACCAGCACTCAGAGTGCTGGGGTGGACATGCACAGAGGGTGGAAAGGGGACGGGCTGCCCAGGGGGATAATGGAGACGTTGTCTGTGCATGCAGGGATGGAGTGAGGAAAGGCAGAGCTCAGCTGGAGCTGGCACCAGAGACCTCAGACATGGAGAGGGCTGTGGTATTATTAAAAGATTCTTAAATAATCCCCCGGAGTTTGGGGGGTCTGAGAACCTGCGGCCTGCCCACTCTGGGCTGGGCCCCACGTGGGGGTCAGCAAACAGCCATGCTCCAGGATCTGCCAGGCTCTGGTGCAGAAGAGAGGTCATGCAAGGCTGCCTTTTCCCCTCCATCAGGATACAGAAACCTGCAGGAGGATGGAGGTGGCCATGGACAACCCCACAGCTGGGGTGAGCAGCCAGCACAGGAAAAGGGGTGATGTGAGGGGCTGGTGTGGGATGATGGACTTGAGGCAGCTTCCCCAGTGTGTCCATGCAACACAGGGAACCACCTGGGATCTTCTCTCCTGCACCCGCCATGTCCTGGTGCCTTTCCCAGGAGACCTGCATTTGCCCTCCAAGCACACGGCTCTGTGCTCCCACACTGCCATTCACACAGAGTAGCTGCCTGTTGGCATTTTTTTCCCCTCCTGGGCCCTTTCCAGCCCAGCAAAGACCCTCCCCAGCTCTCCCCACCTCCCCTGCCCTCTCCCCAGACCACCCAGCAGAGCAGCCCACGCTGGGGGTGCCCAGCAGCAGTGCCTGTTACAGGGGGCTGCAGAGCTCTGGGCACTCACTCCACAGCCACAGCCCCTCTGAAGGGCACAGCAGGTCCTGGGGGGCAGAGAGGGGTGTCAGCCTCCCCATCAGACCCAGGGCTGGGGGCAGCAATGGCCCAAGGAAATGGAAGCCAGTCACACTGTGTCTCTACTCCTCTCGTGACCAGGAAATCCTTAACCCTGGCTGCCTGCAGCCCCTCTGGGCAGCCCCTCTCCCCAGGACAGCACAAGACTCCTGGCCCTGAGGCTCCTCAGGCAGCTCCAGTGACAGAGCAGCCTGCCCTGAGCTGACACACATAGAAACAGGTTTTCATTTATTCCCCCCCACAGAAGCAAACAATTGTGCCTTTGCTTTTCTCCAGGGATGTCCCTGCTCCCCAGAGAGCCTTTCCCCAGGTCAGTGTGTCTGTGCTGGGCTCACCAGCCATTCATGCACCTCTCCCCTGTGCTCCCCACAGGGCCCTGCACTGACAGGGCTGCTCTGCAGGGCAAGTGGACTGTGGGGCCCCGGGGTGACTCCACACTGGCCATGCTGGTCAGGGCAGGCCCAGCTGCACCACCATCATTGCACCTGACAATCCTCTCCTCAGGGTCTGTGTCTGTGGAGAATGATTGGAGCAATCACAGGGCATTTCCAATGGCTCAGGGGTGTCATAGACCCAGCCCACTGCCTCTCCTGAGATTGCAGAGCCCTGATTTCATGCATTCTTTGGCTTAGCCCTTTGCTTTGGGTGACTCCACTTGGTTTTCTGAGACTCCACTCACTGCCCATCCCAGGAATGGGCTGTCCCTGGAGATCCCCTGTGCTCTTCTGGTGGCTCATAGTCCCTTCCAGAAGGATGGGCATCCTTCACCAGCCCTCTAATATGTGAAACCGTCCCTGGCAGAGACCTCTTGACCACTCACCCTCCTCAAGGGCACTGGGCACCCTCAAGAGAGGGATGAATCCAGCCCTCATTCCCTCATACATTACCCAAAAGAGCAGATGCCCCTTAGCAAATGGAAAACCCAAGCACAGCAACAGGGCCTTTTCAGGTGCAATTCCCTGAGTGCATTCTTGGCTCCAGCTTGGGAAGAAGAGCCCAACCTTCAGGCACAGTACTAAGGAGATCCCCTTTTATTACAGTGGTGCTACTTGGGAGGCCAACTCTGACACAGTGATGAGCAGATTTACAGAAGTCCTCTGGGTCAGACAGCAGGGTTTGTGCCTCTGGAGAGGTGGGATGAATTCAAGCATTTGTGCACAAACATGGCTATCACAGACAGAACTCTGAAAGCACAAGAGTTGCCTGAGATAAACTGGAAATCACTTGTGAGGAGAGATGGGCAGCTCATTGCTGCTGAAATAGTAACAGCTGAAACAGCTTCTTCAATGAGTCCTTGACCTCCTTGTTCCTCATGCTGTAGATGAGAGGGTTCACTGTTAGAGGTACCAAGGAGTACAGAACAGCCACCACCAGATCCAGAGCTGGGGAGGAGATGGAAGGGGGCTTCAGGTAGGCAAAAAATGTGGTGCTGATGAACAGGGAGACCACGGCCAGGTGAGGGAGGCATGTGGAAAAGGCTTTGTGCCAGCTCTGCTCAGAGGGCATCCTGAGAACAACAGTAAAGATCTGCACGTAGGACAGCACAATGAAAATGAAACACCCCAAAGTTAAAGAGGCACCAACCACAAAAAGCCCAGCTTCCCTGAGGTAGGAGTCTGAGCAAGAGAGCTTGAGGATGTGGGGGATTTCACAGAAGAACTGGTCCACTGTGTTGCCTTGGCAGAGTGGTATTGAAAATGTGTTAGCAGTGTGTATGAGAAAATTGAGAAAACCACTGGCCCAGGCAGCTGCTGCCATTTTGACACAAGCTGTGGTGCCCATGAGGGTCCCATAGTGCAGGGGTTTGCAGATGGCAACATAGCGGTCATAGGCCATGACTGTGAGAAGACAATACTCAGCTGACATGAAAAAGGCAAATGAAAACATCTGGGCAACACATCCTAAATACTAAATGGCCCTGGTGTCCCACAGAGAATTGGCCATGGATTTGGGGACAGTGGTGGAGATGTTGCCAAGGTTGGGGAGGGAGAGGTTGAGGAGGAAGAAGTACATGGGGGTGTGGAGGCGGTGGTCACAGGCTACAGCTGTGATGATGAGGCCGTTGCCCAGGAGGGCAGCCAGGTGGATGCCCAGGAAGAGCGAGAAGTGCCAGAGCTGCAGCTCCCATGTGTCTGTGAACGCCAGGAGGAGGAACTCATTGAGGGAGCTGCTGTTGGACATTTTGCTATCTCCAGGCATGGGGGAATGTGCAAAGAAGAAAAGACATTGAGAAGTTAGCAGAGACTTTTAAAGCAAAGAAACACCCAAATGTTGCAGTTCTCTCTTTGAGCTGGAGTATGATCATACTCATATGTTGTCCTAGAAGGAAACCAGCCCCTGATGAGAGCACACGAGTCCAGTTTCAAAGTGCACATCTCCAAACTTCTCACCCTTTCTCCAGGCACCTGAGGGAGCTCTCCACACTGCCCTTCTAGCCAAGGACACACAGGGCTCTTTGCAGATGCCCACATACAGCCTCCCACCACCATCTCCATACTCTCACCATCTCTGCACCTTCCTCCTGGGGCTCTTAGTTATAACAGAGGTGCTATGAGACAGCACTGCCTTTCTAGAGGGCAGGTGGCAGCCTGGCAGGACACTATAAGGAAATGGTGAAAGGACTCTTAGGACTGGAGATGGGCTCTCCCTAAAGACAGAGTCAGCTCATTTCCCAGCCCCACGGACTGCATTTTCTGGAGCTCCACAAGTCAGAAGGGGGCTGGGGCAACCTCATTCCCATGCAGACCCCTCTGCTGCACAACTTGCGGCATCCATGTCTGAACTGCAGCTGAAAACAACCAACCCCAGAGAGCCCGAGAACAAGAACAGGAGCAGCATGGACAGGAGGGGAAACAAGGAGCAGCACCATGATCCAGGTGCCAGGGGAGGCAAGGAGAGAGAGACAGACGGGAACTCAGGAAAACCTTCATCTTACCAGCTACGCATGCCGCCTTGCAGGCAGGGACATCGCAGGGCAGTCACTCTCAGTCCCTTTGTCAGGCACCTCTCCTCTGCCGGAGGGCTGGCTGCAGAGAAGGCAGCTCATGCCCTGGACCCCATGGCTGTCAGGGCAGAGGCTCTGCTGCGTGGGAGAGGAGACACAGGGAGCTTGCTCAGAGGAAGGTGTCTGCATCGGAGGAACTGACCATGACTTGCCCAAATCCATCCTCCCATGACGATTCTGTTGGCACTTCCCTCTCATTCCCTGCCCATCTCTACGGCCTGGGGCTGCTCCTGCTGCCTGGAGCTTTCTCTCTCCAAACATCTTTTCCCTGTCCGTACTCACAGACCCTGTCCCACCCTCTCTCTGCACAGTTCTGCCCTACAGAAACCTCCCGGATCAGGGCACTGTCCATGGCATCTCTGTGCTCACGGGTCCAAAGCAGCAGGTCACATTAGCCCTGATAAGTCCATAAAGGTGCTGTTGGTGCTGCTGTAGGTGGAGGTGGGGTTGAAAGGGTTTGCTGAGCTTCCTCACAGACCTCCTGATCTCTGAGAGGGAAGGTCAGGGAGTCCCAGTTCCTTGCCAAACCAGAAAACGCTTTCCTTTTTTCTCCCTGCCAACATTAGGAAACTGAAAGCCCTGGAAGGAAGCTCCTTCCCTTTCAAACAGCTTCTTTTGCACCTTCCTCTGCAGTGCAGCGACACTGCTCTGAATCACAGTTCTGGGCAGACCTGTGTGCATGTCCCAGCTTCACAGCCCTGCAGCTGTCCTTGGGAGAAAGTAGCAGCATGACCTGTCCCTGTGACGGTGTGGCAGGGAATGCCTGCTCTCAAGCATCTCCCCCTCCTCTGCAAAGGAGAGTGATCCTAGAAAAACCTATCAGTCATGGGATGAAATAGGTGTAGAAGATGCTTCCAGGAACCTCAGTGGCATTGCCCTGCAGCCAGAGACTTA
Source organism: Apteryx mantelli (assembly GCF_036417845.1). Classification (NCBI taxonomy): domain Eukaryota; kingdom Metazoa; phylum Chordata; class Aves; order Apterygiformes; family Apterygidae; genus Apteryx; species Apteryx mantelli. Next base: position 21,501,295 of record NC_089988.1, read on the forward strand.
CTTTCCTCCCACAATAAGCTCTCCTCTGTCCTCCAACTCCACACTGCCTTGCACTTCTCTCTGCCTTGTCTCCTCTCATGTCAGCAGCAGCAGGCAGTGCCCTCAGCCCTGCTGCTCTTTGCAGAGGAGCTGCTCCCGCACACAGTTGTCTCTGGGCAGTGCTGCCTGGTTGCCATGAGCTCCCTCCTTCCCTGGAGCCTGGCCCCACTCAGGTACAGAGGCGCAGCTGAAGACGTGGCTTTCTCTGTCCCTTGTGCTCTCTCCTCCTAGGAAATGTTCACTGAAACTAACTGAAATAATCACTGATGGTCCCTCTCTAAACCATACAGAGTGACCAGTTACAGCATTGTCCCTTGTTTCATCAGAGGATGGTTATCCACGAGAGATGGAAACATCGCACCCTGGAAATCCATATTCCCATGTCTTAACTAGGCAGGACACCTAGAAGCGGACAAGGAGGGAGGTCATTCACCAAAGGTTCAGGTTTTCATTCAGATGAGTCAGTCTGGGCATCACACGTCCTGGGCTGGAGTAGGATTTAGATCCCTCCTGTGAACTCCACAGACACACAGGAGGTGGGATTTCCTTTCCAAAAAAAATGAACTGTGCACAACAGAGGTGTCTGCATGGGAGCTCCTTGTCTAAGCTCCCATTATAAACCCTGAAGATGGAGGGTGGGAGTCAGTTGCTCAACACACAAACACCTGGTGACACTGGAAGAGACAGAGGTGGTCCAAGGCATGTGCCAGAGTCTTCTTGCTCGGATGGAGCAACTATGACACCCCCATCCTTCTGTAGCATGAGTTGGGGGTCAGGTGGAGAATTCCCTTGGCCATCTGAAATGACACTAGATGCCTCCTCCTACTAGAGCTCCACTCACTATAAAGCTGAGACATAGGAAGATCCCAATGTTACAAACAGCTAATGCAATTCAGTGCAGACACTTGATTTAATGACATAGAAATAGGCCTGCAGGGCCATGTCGGATGCCTGGGGTGTCCAGCACGTCCACATGTCTCTAGTAGTTCCAGCATGGGACCTACAGGAAGCCATGCCTTTTAGGAGTGTTTGCTGGGCAAGTGCCCCAGGGCATCCTGGGTTTCCTATCAGTGCCCAAACAAATGAATCCCACCACTGCCTTTAGGCACTCTCTGCACTGTCTACATCCAAGCATGGTGCGCAAATGGGAGGCACATTACACCAAGGGCTCCTCTCTAGACTCCGCACTCTCAAACCACAGAGTCAAAGAATCACAGAATCACTGAGGTTGGAAGGGACCTCTGGAGATCATCTAGTCCAAGCCCCCTGCTCAAGCAGGGTCACCTAGAGCACATTGCACAGGATTGCATCCAGGCATGTTTTGTATATCTCGAGAGAAGGAGACTCCACAACCTCTCTGGGCAACCTGTTCCAGTGCTCTGTCACCCTCACAGTGAAAAAGTTTTTCCTCATGTTCAGATGGAAGTGTCTGTGCTTCAGTTTGTGCCCGTTGCCTCGCGTCCTGTCACTCAGCACCACTGAAAAGAGTCTGGCCCCATCCTCTCGACACCCTCCCTTCACATACTTGTACACGTTGATAAGATCTCCTCTCGGCCTTCTCTTCTCCAGGCTAAACAGGCCCAGCTCTCTCAGCCTTTCCTCATAAGAGAGATGCTCCAGTCCCCTAATCATCTTTGTAGCCCTTCGCTGCACTTGCTCCAGTAGTGCCACATCCCTCTTGTACTGGGCAGCCCAGAACTGGACGCAGTACTCCAGATGTGGCCTCACCAGGGCTGAGTAGAGGGGGAGAATCACCTCCCTCGACCTGCTGGCAACACTCTTCCTGATGCACCCCAGGATACCATTGGCCTTCTTGGCCACAAGGGCACGTTGCTGCCTCATGGTCAATTTGGTGTCCACCAGCACTCCCAGGTCCTTCTCAGCAGAGCTGCTTTCCAGCAGGTCAGCCCCCAACCTGTACTGGTGTATGGGGTTATTCCTCCCCAGGTGCAGGACCCTGCACTTGCCTTTGTTGAACTTCAGGAGGTTCCTCTCTGCCCACCTCTCCAGCCTCTCCAGGTCCCTCTGAATGGCAGCACAGCCCTCTGGTGTATCAGCCACTCCTCCCAGTTTTGTATCATCAGCCAACTTGCTGAGGGTGCACTCTGTGCCTTCATCCAGGTCATTGATGAAGAAGTTGAACAAGACTGGACCCAGTCCTGACCCCTGGGGGACACCGCTAGCTACAGGCCTCCAACTAGACTCTGTGCTGCTGATCACAGCCCTCGGAGCTCTGCCATTCAGCCAGGTCTCAATCCACCTCACTGTCCACTCATCTAGCCCACACTTCCTGAGCTTGTCTATGAGGATGTTATGGGAGGCAGTGTCAAAAGCCTTGCTGAAGTCTAGGTAGACAACATCCACTGCTCTCCCCTCATCTACCCAGCCAGTCATTCCATCATAGCAGGCTATCAGATTGGTTAGGCATGATTTCCCCTTGGCGAAGCCATGCTGACTACTCCTGATCACCTTCTTTTCCTCCACATGCTTGGAGATGGCCTCTCTGAGGGCTCAGACCTCATCAGACCCCAGAGCATGGCCGTATGCTGATCCCAGTTGAAAGGATCAGGTCTGGGTAGGGTCTGGGGACTGGTGGGAGGCTGTCAGTCAGGAGAGCTGAGGGAGACAGGGCACCAAGGACTATCATGGGGACTATGTTGGGGGGATGTTTCCCCACCCCAGAACACACCCTGTCCTGTGTGAAGCCTGCACAGTGGGGCTGTGGGGACACGTGAAGGGCACCAGGGCTGGACCAGTGGAGGGATGAGACACAGATGGGAGCCACGACACTCCAGAAGCTCCTGGCAGTCATGGAGGGGACTCACTGCTGCTAGCAGGACTGTAGGTTTCTCAAAGTCTACAGCCACCAGCACCACCTGTCAGGACTCCCAGACCCAGCACAGATGGTCGGTGCTCAGCACTGCAGCTCACAATGCCACCCATCCTGTGTCACCGTCCTCGCTCAGGAGCGCTGCTGGGTGCATCACTCCCTGCCCAGGTGCGGAGAAGAGCTGCTGGAGGTCTGCTCTTCTCATCCCTGCTGTTCCCAGGTCTGCCCTGGCATTGGCCCACAGGCTCTGCCCTGGGTCATGTTATGTTTCCATACATTCTCATCTGACACTACATAGGGACCTGCAGTGCCTAGCTCTGCTTGCAGCTGGCCACCACAGACTGCCTGCGTGGTCCCAAGTGATCCCAGGAAGGCTGTGCTTGGAGGCGAGACTGTGATTGTCCTCAGTCAAAGCAGATGGGATGGTCTGGGTGGGGGCCAAGGGGAGGAAAGGACAAGAGACAACAAGGAGAAGAGGCAGTAGGGGAAATTTCAAATGAGTTGATGGGAAAAAATATAGAATACCCATGGTACTGAGTAGCACTGCGGCAGGGGACTGGAAATCTTAAAAAACTCTCCTGGAGAAAGCACCTACCAACCTCATCTAACTGTCAAGTTAGCCCATCTCAGAGCAGATCGTGGTCCTGGAGAACTCTGGTGGTCCCTCCCAAACCAAATCCTCTAGGAGGAAGGGGCTGGAAGGCAGAGTCAGAGGCAGGGGACAGTGTTGTGGGGTTGAGGTCTTGCTGGCATTTGGACTGCCTGGTCAAGCCTGTCCTCAGAGTCACACAGCGAGCGAGTTCATCCTCAAAAGGAGTCTCTGCTCCATGGGCAACAGGAGTCAAAGCAGTGCGGGGAGACTGCAGAGAAGTTCTCAGGAGCACACCAGGCTTTCAGGCTCTTCAACTGCTGAGGTGTCCCCAGACCGGTGCTTTGCATCCTGGGTCTGAAGGGCTGAGAAATCTTTAGAGCCAGAGCAGATCGTGTTTCCCATCTCCTGGGCTCATGGGTTACAGGGCATCAGCAGGGCTGTACTGGCTGCAGGGAGGGGATCACTGCCCAGGGCACGAGCAGATCCCCCTCTGACCTCCCCTCTCTCTTCACACCCCAGAACAGAGATCGTGTTTCCCATGTTGGTCCTCCCTGCCAGGCTGTATTCCCAGCTGGAGGGGACGCAGGCTCCACACTGGGGAAATGCAGGAGAGCCCAGTCTCATCTAGAGGAGCAGGGTCCCACCACACCTGCTGGGTGGCCAGGGCTGCAGGCTGCACACCCCACTCTGTTCCCTGCAGACCTCCAGCAGCAAGGCAGGCATGCCTGGGGGTCTGGTGCCATTGGGGTGGTGGCCTTTGGACCAGCCTCTGTCTGTAAGGGACTCAGGAGCTTCTCTGCCTCCATGTTAGTGGCAAAGTTTGTTTCCCAGGTTCTTCTCTGTGGAGAGCTGAGGATTTCATTCTCGGGAGAAGGGGAAAAAGGAAACCCTTTGTCCATGAGATCACCCCGTCAACCCTCTACTGCCTTCTCCTGCTGTATCACTGCTGAAAGTCCTTTGGCAGGTGCATTTTTTGGTTTCTGACCCTATATATGACCCTGCTTTGAGCAGCAGGTTGCACTACAGGCCTCCTGTGGTCCCTTCAACCTGAATTATCCTGAAAGCCAATGAACTCAGGCCCCATTTCAAGCACAGAGCAAATGTCTCTGGGACAGGAGCCCTTTGTGCTTTATGTGACCATCTAAAAGAAGGCAGGTGAACACCTCCTCCTCCCTCCTCATTCCTGAGATGGTGGAGAGGTAAGAGGAATAACAGAGTCACCATCCTGGACCGCAGCAGAGAAGATTTCATCTCATTTGGGATGGAGTTAGGCAAGCCAAAGCTCAGCTGGAGCTGGAGCTGGAGCTGGAGCTAGGAAGGGATGGGGAGGGTAACCTGAAGGGCTTCTGTAGGGACATTGGCAGTACAAGGCAGGCAGGCAAGGAAAATGTGTTCTCCCTGCTCAGTGGGGCAGGGGACGTAGTGACAAAGAGAGGGGAAAGGCTGAGGAACTCACTGCCTCTTTTCCCTGGTCTTTTCCTGGTTTTGTCTACTGCCAGGCCTCCCTGGCCCCCGAGTCCTTTGGCAGCATCTGTGTTAGCAAAGCCTCACCCATGGTAGTGGAAAATGCAGCTGGGGAGGACTTTTGCCCAGTGGGCACACACAAGTCCCTGGGACCAGACAGGAAGTACCCCAGGGTGCAGGGAGAGGTGGCTGGAGTCACTGCAATGCTGCTCCCAATTGTCTGTGAAATGTCATGGTAATCAGGGAGGTTCCTGATGCCTGGGAAAAGGCAGACATCACACCCATTTTGCAGAAGGGCAAGAGGGAGGATCTGGACAATGACAGCCTGGTCCTCTTCATCTCAGTCCCTGGGAAGGTGATGCAGCAAATCCTCCTGGAAACCATCTCCAAGCATAGGAAGGAGAAGGCCTGGAAGAGGCAGCATGCGATGACCAAAGGGAAACGGAAACCATGCCTGACCAACCTGATTGCCTTCTACCATAAGATGAATGCCTGCGTGCACAAGGGGGATTTTGCAGGGGTTTTGTGAACCTTCACTTTAGCAAGGCCTTTGGCACAGTCCCCCAGAGTCTCCTTAGAGGCAAATTGTTGAGCTCTGCCCTGGATCAACGGACCATAAGGCAGGTGGAAGATTGGATGGGCCATCAGGCTGAAACGCTGTGATCAGTGGTCCATGTTCCAAGTGGCAGCCGGTTACTAGTGGCATCCCTCAGTGATCACCATGTGGGGCAGGACTGCTTAACACCTTTATGAATGGCCTGCACAATGGATGGAGTGCACTCTCAGCACGTTTGTGGCCAATGCATACATGGGGGGAGCCCCTGGGTCTCGTCCACCCTAAGTGCTGTGATTCAGTGAATCTTTCCCTGGAGAGCTCTGTAAAGAGAGAAGTGGCTGAAGAAGAAGAAAGGACAGAGAGGCAGAAGAAGAGAGCTGAAACATGACAGTTTAAATAAAGTAGTTCCTCCAAACAAAGTTTCTGCATTCCGAGTGTTGGCAGCAAATGTATTTTGATGAATAATTTGTGTGTGTATATATAACATATATATTACACACACACACACACATATATGTATAAACACACACTTGCATAGAGAGGCTAATTTCTGTAGTGCATGAACATGGTCCTGCCAATTAACAAGAAAAAAAATATATATATATATATGGCAATGGTAAAAACTGTGTGAGGTTTTGGAAACAAGGATTTCTTGTCTATTGTTGCAGTGAGTTATTTTTTGAGAAGATCTCAACTTATGACTAGGATCTACTTTTGGGGCTTGATTCATTTGACCTCATAGGGAGGCTATTTGCTGCCTGAGGTGCCCTGGGGTAGCTGTGTTGCCATGTGGTGCTGGAAATTTTGGAGGTGATTCCTGTGTGGGACCTTAGCTTGTCGTTAGGAAAAGTATCTCAAAACAACTGAGTTGAGACAACTTAGTTCCCTCCATAGAGTAGAAAGGGAAGTGCAGAGAACTGTATTTGACAGAGACATCTGCACTGACGGGGTCTGGCCTGGGGTGAGATCAGCCTCCTCCTTGTTGTCAATGTTGTCAACCCCTTCTTGCCCAGTTCTCTGTGTCCTGCCTAGTTAAGAGATGGGAATCGGGGCTTCCAGAGACGGACATTTCCACCTCTTGCACAAAACCATCCCCTGATGAGATTATTTGTAATGCTGGAATCAGTGTTCCTTCAGCGCTTAGAGAGGGCCCATTGGTGATTATATTAGTCTACTTCAATGAACATGATGAAATAGTGGAAATCTTCAGGAAGGGTGTTAATCTGGGGAGAAGAAATATCGATCTGCCCTTGACCTTGTGTTTCCACTGCTCTGTCTATTAGGCTGAGGATAAAATCTCAGTGATCTCTCACATATTTGCACATGTCCTGATAAAATTTTTCATTTCTGAAGTCATCTTTGCATCAGACTCTCTGGAAATATGCACTTTCCATAGTTTCCCAGTTTCCTCCTCCCCTTCCTCTTTATCATTCAGGTACCTCTCAACTCTCCAGTTGCTGCTCTGAGCTGCTGGGAGTCTGAAGCTTGCCTCGTCTTTCAGCAGTCTCATTGTCTCTTCAGCCAGCTCCTTTGTTGTGTTTCTTGTCTATCCTTTCCTATTTATCTGTTGAGAACATTTCAAGGAAGGTTATGTCTTGTGGGCAGTGGAGCTCACTGGAGGTAGCTTGGACTTGACATACAGCTGACGAGTGGTTTTTTTGTATCTTCTATTAAACTGTTCCAAATTATAATTTGTTTGCTTGCAATTAAGAAAAAAGAAACTTCTGTGTCTGCTTGCAGCTAGTTCTTGAAGGAAAGCAGGTGGGAATTGGTGCACATGAGCTGTAACATTCAGCTACAGCCTTGAGAGGAAAAAGGTTCGATTTCCACAAGAGTGATGTGAAGTCCCCAGTGGCTGATGAGGGAAATGGCAGGGCTGGAGAGCTGCGGAGGAAGGTTCTCCATACAGGTCTCCTATCAAAAATACTGCTTTGCCTACATGCCCTGACTTCATTAGGAGACACTGTGGGTCAGTATGAATTGGGGAATGAAGGTATGACTTATTCTGCAAACTGAAGACTCAAGAAAGCTTAAGAAGCAGACATCTTTCTTTTCAGGTGCTCATTGAATTCTGCCCAATTTCAATACACTCCTCCAAACATTCCAATTAACCCCAGAAGAATTGACAAACTGAAGAAAGTTATGGAAAGAGGCATGGCTCCCTAGGGTTTTTTTATTATTATTTTAATGACCCCTTGGTGTATTTGGGGCTGAGCCCATGAACTTCAGATGCTGAGAGGAGGCTGAAGAAACTTCTCAAGAAGTTAAATTCAAAAAAAATTCTAAGTTTCTTGGAGCATTAATGGGTCCCACCGAGGGCCATTACCAACAAAGTCTCCCCAGGGGCTGATTAGAGAAGAAAGTTGGAGGCCCTGATTGCAGGTAGGCAAAGGCAATGTGAGGGTGGCTGTGATGCCAGGTCAACCTTGATGTGTATTATCAAGCAGAGTGACCAGGAACTGACAGCCATCCCCTGGGTAGGGTGATGCTTTCCATTATGAATTGGTCAGGGCTCTTCCTGGGGACAGTGTGTGCGTGGGGGTGCACAATACCAAGTTAAGGACCATGATACGGCACCTGCTGGGCTCCCAAGGGACAAGGAGGTAGCAAGGCCACAGTGCTTTAAGGAATGGCATCTTCTTGTGGGCCTCGGTGTCAGAGACACCAGCCATAGCCAAGAGGACAAAGACCTAGCTGTGTTGGGAGCTTTCAGCCTTGGCAGTGCCCTTGGCCGTCTCCACCACAGGCTGTCCTATGCTTTCCCACACCTCTGCCTGTTTCCCTGCAGAATGTACACACCCAAGCTGCTTCCCCACCTTGCTCTCAGTCTGGGATCTCCCTGCCTCTCCTGATGTCTTCCTGTCCTCCCTTGCTTTTCCTTGAAACACAAAGCCAGGGGCTGATCCCAGACTCCCTCTGGGTGACCTGTTGCACCTCAGCACTGCCCTACGAGTGACATTCTTTTGACCTGAAGTCCATTCTGAACCTCTCAAGAGGCAGTTTGTGGACCTTTCTCCTTTGCATGCCATTTCCCACTGCCAAGAAAATTTTCATCATCTCTGAAACCACCCTTCAAGCAGTCACAGGCTAATAGTCTACTGCCCTTTGCCTCCTGGCTAAAGAAAACCAGGTCCCTCAACCTCTCCTCATGGATGGGGTTATTCCCACCTAGGCACAGGACTTGACGCTTGTCTTCTAAATCTTCATGAGGTATTTGTTGTCCAACTCACCCGAATTTCTCAAGTTCCTTTGGGACTGAAGCTCCTCTGTGTCAAAATAAAACAAAAAAAAAAGAAAATGAACAAATAAACAGAGAAACCAAGCCAGTGCCACTGAGTTAAGGGTGAGCAGGGGTGGGGTGGGCTGTATGGGACAGGATCAGGGTGGTAAAAGAGAAGGACTTAGAAGGAATGGAAGAAAAAAACAAGGAAATTAAAAGTGATCTGGATTGGTCAGGGCTGTCTTGGGGATTCCTGCCAAGAAGCCCTGCATCTGAATAATTCTGACTGGAGGAGGACAAGAAATGCGGCCTGCTTCCACTGTCACAGGGCACCTGCGTGCTTTCCCTGACATCCACAAGAGAAGATGGAGAGTGGGAAGAACCATGGACACCTTCAGGGTGGAAGGGACCTCAGGAGGTCTCTATCCCTTCATGTGCCCAGAAATGTGATCTGAGAGGATTCACCTGATGACTCACTGCTCACAAAAGTGAGGCTGAACTGCCTGCAGCTCCCCAGGTTGCCCTTGTGGCCTTTTTGGAAGATGGATGTAACAGTTGCCTTTCTCCTACTGCCCCATCCCTGATCAGTTCCTCCGTCTTTGAAATTTCCAGATACAAGAAAGAATCATCCTTATTGGCCCATCTGGCAGCTGTGCAAAGAAGTTGTCCTTGATGCCCTCCAGAAACCTCCTGGCCTGCTTGCACTCTGCTGTTTGCCCTTCCAGTTCATGTCAGGGGGATTAAAGTCCTG